>NC_137888.1:210367836-210686001 GCF_963455335.1 Martes martes | reverse complement strand
AGACTGTGTGACATCAGTGCTAACACATAGGAGATTAATAAACTTCAAGTGATTTTTGTCTAGTAGAGATGCAAATTGTTTCTGTTCAGCTAAGAAGATCACCCCAAAGGTTATTGTTCATTGCCCTGTGGGACAATGAATCTCTATCTGGTAGAGAAGATAACCAAAAGCTACAGGGTTTTATAAAAAAAAAAAATTTAAAGATTTTTATTTATTTATTTGAGAGAGAGAGAGAGAGTATGAGCACATGAGTCAGTGGCAGGGGCAGAAGGAGAGGGAGAAGCAGACTCCCTGCTGACAAAGGAGCCAATACAGGGCTCCAATCCCAGGGGCCTGAGATCATGACCTGAGTCAAAGTCAGACACTTAATGGACTGAGCCACCCAGGTGCCCCAATTTTTAAGAATTTAAACAAGGTGCCAAGGCCTCACATCATATATATGGCAATGCCCTATCCCCTTTTTATGAGCTCTTTTTAAAAAATTATTTAATCCTTTGATAAAGAGAAAGAACATGAGCAGGGGGAGAGGCCGAGGTAGAGGGAGAAGCTGAGCAGAGAGCCCGATGAGGGGCTGGATTCCAGGACCCTGAGATCATGACCTAAGCTGAAGACAGATGCTTAACTGAGTCACCCAGGTGCCTCCAAAGCTACAGTTTTATTTTCCTGTATTTCTGCATCCAACTTGGAAAACTCATTTCATTATTCCTTTCCTACCTGTATAAATCCCCGTTCCTCAAATGCTCTGCAAACTAGCTTTACTCTCTTGGCTCCCTCATTAATAAGTCTTTGACAAATACTCACCACATATTTGTATGAGAGTCACATTTTTATCTATCGGAAAATAAGGCTTTGACGTCAGATACTCGACAGTTCTTACGATTCTAGGTACATCCTGTGCAATTTTGTAGCTCTGGACCTTTGCATTTACCTCCCCCTGGAGTCTTCTTCCTGCCTATTCACCTGGAAAAGTCCTATCTCTCCTCCCACGCTCTGTCCTGGAATCTTCATGGACGCGCCCCAGGCAGTGCTGACCACTCTCTCTTTGCACCTCTTCTGTACCTTCTAGACACCGGCCACACATGGGGCAAGCTGTCACGGTGTGTGCACGGGTTTGATCCTGAGGCTTTCATCTTCTCAGGGAAGCAACACATTGTAGTTTCCTCCTCAAATGCAATACCTGGCTCAGTGTTAGGCACAAGGGAGACACTTCATACATGTGTACAGTTCGCTCTAGAAAATAAAAGGGAGGGATGCTCAAGTGGATAGAGACCGAGGGGGAGACTGAGAACTAAGAGGCGGGGAAAGGAGAGCAGAGCTGGAGATGAGGTTAAGGACATAATGCGCAGTGGGGCTCTAACAGCCCTGTCCAGAGCCAGGGACTTTTTCTTGATCTGGGTGGGCTTTTCCTCCCCGCATCTCTACCTATGTGCCAGGAAAGCATGCGAGAGAAGTCTTCGGCCTCCGTCTTACCTCTTTGCCACTGCAGTTTCTGAGCAGTGCTAGGGCAGCACAATGGAACTGCTGAAGGTTTGGGCTCTATTATATTAGCTTCTCCCAATGGAAGACAAATAAGGGCGGAGGAGCAGGGACCGCTAAGCATGGGGGCCCAGGGCCAGAATGACACCTGGCCTGGCCCAAGGGCATTTCCTTCTGACGAGGGAGAGGCGACCCTGAGGTGAAGGGCACAGGAGGATTCTTTGGGGCTGAATTCCCTCCTTTCTCATTAAATAAATTGTTGTTTTGATTGTTTCTGGAGACTCCCCACCCCCTCTCAAGGGGCAGGGAGGTGAATTTTCTGCCATGTCTACACCCTGGGAGCAGAGTTGGAGCCACATGTAGGATCTGCACAACTTCCCCCAGCCCCGGTTCCCCCCACCTCCGGACATACACGCACGTCTTCCAGCCCCACTCCTCAGTCCCTACTGGGATGTTTTCTCCCTAAAATATTCCTCTCCTCTTGGGTGTGGCCTCCAGGGTACACAGCATCCCTCAAGGAACATCTCACTTCATCTCCAGTTTCTTTACAAATCTAAGGATCGAGAAACATCTTTAGTCAAGTCTTTTTTTTAGGATTTTATTTATTTATTCATGAGAGGCCAAGAGAGAGAGAGGCAGAGGCAGGGAGAGGAGCGCAGGCTCCCCAAGGAGCAGGGAGCCCAATGCAGGACTCATCCCAGGACTCTGGGATCACCACCTGAGCTGAAGGCAGATGCTTAACCCACTGAGCTACCCAGGTGTCCTGGAATCATTCTTTTAAATGTTTTTCCAGCATGATCTCATTTATATAAAGGCCCAAAATGGACAAAGCAAATCTCTGGTGATGGATGTCAGAATAACAATGATCTTTGGGGAGCAATGTATATTTCTGGGGTGCTGGTAATGTTCCAGAGCTCAATCTGGTTGGCAGTATGCAAGTATAACCACCACAGAACATCATCAAGCTGTATAAACCTATGATTTGTTTATCCTGTCTGCTATATTTTATTTTATTTTTTTTAAAGATTTTATTTATTTATTTGTCAGAGAGAGTGAGCACAGGCAGACAGAGAGGCAGGCAGAGGCAGAGGGAGAAGCAGGCTCCCCGCCGAGCAAGGAGCCCGATGTGGAACTCGATCCCAGGACGCTGGGATCACTACCCGAGCCGAAGGCAGCCGCTTAACCAACTGAGCCACCCAGGCATCCCTGTCTGCTATATTTTAATTAAGACATTCACTTGAAAGATTTCCAGGACACATCCTTAGTTCACACATGCCCTCTTCAGCAACAGAATCATTATTCCTAGACAGATTTCAAGGATAATTTTGATTGCATCCCTTAATAATAACAAGATACTGTTGATAGCAACTAATTTTTGTAACGGGACAACACGTGTAGGTAATTAATAGTGAAAATGAACTATTTTCATTTTTACACCCTGGGTGGCTCAGTCAGTTAAGAGTCCAACTGTTGATTTCAGCTCAGGTCGTGATCTCAGGGTCCTGAGATCAAGCCCCACGTCCTGGCTCGTCACTCAGTGGGGAGTTTGCTTGAGATTCTCCCTCTCTGCTCTTCCTCCTGCTCTCTCTCTCTGAAATAAATAAATACATATTTTTAATTTTTTTTAAAGATCTTATTTATTTGAGAGAGAGAGAGATCACAAGTAGGCAGAGAGGCAGGCAGAGAGAGGGGGAAGCAGGCTCCCTGCAGAGCAGAGAGCCTGATGTGGGGCTCGATCCCAGGACCCTGAGATCATGACCTGAGCCTAAGACAGAGGCTCAACCCACTGAGCCACCCAGGCAACCCATAAATAAATATTTTTTTAAAAATGAACATGCATCAATTTTAGAAGTGAGACAACTTCTTTTATATATATATATATATGTCACTATATATTATATATATGTGTGTGTATGTATATATATTATATGGTATATCATATATATTGCACTGGGAATTCCCCACCACTTCACCAAATCACTCTTTCTATTATTTTCCATATTATTTTGCACACACTATATTATATATAGTATATATAATAAATATAATATATAAATAATTATATATTAATAAAAAATATATATAAAAGTTACCATTTTAACCACTTTTAGTACACAGCTCAGTGGCATTAAGTACATTCACATTGTTGTGCAACCATCCCCTCCATCCATCTCCAGAACTTTCTCATCTTTCCAAGCTGAGACTCTGTCCCCATGAGACAATGACACCCCACCACTCCCTGACCCACCTCTGGATCCCGCCATCTCCTCTCTGTCTCTCTGAATTTGACTACCCTAGGAACTTCCCATAAGTAGAGTGATACAGTTTCTGTCATTTCAGAAGTGCCCTATTTCACTTAGAACAATGTCTTCAATGTTCATCCATGTCATAGTGTGTGTAAGAACTTCTTCCTTTTTTAGGGTGGATAATATTCCCTGTATGTTTACACCACATTTTGTTTATCTGTGAGTATGACAGTGGATACTTTAGTTGCTTCCAGCTTTTGTCTATGTGAATAAACTTCTGTGAACATGGGTGTATAACCAACAGATGTTTTAAAGCCTTTTTTTCCAGATTTGTTCTTATAACTTTGGTCAGCTACATGTATTGGTCAGAACCTTACACAGAAAATAAAGAGAAATATTTTTTAGATGGATGATTAAACTTATTTTTCCAGTTATCAAAATTTTGTTGGGAAAATATCAGGAAAAGTCGAAAAAGGATATTTTTAACATAGAAGTTTCAACTGAATGATTGTCCACAGTCTAAAGAATATCAGACAACAGTTGATTCAAATTTTGAAAAAATGCACATAATTTTCTTTAACTGAGTCTTGTAGTGTAAGATACCCTGTCCAATTAATGTTTTGATACATTTTTGTCTCAAAGAATTTCTAAATTTATTAAGCAATGTGCTCTGTTCATAGCCTAAAAATATGAATTCATGTCATAGGTTTTTTGAATCTTGCTGTTGTGAATTTTTGCTCTCTAAGACTATTTACTAAAGGGGATGAAGAAATTTCCTATATAATATTTGAAGTCTTGTAGTTATGGTTCCAATGGCTGTTGGATTATACCACTGAGATTACAAATACTTGTTAAGTTTTATATATATATACATATGGTAGAAAGCTATTTATACTTGTTGACAGGAAATTTCATCTACTCACTAAAGTTGTGTTAATAATACATTTGACTTTGACTTCATCATTCCAGTTTTAATTTACTCAACTAATTAAAAATGATACATTTCACTTACAATTAAGAGTAAATAATTTTTAAAATAAACGATTTATTCATTTTTAAACATTTTTTTGGGGTTTTTTTTTTAAATTTTTTTATTTTAATAAACATATAATGTATTTTTATCCCCAGGGGTACAGGTCTGTGAATCGTCTGGTTTACACATTTCACAGCACTCATCATAGCCCATACCCTCCCCAATGTCCATTTCCCCACCACCCTCTCCCGTCCCCCTTCCCCCCCGCAACCCTCAGTCTGTTTCTTGAGATTGAGTCTTTTATGGTTTGTCTCCCTCCCAATCCCATCTTTTCATTTTTTCTTTTCCTACCTCCCCCCAAATCCCCCCACCTTGCATCTCCACTTCCTCATATCAAAGAGATCATACGATAGTTATATTTCTCCGATTGACTTATTTCGCTAAGCATGATACCCTCTAGTTCCATCCACGTCATCGCAAATGGCAAGATTTCATGTCTTTTGATGGTTGCATAGTATTCCATTGTGTATATATACCACATCTTCTTTATCCATTCATCTGTTGATGGACATCTAGGCGCTTTCCACAGTTTGGCTATTGTGGACATTGCTGCTATAAACATTCGGGTGCACGTGCCCCTTCGGAGCACCACGTTTGTATCTTTAGGATATATACCCAGGAGTGCAATTGCTGGGTCGTAGGGTAGCTCTATTTTCAGTTTTTTGAGGAACCTCCACACTGTTTTCCAGAGTGGTTGCACCAGCTTGCATTCCCACCAACAGTGTAGGAGGGTTCCCCTCTCTCCGCATCCTCGCCAGCATCTGTCATTTCTTGACTTGTTAATTTTAGCCATTCTGACTGGTGTGAGGTGGTATCTCATTGTGGTTTTGATTTGTATTTCCCTGATGCCGAGTGATGTGGAGCATTTTTTCATGTGTCTGTTGGCCATCTGGATGTCTTCCTTGCAGAAATGTCTGTTCATGTCCTCTGCCCATTTCTTGACTGGATTATTTGTTCTTTGGGTATTGAGTTTGATAAGCTCTTTATAGATTTTGGATACGAGCCCTTTATCTGATATGTTGTTTGCAAATATCTTCTCCCATTCTGTCAGTTGTCTTTGGTTTTGTTAAAAAAAACCCACCGCAAATATCATTCTCAATGGAGAAAAACTGAAAGCTTTTCCGCTAAGGTCAGGAACACGGCAGGGATGTCCGTTATCACCACTGCTGTTCAATATAGTCCTAGAAGTCCTAGCCTCAGCAATCAGACATTTTTAAACATTTTTTAAGTAGGTTCCATACCCAACTCATGGCTTGAACTCACGAACCTGAGATCAAGACCTGAGCTGAGATCAGAGTCAATGCTTAACAAACTGAACCACCCAAGTGCCCTTGATTTATTCATTTAAAAACATATAGCAGAACTTGTTTTTATGGTAAATCATGGAATATCAGTTTAATTTTCTACAATCAACTAGAGTGCTTCCTTTGTCATTTAAATATTTTCTCATGTCCAAAATGAAAAAAATACATGGTATTACCCTTCCTCTATTGAGAGCATTCTTGACAGATGAAGAGGTCACTTTTCTGCACTCAAGAGGTCAACTTTAGCACTGCTAAGTCACTCCCCAGTCCCTGTAAAAGCAGACTCCTCCGCACCCCTTCACCAAATCGCTCTATTATTTTCCACATCAATAAATCCAAAGGACATTGTTCAGCCTTTAGTACTTGACCTAGTGTCATCCTTTTACATGGTTGACCCTCCCTCTCTTGAAGCAGGACTTTGTTTATCTACACACCGTGTTCGATACCATATAGCCTATACAGTCCGGGTACGGTCACATGAGATTCACTGAGACAAGTGCATCTTTCTTCTGTGTTAATTTGAGACGGACCCTAAGTACTGTGGCTATGGGGAGATGGGTCTTTGCATCAAGGACACATTCCTGAGGGGGAACCTCTTTTCCTCAAAGGCAAATCCGTAGTGATGAAAGCTCTTCCAAGAAAGAATAAGCCCATGGGGGCAGAGAGATCCATCTGGCTCCAAAGCTGCCTTCCTGGAAAACAGAATTAGCACACACGGTTCTGTTCTGCCATTTTCTCATTTCCCCAAAGGAGTTGAATGACTTGAAGAATAGCCCATCCGAGGAACAATTTATTTAATGAAGAGCACTGAGAAATCATCCCCCCAGGGACTCAAGAAACCATAAACATTTCCCTGGCATCCTCACCCATAGTTCAGTGACACCTGACCAGGAGGAGACCACCCCTGTGCCTCTCACGGATATGACTTGGTGACAGGTTCTGTCTCCTGGTATAGAGTCTGTCATCTGCATCTGAAAGAGGAGAAAGAGGTTGCACAAACATCTCTTTAAGGCAATGCCAGCCAGTTGAGTCACACTGTCCTAGTGAGTACTGGGTATGAAAAGGAGGATTAAAAATCGGTTGGGGGAAGGAGGTTATAGGATGGATAATGACTCATGGCTGTTTTGTTTTTTTTTTAACCTCTGGAATTTATTTCCCTGGTTATTTCTGTCTTTTTGGATTCCGCTGCTACTATTTTCTGTCACTGCCAGCTCTAATGGGCCCTCATTCTGGAAACTAGTGACTTCTCAGTGTCACTGGCATGGGCACTCCCTCAAGTGGACTCTTAAGAGTTTCTAACCCACCTGCTCATGGCTTCCTTGTGCTTCTCTAGTGTGGTAGCTCTCAAAATGGGGTTCCTGGAGCCGCCGCAGTAGCATCTCCTGGGAGCTTGTTAGAAATGCATCTTCTGGGGCACCTGGGTGGCTCAGTGGGTTGAGCCTCTGCCTTCGGCTCAGGTCATGATCTCAGGATCCTGGGATCAAGCCCCACATTGGGCTCTCTGCTCAGCGGGGCGCCTGCCTCCTCTCCCCTCCCCCCCACCACCTGCCTCTCTGCCTTCTCTCTCTCTGTCAAATAAATAAATAAAATCTTAAAAAAAAAAAAAAGAAAGAAAGAAAGAAATGCATCTTCCCAGTCCCTGCCCAAGACCTGCTGACAGAAACTCTGGGGGAAGACCCAGAAATCTGTTTTAGCAAGTCCTCTAGGTGATTCTAGTGCATGCAATAATTAAAGAATCTCTGTCCAGATGGATATCTGCTTCTCCACCCCACCACCACCATGACTTGGTTTCTACCAGGTTGTATACACTCTGTGATTTCATGAAATACATACTGAATGCTCACTCCGGGCCGGGTGTTATCTAGGTTGTCACTGCAATTGTGAATAGGCCTTTCTCTTGTCTTTCCTATCGATTGTTTACAGATCCATAAAAGGTTAATGACACTGATTCATCCTCATTGCGTTTAAGTTGACTTTCTTCAGTGTTGCAGCAGCAGTCACAGCAGCAGCGGCTAGCGGCCAGATTTGCTTCTGATTTCCTAGTATACCGCATTCACTTTTCTGTCTTACAGCATTTCTTTTTTTTTCTCTTTTTTTCTTTTTTTTTAATTAAATTTTTTATTTAGTTTCAGCATAACAGTATTCATTGTTTTTTCACCACACCCAGTACAGCATTTCTTTTGAATAATTGGAAACAATGTTAAATAATTATAACAGCAGGCATCATTTCCCCTTTCAGCTTTTTGTTTCCTTGGTCTGTTTCTTAGGGTTTAATAACGGACCTTGGATTAACCCTTGCTTTAACATAGCTATTCTTGATCACGTTTGGGCAGTATTCTCGATTCCATGTGACTAAAATTTTACCCTGTTCCCTTCCCATCCGTAACTGTTAGATTTAATTAAATGTATTTTGATTTTTTTTTGAAGCTATATTATTTTCTGCATCAATTGATTCATGCTCCATGAACCTTTTTCTTTTTCAGTTTGTTGCTTCCACAGTCAATGTGAGATCAACCTGTAGCTTTCTGGTTTGTAATATATGTGATCATTTTTGGTTTCAGTCTTTATTCCACTTTCCATGACGTTTGAGTACAAAGCACGGGGGGGAATGTGAGAAAAAGTAAATTTTGTAACATGTGATCTGAACTTGTGTGGTTTATGATTCAGTGGTAAGAGGGACAGATATTAAAGAACTCCATGAGTAAATGTGAATATATAGTTCTGATTTGTGCAGCGAAGAAAAATGCAGGAGACTATAAAGGCATGGGTTAGGGAACTACACATGGTGGGCAGAGAGGGCTCAGAGCAGGCTCCTCTGAAGAAGTGATGTTTCATCTGAGAAATAAGGATGGGGATGATCACAGGAAAGGCAAAGGCATGCAAGAGCCCCGGCAGGGAGGGCAGTACTCCGCGGGCATGGTTAGGGGAAGAATCACAGCATTTTTAGAATTCCTAAGAAGGCAGAAGTGTTGGTGCTTCAGGAGGGAAGGGCTGGTGTGGCCCTTAAGAAGACTAGGAAGTCGGAAGGAACCAGCATTGACAGGCAAGCATGGGAAGGCTGTTAAAAGATAGAAAAATCTCAGACCCATCTCCCTTGTGGACACCGAGGCACACATCCTCAGGTGAAAGCTCTTTCCGAGAGATTTGTGTTGCTTCTGCCTGAGACCTAGAATGCGTTTCATCCAGGACCACTTTAAACTGATTCCCCTGGCTGAGGTTTCTAGGGAAGTGTGAATGTGGGCTCTAAATCTGTGAATGGTCGCCTCACCTACAGTGGTCTTAGAAGTTTGACTGTTTCCTGACAACATCTCATGGATGGGTTTTTATGTTGTTGGTGTGGTTTGTTTGTTTTTGTTTTTGTTTTTGTTTTGGAATGGGCATTGTGTGAAAGTGCTACTTTTTAACTTTTAATTTTTTTTAAAGATTTTATTTATTTATTTGACAGACAGAGATCACAAGTAGGCAGAGAGGCAGGCAGAGACAGAGGAGGAAGCAGGCTCCCTGCCCAGCGGAGAGCCTGATGTGGGGCTCAATCCCAGGACTCTGGGATCATGACCTGAGCCAAAGGCAGAGGCTTTAACCCACTGAGCCACCCAGATGCCCCTTAACTTTTAATTTTGACCTCATTTCAGACTGACAGAAAAGTTGGAAGAACAACATAAATAGCTCCTATGTATATCCTTGACCAGATCCCCCAAATGTTAAATTTTACCACCTTTACTTTTTCTTCAACCTTTTTTCTCTCTTCCTCTTCTTCATATGTGTTTTCAGAACCATTTGCAAGTAAGTTGCACTGCAAATATGGTACCTCTTTACCTCTAACTCTTTGGTATTCCCTAAAAACAAGGACATTTTCCTCACATACCCGCAATACAATGATCAAAATCAAGATAGTAACAGTGATATAATACGACTACAAATTTATAGAAATCGTTCCTATTTTGACAATTATCCTGAGGCTAACGAAGGTCCGGGATCATGCATTTCTTGATTGACACATCTCTTAAGCTTCCTTTAATCTGGAACAGTTCTAGACTATCTTTGTATTTGATGACATCAGCATTTTTGAAGGGCACAGGTCAGAACTTGTGTAGAATGTCCCTCAATTTGGGTTTGTCCAGTGCTCCCTAGTCTTTAGTTTGAAGTCCGGCATCCTTGGCAGGAATCTCAGGGAAGTAACATTGGGTCCTTTCCTGTGCCTCCTACCAGGAGGTACATAACGTTGATGTGCCATTTTGAGGCCCCATAACCATGCAACAGGATTATTATAAAATGGATGCTTAAGATAGGTGGTTAGGATAAAAACAGAGAGGGAGGCAAACCATAAGGGACTCTTAACTCTAGGAAACAAACTGAGGGTTGCTGGAGGGGAGGTCAGGGGGAGGAGATGGGGTAATTAGGTGATGGGCATTAAGGAGGGCACTTGATGTAATGAGCACTGGGTGTTATATGCAACTGATGAATCATTAAATTCTACCCCTGAAACTAAAAATATAATATATGCTGAGTAAATTGAATTTAAATTTAAAAAATTTTTAGAAAGATAGGTAATTAAGAATTCTGAACTCCATGCTGTAGGATTGCATTTTACTTCTGTGGTTATAAAACGGATTTTTTTTTCAATTTTTTTGGGGGGGGTTGTTTTTATTTAAATTCCAGTTAGTTAACATATAGTATAATATTAGTTTCAAGTGTATAATTTAGTGATTCAACACTTTCTCTGTTTTTTGTTTTTTTAGATTTCCTTTATTTGACAGAGAGAAAGAGCAAAAGCAGGGGGAGTGGCAGAGGGAGAAGCAGGCTCCCAGGTCAGCAGGGAGCCCAATGCAGGGCTCCATCCCAGGACCCTGGGATCATGACCTGAGCCAAAGGCAGATGCTTAACTGACTGAGCCACCCAGGGGTCCCTGATTGAACACATTCATTCAACGCCTCGTGTTCATCACAACAAATGCACTCTTTAATCCCCATCACCTATTTAACCCAACCCCCTACCAACCCCTCCTCTGGTACCCATCAGCTTGTTCTCTATAGTTAAGAGTCTGTTTCTTGGTTTCTCTCTCTCTCCCTCTCTCTTTAAGATTTTATTGATTTATTAGAGAGGGAGAAAGAGAGCGAGCATGAGAGTAGGAAGGGCAGAGGGAGGAGAAGCAGACTCCCTGCTGAGCAGGTAGCCCAACATGGGCCTGGATCCCAGGACCCTAAGATCATGATCTGAGCTGAAAGCTGATGCTTAACCGACTGAGCCACCCAGGCACTCTGGTTTTCCTCTCTCTTTCCACTATAATTGCTTGTTTTGTTTCTTAAATTCCACATACAAGTGAAATCATATATTTGTCCTTCTCTAGCTGACTTAGTTTGCTCAAGGTAAGTGGATGGCATAAGAGATTCCATTTTTTTCAGATTTCACTTATAAGTGAAAGGAGACCCAACACTTAGACAAAGTGACTGACTTCATAAATAACTTGAAAATAAATAAATAACTTGAAAGGCATGGCCAACATTTTTATTACATGGAGGGTACCAGTTTGCTGCTCATTCATGTTGCTCTTGTCTCTTCCTTTGTAGCTATATCAGGTACATGGAAGCAAGAAACCGAACAGGAATTTTAGAGTTCATCCTCCTTGGGCTCTCTGAGGATCCAGAACTACAGCCCTTCATATTTGGGCTGTTCCTGTCCATGTTCTTAGTCACTGTGCTCGGGAACTTGCTCATCATCCTGGCCATCTGCTCTGACCCCCACCTCCACACCCCCATGTACTTCTTCCTCTCCAACCTGTCCTTGGTCGACATCTGTTTCAGCACCACCATAGTGCCCAAGGTGCTGCTGAACATCCACACAGAGAACAAAGCCATCTCCTACATGGACTGCCTCACGCAGGTCTATTTTTCCATGTTCTTTCCTATCCTGGACACTCTACTCCTGACTGTAATGGCCTATGACCGGTTTGTGGCCATCTGCCACCCCTTGCACTACACGGTCATCATGAATGCCCGCCTTTGTGGCCTGCTGGTTTTTATGACCTGGTTTGTTGGTGTCATGACATCCCTTCTTCACATCTCTCTGATGATGCATCTAAGCTTCTGCAGAGATCTTGAAATTCCACATTTCTTCTGTGAACTGACACAGATTCTCAAGCTGGCCTGCTCTGATACCTTCCTGAACAGCACACTGATATACTTTATGACTGGTGTGCTGGGTGTTTTTCCCCTTGTTGGGATCCTTTTCTCCTACTCACAGATTGCTTCATCCATTAGGAAGATGTCTTCATCCGGGGGGAAGCAAAAAGCGTTTTCCACCTGTGGGTCTCACCTCTCAGTAGTTTCTTTATTTTATGGGACAGGTGTTGGGGTATACTTCACTTCTGCAGTAACTCAATCCCCCCAGGAAGTCTCTGTGGCTTCGGTGATGTACACTGTGGTCACCCCCATGCTGAACCCCTTCATCTACAGCTTGAGGAACAAGGATGTGAAGGGGGCCTTGGGAAGGCTTCTCAGTAGAGTGACCTCTTGTCTGTGATGGATCTCTTGGCCCCAAGACTAAGAAGTTCTATGGATCCCAAGGGAAAAAACTTCGATTCTAAAGTTTACTCTTGAATCTTGCAAACCCTCGTTCACCTAATCCTGAAGAATCTATGACTGCTTTCTCCTAGTTTGTACACACTTTTAAACAACTAACTTCCATGTAATTTATCTGATGATCTTTCTGCCCTCTCTGCTGTCCAAAAAGTATGTCCTCAATCTTCTCTCTTGCTTCCTCACAAGTGAGTTCTAACTTGGATTTGGAGCATTTACTTTAGCCTTGTTATCTCAGATGTTGGCAGAGAATGCTAAACTATTGATAATTTACCTTAACTTGTTTCTGTGTACTTTGTTGTAGATCTGTGTTGTTCATGTGCATGTATTACCAACAGTGTTTTGGGTTTTTTTAACTGGATAAAATACATATCAAAATACATTCAGTGTTTCAGTACTTATTATATGGGAAGCCTATGTTAACTTCTCTCTACTATCTTACGAGATTTTCCTCAATGGGAATGATTACGGTCTTCATTTTAGAGTTATGGAAATTGAGAATCTAAGAGCTTAAAAATCTTTCCCAACATTACAGAGAGACCAAGTGGCAAAACCAGGATTAAAATCCAGAACTCTGACCCTGAGCCCATATTTTTAGGGCAGGGTGCCCAGCTTTTCACATGGATTTCAATGTGTACAGTTCAATGATGAATTATATTGCTTGGTTGACAATATTTCTAGTTATCCTCTCCTATTCGATACCCCAAAGAATGGCATTTTCTTTGTCCCTTGAAGTTAAAGGTGTTAATAATAGGTTTTGATGTGTCCACTAAAATATGAATGGAAGTGGTGGGTCCCTTCTAGACTGAAACAGTTGAAGAGGTACATTATACTTCATGTTCATTCTTCCCTTGATATAGCTATTGTGGATGAAGACATCACAAGATCCAAAGAGTCTAGAAAGCTGGCCAATATGTGGGGGACTCCCCTGGATGGTTGCCCAAGTTGGTAGACACTTTTCAAGAGAAAGAAACAAGATTTTGTTTCATTAAACCAGAATTTGTTCTTTAAATCATTTATTCATTAAATCAAAAATTTTGAGTTCTGTTACACACTGTTATCTATCCCAAAGCTGGAAATCCAAATTTGAGCATTTGTCTACTTTGATGATTTTTACTGTCACACTAAGAGTAAGTCTGAGATCACCTTTTTCATTCCTTTGTGATCGATCCACTCTTTATTGAGAACTTTAATTCAATTTCACATTAACACTTATATACACAAAAAATACACATGTACATATATATGTTAATCTGTACATGGCCCACATCCTTAAAAGAGGAGAATTAATTTATTATTGTACCAGAAATGCTCGCTCTCTCCCTCTCTCTCTCTCTCTCTCTTTTTTTTTAAAGAGAGAGTTGTGGGGAGGGATGAGGGAGAGGGAAAGAGAGAGCTTCAAGCAGACTCCATGCCTAGCACATTAGCCCAATGTGGGGATCAATCTCACAGCCCAAGATCATGACCTGAGCTAAAATCAAGAGTCAGATACTTCACTGACTGAACAACCCAGGTGCCCCCAGAAATGCTCTTTCAATAGAAAGTAAGTTCCTCTGAAGAAGTAATACTTTCTACGGTAGCCTTGAAGTCCTGTATAACTTAAAATAAGACTGGCACTAACCAAGAGGGGAGACAAGATGGCGGGGAAGTAGGAGGAGGCGCCTTTTCAACCTGCACCCTAAAGTGAGCTGATTACCTACCAAAGAACTCCGATCACCCATGAAATCAGCCTGAGATCAGAATTATACACGTCTGGATCTCTACGGGGGCCAGAAGACGCCAGTGGGCAGGTAAAGTGGAGTGGGAACGTCGGACTGATATCGGAAGATAAACAAAAGGGGGAGGGAGCCACCAGAGGCGACCGACTGGAAAATAATACCCCAATACGAGAGTGCCCGGCATCTGGGGACCAGCATTAACTTGGAGTCTTGTTGAAAGCACTCAAAAGAGCAAAGACTCGCGCGGGGAAATTGTGGGAACCGGGGCGGATAGGGATAGGGGCTTAAGTCCCCAGACCCAGGGCAGCATCCCCTGGCGCTGAGCCGGAGAGTGCGGCGGAGAAACCTGGTCTTTGTCCCAGAGCCGCCAGTGCGCCCGAGAACGGGTGGAGTCTGGCTCCCGTGAGGGGCTGGGAGCCACACCAGACGGCAGAACGCGCACCTTACTGGAGATGCGCGTGCCTCAACCTCCCCTGAGAGAGGTGCACGCCCAGCCTGGTGTTCTGGGACCCACGCGGCGATAGACCCACGCGGCGATAGAGCCGATAGAGCTGGAGGCGCCGCGCCCCAAACCATCCCCTGGGAGAGGTGCGCGCAAGCCCTGAGCTCTTAGCCCCAGCCAGCGGGAAAATCTCAGTGTGCGATTGCTGCTTGGAACCTCTCTGGCGGTCTGGAGCTGCCCAGACAGCCACAGCTGCCTTGGTTTTGCGTACAAGCAGGAGATCCTGCGTCCCCAGGGACCGTGACTCAGAACCTGCTCTGCCAGCGGCCCAGCGGCTGTAGCACCTGCAGGGGAGCAGACTGAGGCTTCTCTCTGAGAGGGAGGTTGGGGTGCAGTTTTCTTTCCTCTAAACCTCCAAAAACCATCAAAAGCTGTCAAGGCGAGAGAAAAGAAGTGAACAAACATAAAAACCTCCAGAGAACAAAAACCTGAAAAAAAACGTTTTTCTCAGAGCCCACCCCCTTGAGGGGGTCGGGAGGACTTAACTCAGGGAACATCATTGACTGAAAACCCACGTGGCAGCCCCCTCCCCCAGAAAACAAATCAGGAAAAAAAAAAAAAAAGACTACAAGAGAACAACCACCACTACTTCATAGATACAACTTTTATTTTTAATTCTTTCCCACTATTCTGGTTCATTTTTTTTCTTTTTTTATATAGATAATTTTTTAACCTATTTACCATCACAGTGAGATGTCCAGTACATCAAATTCCATGATAAACTTCTAACCTGAATTTTTTGATACATACACATATGTTTTTCTTTTGCTTTTCTATTTTCTTAATTCTTAAAAAAATTTTTAATTTAGTTTAGTCCAGTTTATTCCTTTTTTATTTTTATTTTCTAATATTCATATAGAGTTAAACTTCAAGGTAATCCCCTTTCTCCAAGCAATGCTACCCCTATAGGTGAACCAATTTTTAATCCCCCTTTTTCTTAGGAAAGTTGAGTCCTTTAACAAAGATATCAAGATACATCCAGGAAGAATCAAAATAACCTTCCTCGCCCACACCGAGAATCTATAACCATGCTCCCATCTTTTTCTTCTGCCAGTGTCTCTGTGTATTTATGTTTGTCTGGATAGTATATAAATCTTATACTTGGGGTTCTTCTTGACGAGGCTCCTCCTTTTTTTTGCTTCTATATATATATATTTTCTCTCGTCATATACTTTTATCAGTCTTTTAGTTTGTCTGTTTTTGTTTGTATACGTCATAAACCTTACCCTGGGGCCCATTTGAGCTGAACCTTCACTTTTATCTTCCCTTTTTTTCCTGTCTCTCTCTCTCCCTCTTTTTTCTTTTTCTTTTCTTTTTTCTCTCATTTGGGTGGGGAATCCTGAGTGCTCAGAAGCGTTCCAGGGTGCACCTTGACTGCACCACGGTCAATACATCCAGCTACATCTGTCCAGTCATCTCTCACCAAAATGACTAGGAGGAGGAATCCCCAACAGAAGAAAAATACAGAGGATGGGCCTTCTGCAACAGAGCTAACGGCTATCAACATAGACAATATGTCAGAAAGAGAATTCAGGCTAACAATTATCCAGGCAATAGCTAGGTTGGAGAAAGCCATGGATGACCAAACAGAATTGATTAGGGCAGAATTGAAAGCGACCAGAGAGGAGGTTCATAATGTTAGGGCAGAGCTGAAGGCCACCAGGGATGAGGTTCACAACGCTCTCAATGAGTTCCAATCTAATCTAAATTCTCTAAAAGCTAGGGTAACTGAGACAGAAGATAGAATTAGTGATCTGGAGGACAAACAAATAGAGAGAAAGGATCAGGAGGAAGCCTGGAACAAACAGCTTAGAAGCCACGAAAACAGAATCAGGGAAATAAATGATGCCATGAAACGTTCCAACGTCAGAATTATTGGAATCCCTGAAGGGGAGGAGAAAGAAAGAAGTCTAGAAGATATAGTGGAACAAGTTTTTCATGAAAATTTTCCCAATCTTGCGAATGGAACAAGTGTTCATGTACTAGAAGTAGAAAGGTCCCCCCCCAAGATTATAAATTCAAAAAAAACATCCAGGCACCTCATAGTAAAATTGAGGAATCATAATTGTAGATACAATCTCTTGAAAGCCGCTAGGACAAAGAAGCTCCTTACATACAGAGGAAAGCCCATCAGAATAATGTCAGACCTGTCCACAGAGACCTGGCAAGCCAGAAAGGGCTGGCAAGATATATTCAGGGCACTAAATGAGAAGAACATGCAGCCAAGAATACTTTATCCAGCAAGACTGACATTCAAAATGGATGGAGAGATAAAGAGTTTCCAAGACCGGCAAGGCTTGAAAGACTATGCAACCACCAAGCCGACACTGCAGGAAATATTAAGGGGGGTTCTATAAAAGAGGAAAAATCCTAAGAATAGCATTGAACAGAAATATAGAGACAATCGACAGAAAGAAAGACTTCAAAGATAACACAATGTCAATAAAAACGTATCTCTCAATAATCACTCTCAATGTGAATGGCCTAAATGCACCCATAAAACGACACAGGGTTGCAGATTGGATAAAACGACAGGACCCATCCATATGTTGTCTACAAGAGACCCATTTTGAACCTAAAGATACACCCAGACTGAAAGTGAAGGGATGGAGAAGCATCTTTCACGCCAATGGGCCTCAAAAGAAGGCCGGGGTAGCGATTCTCATATCAGATAAATTAGATTTTAAACTAAAGACGGTAGTCAGGGATACAGAAGGACACTACACCATTCTTAAAGGGACTATCCACCAAGATGATCTAACAATTGTAAATATCTATGCCCCCAATATGGGAGCAGCCAATTACATAAGAAAACTATTAATCAAGATAAAGAGTCATATTGATATGAATACATTAATAGTAGGAGATCTTAACACGCCTCTCTCAGAAATAGACAGATCATCGAAGCAGAAAATCAATAAAGAAATAAGAGCATTGAATGATACATTGGACCAGATGGACCTCATAGATATATACAGAACATTCCACCCTAAAACAACAGAATACTCATTCTTCTCAAGTGTACATGGAACCTTCTCCAGAATAGACCACATACTGGGTCACAAATCAGGGCTCAACCGATACCAAAAGACTGAGATGATTCCCTGCATATTCTCAGATCACAATGCTTTGAAACTGGAGCTCAATCACAAGGAAAAGTTCAGAAGGAACTCAAATACCTGGAAGCTAAAGACCACCTTGCTTAAGAATGCTTGGATCAACCAGGAGATCAAAGAAGAACTTCAACAATTTATGGAAACCAATGAGAACGAAGACACTTCACTCCAAAACCTATGGGATACAGCAAAGGCGGTCCTAAGGGGGAAATTCATAGCCATCCAAGCCTCCCTCAAAAAAAATTGAAAAATCCAGAATACACCAGCTGTCTCTACACCTTAAAGAACTGGAGAATCAACAACAAATCAAACCAACTCCACACGTAAGAAGGGAAATAATCAAGATTAGAGCAGAGATCAACGAGGTAGAAACCAGAGATACAGTAGAACGTATCAACGAAACTAGAAGCTGGTTTTTTGAAAGAATCAATAAGATCGATAAACCATTGGCCACACTAATCCAAAAGAAAAGAGAAAAAGCCCAAATTAATAAAATTAAGAATGAAAAGGGAGAGATCACAACTAACACCAAGGAAGTAGAAACAATCATCAGAAGCTATTATCAACAGTTATATGCCAATAAGCTAAGCAACCTAGATGAAATGGATGCATTCCTGGAAAACTATAAACTCCCAAAATTGAACCAGGAAGAAATTGACAACCTGAATAGACCGATATCTAGTAACGAGATTGAAGCAGTGATCAAAAACCTCCCAAAAAACAAGAGCCCAGGACATGACCAATTCCCTGGGGAATTCTATCAAACTTTCAAAGAAGAAATAATACCTATTCTCCTGAAGCTGTTTCAAAAAATTGAAGCAGAAGGAAACTTCCAGACTCTTTTTATGAAGCCAGCATTACCCTGATCCCCAAACCAGGCAAAGACCCTACCAAAAAGGAGAATTTCAGACCGATATCACTGATGAATATGGATGCTAAGATTCTCAACAAGCTCCTAGCAAACAGGATCCAACAGCACATTAAAAAGATTATCCACCATGACCAGGTAGGATTCATCCCTGGGTTACAAGGATGGTTCAACATTCGCAAATCAATCAATGTGATAGAACAAATCAATAAGAGAAGAGAGAAGAACCACATGATCCTCTCCATTGATGCAGAAAAAGCTTTTGACAAAATCCAGCATCCGTTCCTGATTAAAACGCTTCAAAGTATAGGGATAGAGGGAACATTCCTGAACTTCATCAAATCTATCTATGAAAAACACACAGCAAATATCATCCTCAATGGGAAAAAGCTTGCAGCCTTCCCATTGAGATCAGGAACACGACAAGGATGCCCACTCTCACCACTCTTGTTCAACATAGTATTAGAAGTCCTAGCAACAGCAATCAGACAACAAAGAGAAATAAAAGGTATCCAGATTGGCAAGGAAGAAGTCAAACTCTCTCTCTTCGCAGATGACATGATTCTTTATATGGAAAACCCGAAAGACTCCACCTCCAAACTACTAGAACTCATACAGCAATTCAGTAACGTGGCAGGATACAAAGTCAATGTCCAGAAATCAGTGGCTTTCTTATACACTAACAATGAAAATACAGAAAGGCAAATTAGAGAATCGATTCCATTTACTATAGCACCAAAAACCATAAGATACCTCGGAATAAACCTAACCAAAGAGGTTAAAGATCTGTACTCGAGGAACTACAGAACACTCCTAAAAGAAATTGAAGAAGACACAAAAAGATGGAAGACCATTCCATGCTCTTGGATGGGAAGAATAAACATCGTTAAAATGTCTATACTGCCCAGAGCAATCTATACTTTTAATGCCATTCCAATCAAAATTCCACCAGTATTTTTCAAAGAGCTGGAGCAAATAATACTAAAATTTGTATGGAATCAGAAGAGACCCCGAATTGCTAAGGAAATGTTGAAAAACAGAAATAAAACTGGTGGCATCACGTTACCTGATTTCAAGCTTTACTACAAAGCTGTGATCACCAAGACAGCATGGTACTGGCATAAAAACAGACACATGGACCAGTGGAACAGAGTAGAGAGCCCAGATATGGACCCTCAACTCTATGGTCAAATAATCTTTGACAAAACAGGAAAAAATATCCAGTGGAAAAAAGACAGTCTCTTCAATAAATGGTGCTGGGAAAACTGGACAGCTATATGTAGAAGAATGAAACTTGACCATTCTCTTACACCGTACACAAAGATAAACTCGAAATGGATAAAAGACCTCAACGTGAGACAGGAATCCATCAGAATCCTCGAGGAGAACATAGGCAGTAACCTCTTTGATATCAGCCACAGCAACTTCTTTCAAGATATGTCTCCAAAGGCGAAGGAAACAAAGGCAAAGATGAACTTCTGGGACTTCATCAAGATAAAAAGCTTCTGCACAGCAAAAGAAACAGTCATCAAAACAAAGAGGCAACCCACGGAATGGGAGAAGATATTTGCAAATGACAGTACAGATAAAAGGTTGATATCCAGGATCTATAAAGAACTCCTCAAACTCAACACACACAAAACAGATAATCATATTAAAAAATGGGCAGAAGATATGAACAGACACTTCTCCAAGGAAGACATACAAATGGCTACCAGACACATGAAAAAATGTTCATCATCACTAGCCATCAGGGAGATTCAAATCAAAACCACATTGAGATACCACCTTACACCAGTTAGAATGGCCAAAATTAGCAAGACAGGAAACAACGTGTGTTGGAGAGGATGTGGAGAAAGGGGAACCCTCTTACACTGTTGGTGGGAATGCAAACTGGTGCAGCCACTTTGGAGAACAGTGTGGAGATTCCTCAGGAAATGAAAAATAGATCTTCCCTATGACCCTGCAATTGCACTGCTGGGTATTTACCCCAAAGATACAGATGGAGTGAAAAGAAGGGCCATCTGTACCCCAATGTTTATAGCAGCAATGGCCACGGTCGCCAAACTGTGGAAAGAACCAAGATGCCCTTCAACGGATGAATGGATAAGGAAGATGTGGTCCATACACACTATGGAGTATTATGCCTCCATCAGAAAGGACGAATACCCAACTTTTGTAGCAACATGGACAGGACTGGAAGAGATTATGCTGAGTGAAATAAGTCAAACAGAGAAAGTCAAGTATCATATGGTTTCACTTATTGGTGGAGCATAACAAATAATATAGAGGACAAGGGTAGATGGAGAGGAGAAGGGAGTTGAGGGAAATTGGAAGGGGAGGTGAACCATGAGAGACTATGGACTCTGAAAAACAACCTGAGGGTTTTGAAGGGGCAGGGTGGGAGGGTGGGGGAACCAGGTGGTGGGTATTAGGGAGGGCACAGATTGCATGGAGCACTGGGTGTGGTGAAAAAACAATGAATACTGTTATGCTGAAAATAAATAAAAAATTTAAAAAAAAAAAAAAGACTGGCACTAACCACTTAGAGGACTGTAGGAGATATCACATTGTCTAACTGGACCCCTCAAGAATATTAGTCTAGTTCCCAAAATGGTAATTTGAATAGGGTTTTTAACATATAAAATCTCATTTCTTTAGTGCCATAATTCACAATCTCCTTCCAGTATGATATGTGATATCTGACAGGACATGATTTGGATTTGGATTTTGCATCATACTGTTAATATCTTTGTCCATGTATTGTAACAAACCAATTTTTCAACAGTTCTTTCCTAGACTTCAGATTTGTCTTTTCATTTCTAAAATGTACTCTACCAATGACATATTTCTGTTCAGTGAGAGCTAGAAAGCTATTCTTTCCAAATGAAAAGACAAATTTGTTCTCACACTTTATGTGAGTCCTCTCTTTCCCACTGACTTATAAAGTCACCTTTTAATTTTCAAATTCTAAAACTGCGTTTTCTACCTATTCTGAAGTCAGGCATCTGGTCCAATTCCAGCTCTGCCATTTGCAAGCTGGTCAGCTTCTCTCTACATCTGTTACTCATCTCTAAAATAAAAATGGTAACACATGTAAGGGGGTGCTGTTCATAGTAAATGAATAATGTTAAAGACCATGGTGTTTACTATTTGTTTTGTTAGTAGGTTTTATTGACACTGTTATGTGCTTTTGTATTCATATCTGATAGGGCAAGTCTTTGACTGAGGGTGCCATCAGACACTTAGCAGGCCCTTTACAATTGCTATTTAAGTATTTTGATTGGCAAAGAACATGTAGCTCAGACTCTAATGGGATATTTTTTAGAGGGAAACGTGAACTATGAGATCATACCTAGGGAGAGAAGAACTCCCACTGTGAGGAAAAACACGATCACCTTCAAATCTCCCACACTGGAATAGAACTGTCAAGCACAGCTTCCATTTTTTTTTTAAAGATTAATTTATTTATTTGACAGACAGAGATCACAAGTAGGCAGAGAGGCAGGCAGAGAGAGGGAGGAGGAAGCAGGATCCCCGCTGAGCAGAGAGCCCGACGCAGGGCTCGATCCCAGGACCCTGAGATCATGACCTGAGCCGAAGGCAGAGGCTTTAACCCACTGAGCCACCCAGGTGCCCCCACAGCTTCCATTTTATTATGGTTTTTGCTCTCCCAATTAACTAAGCTGTTTAGAAATAAAATAACAGGAGGCATCTGCCTGGCTCAGTCGGAGGAGCATGAAATCCTTGATCTCTGGGTTGTAAGTTCAAGCCCCACACTGGGTGTAGAGATTGCTTAAAAATAAAATCTTTAAAAAAAAAAAGTAAGGAAAACAAAAGGAACATTTTTTTTTTTTTTTTTTGACAGAGAGAAATCACAACTAGGCAGAGAGGCAGGCAGAGAGAGAGGAGGAAGCAGGCTCCCCGCGGAGCAGAGAGCCCGATGCGGGGCTCGATCCCAGAACTCTGAGATCATGACCTGAGCCGAAGGCAGAGGCTTTAACCCACCGAGCCACCCAGGCGCCCCAACAAAAGGAACATTTATTTAATTAGGATCTTTGAGATTTCAACCTTGGATGTCCCTGAAATGTTAGATGTTTCTTGTCTGCCCTTTTGCTCCCAGGTCATTGACCAGGGCAATAAGGATAATATTGTTGTCCTGCTAACCCCAGGTCTGCTTGGATCCCATAACCAACACTATTTCTAGAGTGTACCATCCATCCGTACAACCACATACTTCTCCCCCCACTATAATCTGGGGGATCCATTTGGGCTCCCAAAGTAAAGAGGAATGTCTAATATGTGCATGTGAGGTTTTGCTAGCAGTAAGTCCAGGAACAAGGACATAGTGGCTAAGAGAATCTAATTTAAAATCCTTAGAGATTTTATATTCGTGACCTTGAAGCAGACTTCAGACTCTAGAGTGAATTAAATAAATGATGATGATGATAACAGATGTGCTTATCTTATTTATAAATTTGATGGTTGATGTATCCCATGAACTCTACGCCCTCAGATTATTAACCAGAATCTGAATTTCATTTCCAAATTTTTTAGGGAAGAAACTGGCCAGGTTGGACCAGACACTACTCTCTGATCCAATTAGCTGTCGTCAGGGAGTAGGACCACAGCGCAAAGTAAGGCCTGAGCACCACCAACAGGCACAGATCTGCTACAATATGAAAGAAATCTGGGGAAAAGGCAGAATTATCCTTTGAAAGACAAATTCCAGCCAAAAAGAAAGAAGAATGGTCAAACCATTGATGTGCTGTGCCTTAAATGGACTGATTCTGACCTGGACATTCAGAAGCCAATGGTCCATTGGGATAGATCTGAAAGCAATGACTGGTTTGGGATAAAGATCAGAAGGAGGGAATAGATTATCCCCATACGATTATCGCCATATGATATCCCCATTTGATAATGGCTTCTGTAATCCTTCTTGATGAATGAATATTAGATTGCTAGTGAAAATGTTTGATTTTGTTTTTCTTTGGGAATTAATATCATAGGAATATTTTTATGTTTGGGGGCTTATATTTGATTTTTGTTCTTGTAACTGTAAAGCAGGCTCCATGTCAACATGGGGCTTGAACTCATGACCCAGAGATCAAGAGTTATATGCTCTACAGACTGAGCCAGCCAGGCGCCCTTCCAGTTTGTTTATTTTAATTAATTAATTAATTAATTAAAGTAATGCTAATTATTTAATTAGCATTGCTTTGCCTGTTTCCTGGCGGAATCATCAACTAAATGGGAGCAGGAAACCAAACAGGTTTTTTTCCCCAAGAATTTTCTTCTTGGGATTCTCTTCTTCAGGCTATTCTTGTCCATATCCCTGGTCACAATCCTTGAAAACCTACTTATCATTCTCGCCATCAGCTCTGGCTATGACCTCCACTCACCCATGTACTTCATCCTCTTTCACCTGTCTTTCTGATATTTGTTTCAATTCCACCATGGTTCCAGAAATGCTAGTGAACATCCATACAGAGGACAAAGCCGTTATGTTTGCAAGCTGCATCACTCAGATGTATTTTTTCATAGTGTTTGGGTATTTGGACATTTTCCTCCAGGCCACAATGGCCTATGACCAGTTTGTGGTCATCTGCCACTTCTTACACAACATAGTCATTGTATGATCTGTTTTTAGCCAACTTTGGTCTGACTATACACAGTGAGTCCATACCACATGGTAGGCACTCAAATATTTGTTAAATGAATGAAACCAAATTTGAACCACGTTTTCGAAATAAATGCAGACTAAGAGGTTTATAGACTCATAGAGGTGGGAAAGAAATCCATGTCATTCATTTCACTTCTTAAAAATTTTTTAAAAGATTTTTATTTATTTATTTGACAGACAGAGATCACAAGTAGGCAGGTAGAGAGAGAGAGGAGGAAGCAGCCTCCCCACCGAGCAGGAAGCCCGATGCGGGGCTTGATCCCAGGACCCTGGGACCATGACCTGAGCCAAAGGCAGAGGATTTAACCCACTGAGCCACCCAGGCGCCCCCACTTCTTAAAATTTTTAAATGAGAAGATGGATTTCCTTAAGCAAGACTGAATTCCCTGTAATGGATCCACTGATACCAAGGACTGTTTGGGGAAAGATAGATGACTCATTCTGCAAGTACATTATAGAACTTAAACTATACTACAGTTCTCTTGAAACAAATGTGCCACTAATTTTTTTCTTTATTTCATTAAAAAATTAGTTTTTTAAAATTCCAGCATAATTAACATACAGTGTTGTATTAATCTCAGGTGTATAATAGAATGATTCAAAAATTCTATACATCACTCAATGCTCATCACAATGAATGTACTCTTAATCCCCTCCCCTATTTCACCCATATCCCCCCATCTTCCCTCTGGCAACCACCAGCTTGTTATCTATATTTAAGAGTCTGGGTTTTTGTCTCTTTTTTTCCCTTATTTGTTTTGTTCCTTAAACTCCACATATGAGTGAAATTATATGGTATTTGTCTTTCTCTGATTTCACTTAGCATTATACCCTCTAGATCTATCAATGTTGTTTTAATGACAATATTTCATTATTTTTTATGGCTCAGTAATAGAATTACCATATAATTCAGTAATTTCACTACTGAGTATTTACCCAAAGAAATAAAAAAAAAACACTGATTCAAAAAGATATGTGTACCCCTATGTTTATTCCAGATTTATTTAAAATAGCCGAGATATGGAAAGAATGCAAGTGCCCATCAATAGATGAATGGACAGAGATGTGGTCTATATATACGATGGAATATTACTCATCCATAAGAAAGAATGAAATTATGTCATTAACCTTTGTAGCAGCCATTCACATGCTCAATGGAAGCTCATTTCCCCATTAGTACTTACTATGGATTGAAAGTTTCTGTTCCCTCAAAATTCATACATTGAAACCCTAACCCCCAAAGTGATGATATTAGGAGGTGGAGCCTTGGAAGGTAATTAGGATTAGATGGTCATAAAGATAAAGCCCTCATGAATAGAATTAATATTCTTATGAGAAGCAAAAAAGAATCTGTTTCTTCTCTCTGCTATGTGTGGATACAATGAGAAGTCAGCCATGTGCAACCCAGAAAAGGGCTTTCACCACAACTTGATTGTCCCAGAACCCTACTCTCAGACGTCTAGCCTCCAGAACTGTGAGGAATATTTTTTGTTGTTAAAGCCACCCAGTTTATGATATTTTGTTATAATAGCCCAAACTAAGACATCACTCTTCAAGTAGATGAAAAAATTTGTATAATCCATCCATTTTATGATACAATTTCCCAAATTACCAATATCCTTTCTATGAACTCCAATTTGTCCACTTTCCTGTTTATCAAAATTGTTTTAAATAAGGTTTCCATATTTTTTCTTCACAAATTGCATCTACACCAGCTTTCCCTAAAGTAATTTTGTGATATTAGTAATTTGAGACTTATTATCCTGCTTTAAAATAGTTATTATTTGTCTTAGGAATAGGTTCAGGTTTCAAATTCAAAAGTTTTGAAAGTTTTTCATTAAAAAGTTTTGAAAAGATAGACCATGCAAAATACCTATCTCATCCTTATTTTTAAATTTTTAAAAAGATTTTATTTATTTATTTATTTATTTATTTGCGAGAGAGAGCATGAGTGGGGAGAGAGGTGTGGAGGGAAAGAGAGAAGTAATCTCCCTGGGATGGAACTTAACCTGAGCCAAGTCAGGTGCTTAACAGCTTAACCAAAAAGCCATCCAAGTGCCCCCAATCTCATCCCTATTAAGAAAGGAAGGAGAGAGGGAGGAAAAAAATTGAGTTTGCTGCTGGAAAGGTTCAGTTTGATGTGCCTGTGATGAAATACCCCGCAAATAATTTCCACTTGGTAGTGGCACGGGTTGATCTCATGTTCTGTTTTAATGGCCTTAGTGGGAGAGAATTGGGTTACAAAGGAGCAGGTAAGAAAGACAACATTATGCTTGGTTCAGCCTTACTCAAGATCCTTAATTTCTCAGTGTGGCTCCCGCTTCCTAAAGACAGTTCTTCCCAAATCCTGATGTTCACGTATCACAAATAAACTCTCATGGACCCTGTACACATGGCTGCGGGTCACTATCCAAATGGTGATGGGGTGGACAGTAAACTAGGGCTGGGTTGCCAACTTCTCCCTTTAGAATTATGGAGTTATTCTCCAGATTCAGGGAGTGAGGCCTTTGATAGCTCCCAGCCTTTAGCCCTCTCAAGAGAATTGCCCTCACCTAAAGGAAGCTGACTCACTTACCCAAGATCACACCACTTGAATCTCTCGCTGTGGAAGCGTACCTGCCTGACAGCCATCTGTACCCACCACTCTTTGCTCTGAGGATGCTGCTGGCTGCTCCCACCCATGGACCGAACATAATAGGATACCAGTGTGTGCCAACGTCATGCTCAAACAATAACATTCATGACTGGGGTCAATTAACTCTGTCAAGATGGTGCCTCCTCTTTCTGCCATGAGGGACCTCAAGTACCAGGCAACTGCATAACTTGAAGTTCTACGGGACTTTTTTCCATGTCTCTGCAAGTGCTACCCTTGTAGGCATCAAGAGCTCTAAAGCTGCTGAGGCCAGAGTTGAGAAGACCTGAAGCAAATACTGCCCACTCGGCTCACTGGGCATGACATTAGACAGGGTTCCTTCTACTAACAAGCCTTGATTTCTGGACCCACATATTCTACACATCAGTGATACAGCACCTTATGATTGCCATTGATTTAGATTGTACATGCACCCTGTGAATTGTGTAGTCAGTATGTGTTGTGTACTCAAATGTCTGCAGTAAATATGATCACACTCTTTGACATGAAACGTGTTCCCTTATTTTCCATTAAACAAAAATTTTGGGGGCGCCTGGGTGGCTCAGTGGGTTAAGCCGCTGCCTTCGGCTCAGGTCATGATCCCAGGGTCCTGGGATCGAGTCCCGCATCAGGCTCTCTGCTCAACAGAGAGCCTCTCTCCCTCTCTCTCTGCCTACTGTGATCTCTCTCTGTCAAATAAATAAATAAATAAATAAAATCTTTAAACAAAATTTTGTTACCCATCCATACTCCATGATTTCCTATACAATGTTTTACCTCTATCCTTACCTTCCCTGACAAAATTATAGATGGTTTATATTGACATCTGTATATCATCCATTCATCAACCATTCATCATCTAACCTGAATTGTTTATGACTCTATGTCACCAGCAAATGTCAAGGGATATTTTCAGTCCTCATTTGGTTAGTCCTTTTGACAGAACTAAAACTATTAACCACTCTGCTTTTCTTCAGGAAGAACTTCTTTGCCCCCATGACACTGCAGACACCAAGTGATCTTTGAAATCTTCAAAGACTTCTGAGGGATGAACATCATGGAATGTTCACTCCTGGGTTTGGTTCTCATAGGAGTTAAACATTCCTTGGGAGAAAACTTTCATTTAAGTCAAACCAAAGAGAAAAGACTTTCCCCTTGAAGAAAATATCTTCATCTTGGTCAGCTGCTGTCTACAAGACATAGCATTATCTGACATTTTTCCATTCTTTCATCTTTCTATCCTAAGGGAATGGAATGGTTCAGAGAGAAGAACACCAGTAGAGCAATTTACTTAATGAGGAACTCTAAGAACTTAACCTTTGAGATGATAATAACAGATCCCTGCTGCCCCTTTCCTACAATTCTCTGTTGTCAGCCTAGGGAAAAACCCAAAAGGGCTTCTCCAAGACAGACTATAGAGAAGCAAAAGCTTCAGTGATGACACTCAGAGAGGGTAGGATCATTTCTTCCCAGTCAGAGCTGGAGGATAAGAGGGAAAGGAGTGAGAAGGTAGGCACTGGGCTTTATCTGTAAAACAATGAAACAGTCCCATATTTAGTTAGTCAACAAAGCTGAAGTCTCTGTATTTAGAAGTTGCTTTACATGCTACTTAAGTCAGTCTTTTCTAGCTCTTGCTAAGTTTCCTTCTCTCTCTTTCAGAGTCTAGATCCTCTCTCCGGTAAGTTATTTTCCAGTGAGTCTCCTCCTCTTATCTATTCTTACACATGAATTGTAGGCTCCTGTTCAATTGCCTGTCCCACTATTTATTCATTAACTACTCACTGAAGATCTATTAAACACAGGGTATTGACTATTTTGTTCCTCCTCTGATTGGATTTTTCTATTATATCCCCTGACTTACTGATAGCACTTAATAGTTCTATATTATTTTGTTTTCCTTTTGTATCCACTATATATCTATAAAGGATGTCATTATTTCTGGTATTTGACACTCAGGCTAATTTCCTTTTCTCATCAATCTCTTTAAATATTCATGAGAATGTTGAATGATTAAAGTTGGAATGGACTGCCTTGGCCTTTTCATGAATTTAACACAAATATTTCAGTATTTTAATGTAGAATATTCTGTTGGCTGCAATTTTCAACAGCTGTTCCTCACTGGGTTAAGAAATTGTTCTGGGATGCCTGGGTGGCTCAGTCGGTTAAGCCACTGCCTTTGGCTGGGGTCGTGATCCCGGGGTCCTGAGATGGAGTCTCGCATCAGACTCCTTGCGTGGCAGGGAGCCTGCTTCTCTCTCTGCCTCTGCCTGCCACTCTGCCTGCTTGTGTGCTCTCTCTCTCTCTCTCTCTCTCTGACAAATAAATAAATAAATAAAATTAAAAAAAAAAAGGAAGAAAGAAATTGTTCTGGTTTCCTCCTTAATGAGAAGCTCTATCCTGGCAACTAACTACAGGAATGGCTACTACATTTTCCTTTTTTTTTTTTTAAGATTTTATTTAATTTATTTGACAGAGAGAGAGACAGCAAGAGAGGGAATACAAGCAGGGGGAGTGGGAAAGGGAGAAACAGGCTTCCCACTGAGCAGTGAGCCCCATTCAGGGGCCAATCCCAGGACCCTGGGATCATGACCTGAGCCAAAGGCAGATGCCTAACTACTAAGCCACCCAGGCACCCCCACCTTTTTAAAAATAATTTTATTTATTTATTTTAGAGAGAAAGAGTGCATAAGAGGGGGTAGCATCAGAGGGAGAACAGAATCCCTACTGACCAGGGAGCCGATGTAGGACTTGATTCTGGGACTCTGCTCCAGGATCATGATCTGAGCTGAAGGCAGTCACCTAACCGCCTGAGCCAACCAGGCACCCAGCTGCTGCATTTTCTCGAATTCATTTTCTATTGTGATTATGGTTATGATTCCTCTTCATTTCCCTTTATTTGTGGTGAGCTGTTTTTGCAAACATCCTAGCATTAAACATCTTTCCATTCCTAGAATAGGTATGACTTGTTCATGATATGTTACTCTTTTAAGTAGGTATGAATGCATTGCGTTTAACCTTACTATTCTATTTTGTGTTCACATTCAGGTATACGATGAGCTTGAAGATTCCCTTTTTTGCATTCTAGTGGATGCTTTTGGTCTCAGTCTTTATTATACATCTAACATTTGCATGTGTTGAACAACTACTATGTGCGGACACTATGTAAGTCCCTGAGAAAACAATGGTGAGCAAAAACAGCCTCCATTTCTAGCCCACAAAATATATATTATATATCTAGATATCAATAGATATACATTATATATGTAATTTTATATATGTAATTACCAACATGATAAGCACATTAAGGAATAGTACAGGAAGCTCCCCATGTGCTCCTCACGTACTCTGACCCTCCTGAACCTCACTGTCTGATCTCCATCTCACTGGCCTCTTAAATCCCTTCCATTACCAAGCTCACCCAACTTGGGGAAACTGCGAATTCTATTCTTTCTGCCCAAAATGTGCCCCCTCTCCTTATTTATCTTAATTAATTAGATTAATTACCCATCCTTTCTCTAACAGCTCAGATATTCATATTTCAGAGAAGTCTTTTCTACCCACCTTCCTAAGCTAAACTGGTCCTCAGTGGTTCTGTTTTCCTTTTGATTAATTAGCATTCTATAGACATTAATAAACTAAAACTTTTATTTTCACATCTTAAATTTTCCTTTCAATTTTTAGGATGATTTGATTTATAGAAGCTTTAAATATTTTTTATCAAATCAATCTTTTTTGCAATTAACTGCTCTGATTTTTAATGTAACGCATTCCCACTTATGAGCATGAACATACAGTATACACTCTCACACATGCTTTGTATTTCATTTTAATGATTTGTGATGATTTGTGATTTTTCCCCCTTCTTATTTATGTAGTCCATAGGCTTTTTCTTCTTTCTTGGAAGAATCCACTTGGCAGGTGGTATCAGAAAGAGGGAAGCATAGGGTCTTAATTAACTAGAAGTGCTACATGGTAGTCAAAAGAGGTAACATACCCATTGTGTTTATGGTGATCAGAATTCCATTTTTGGTGGCTGCCACAGTTTAAGTAGAATATTGATAAACGATAGCCATACAAGACAAAGTTTTTGTAATGGTAAGAACGGAAGCCCACATTTGTCAAGTGTCCTCTGTATGTCACAAGAACCACACTAGAAACATTACATGCATCATCTCATTCCATTCACTCCCCAGGCTTGCAATGTAGGGAATATTTACTACTCCTATTATAGAGCTGAGATATCTGCAGCTACAAGAGATTAGTCAACTTTGTCAGGGTCACACAGAGAGTAAGTTGGTAGACCAAATTTTTTATTCCAGAAAGTCTGACTCAAGATCCCTTTTTCTAAATCACAGTTCTATAATACTGTATTTGGGGACAGTTATTTACCAAAAAGTGATTGCCATAAAAGGAATACATTAATGAAAATAGTTATTATTTATTGACATCGTACTGTGCACAAAAGCATTTTGAATCATTATTTTAAAAAGGTAATAGCAGTAACCACATTTTTAGGAGAGAAAAGACATTTTGAGAGTTAACTATGACATCAGTAGGACACATCGGGTTGCAGAGTGAAGATTGTTTGAGTTGAAAACCTATCTTAATCATTATGATAGGGTTATCAGAATAAAGAAAGTTATCAAAGACCTTAAATGTCTTCAATTATTTTGGATGATCATCTCAAGGAAGAAACTGGTTTATATCCACAGATTTGAATCGAAGAATTAGAACCAGTAAGTAGCAGATAAAAAGAGAAAGATGTCTGCCAAGTCAAAGATAGACTGAATGATTATGCACATTTAGAATGGAAATGGGCTACCACTTCAATGAGTGGATCACTGGCGTGGGAAGGACTAATGAAGGGTAAAGGATATCCATGCAAAATGGGATCAAAGGTAAATACTAGGAGGTGCCAGCTGGCTGTTCATTGAAGGTTGCTTTTGTCTCCTTCTCCAGCAAACACACCAGCTACATGGGAGCAGAAAACAAGACAGAAGTATCAGTATTCCTCCTTCTGGGCCTCTCAGAAGATCCAGAAATACAACCTCTCCTCTTTGGCTTGTTCCTGTCCATGTACCTGGTCACCGTGCTGGGAAACCTGCTCATTATCCTGGCTATCCTCTTTGACCCCCATCTCCACACCCCTATGTACTTCTTCCTCTCCAACCTGTCCCTTGTTGACATCTGTTTCACCTCCACCACCATCCCCAAGATGCTGCTGAACATCCAGGCACACAGCAAAGATATTTCCTATATAGGATGCATCGCTCAGGTGTATTTTTTTATGGTTTTTGCTGGAATGGATGATTTCCTCTTGACGGTGATGGCTTATGACAGGTATGTGGCCATCTGCCACCCCTTGCACTACACTGTCATCATGAACCCACGACTCTGTGTCCTCCTGGTTCTGATTTGTTGGCTCACCATTTTCTGGGTTTCCCTGATTCATATTCTACTGGTAGGGCGGTTGACTTTCTGTCCAGGCACGGAACTTCCACATTTCTTCTGTGAACTGGCTCAGATTCTCAAGGTGGCCTGCTCTGACACCCTCATCAATAACATCTGCTTGTATGTTGCCACTGCCCTGTTGTGCATGTTTCCTCTCATTGGGATCCTCTTCTCTTACTCTCAGATTGTCTCCTCCTTAATGAGGATGTCCTCCACTGAGGGCAAGTATAAAGCATTTTCTACTTGTGGGTCTCATCTCTCTGTGGTCTCTTTGTTCTATGGCACGAGCCTGGGTGTCTACCTCACATCTGCTCTGACCCATTCTTCTCAGAGAAGCTCGGTTGCCTCAGTGATGTACACTGTGGTCACCCCCATGCTGAACCCCTTCATCTACAGCCTGAGGAACAAGGATGTGAAGGGAGCCCTGCGAAGGCTCAGCAGAGCAGCGTCATGTCCATGATGGGCCACTTGCCTCAGAACCAAGTGGACATTGGGGGCTGCAAAAGAAAATGTGAACTTGAATCTGTCTTCTTCCCTTCTAATAGACATGTTTGATTTATCCATTCCCCAAAGCTTCCATGAATTCTCTTTTATTTGTTTTTGTATTAGTCTCTCCTCAGCAAATCCCTCCAAAGAACTTTCTCACTTGTCTTCTCTATATGCTGTCCATAAAATTCCATGTTTGTCCAGCTTTCTTGTAGCCATTCTTAAGATTTCTAACTTTAGGTTTAAACTACGTATCCTATTGTGCTGCTGTGGTTGCCCCCAAAATTATCCTCTAAAACATTGAGGTTCTTCACCTTCATTTATTTGCATGCTTGTTTTCCTCACTAGAAATGGAATGAAATCATGCATGATCATACCAAAGTGTTTATCATATCGAAACTGTTCCTCTTTGTTCCTTCACATGTTTGACTTTACGTCACCTTGAAAAAATGTCCTGAAGACATTTCCCCTCATTCACCCGACTTTTCAAAAGAAGAGGGTGAAACTGAGTTGGACTATAACCTGGCTAGCTGACACAGAGTTTCTATCCTAATTTTTATATGAACAGTGATGTGATTTTCAACTTCAGAATAAGAATCTAGATTTCTGTGATTATATTCATAGCAATATGCTGCCTAGGAAAACTGAGATGTAGCTTCATTCCTTGTGATCCTTCCACCTTTCCTTCCTTCCTCTCTTTCCTTCTTTTACTTGACTTTTATTTCTCATATATGCAATTTTAAGATACACCCTCTGAGATCCTAAAACATGCGATAATTAATACAATAGAATAAGAGTTATTCTCTCACATGGTTAAATTTTTTTTTTTCTGGGACTCTGTGGAGGTGTCATCAAGAATGGTATCTACACATATGTAGAATGTGTTCAGAACTTAGCTCATCTGAGAAGAATGTTGATAGAATTGAGTGTTCAGTGAAGGATGGAGTGGTAGATGCTGTCCACATTTCTCCACATTACCTGGGATCCTCCCTACATGTCCACTGCATGACTGCCAAATGCCAGCCTCAGCCAGCACCAACTTTGCCCAATAGTAGTGGCAAAAATCTCAGGGAATTTTGCCCCAACAAAGACAGCCCTTGATGGAGAGTTATGGGGTTTATCATGTCTTTCACTCATTGGCTGGGATATTTCTGAGGTTTGTATTTTGTAGCATTTTCCAGAATTTCCCCACAAGATGAAAACTCCCTCATTCCCTGTGGTAGCTGACTTAATATAAAATTAACTGATGTATTTTCTTCCATGTGTCACTTCTCCTCTCCCTCTTACCCATGTTCCATATTCCTTGTTCCTTCCAATAAAGTGCTTGCACGTAAATTCTTGGCTCAGCATCTGCTTCTCTGGGAACCCAGAACAAGAAACTAAGACAAGTGGTAAAGCCTATAATGTATCAAAACAACATCAGGAAAGGAGAAACTTTTGGAGAAAAAATAAAGGGAGCTAAGTATTGAGAATGTAGTTAGGACTGTAAAATTCCTCAAAAATTAAAGTTTGTTAGAGAGAAATGACTAATTTGATGTGGCTTCAATTCACGTTGATTCATTAAGTCTAATCCAATGTGAATTTATTTTCTGCTGTGTACACATTGAGGAGGGAACCAAATGATTGCAATACAGAGTGGTGAGCATAATAATATTGGTGTGTCAGATCCTGTTGAAAACAAAGGTAAAAGTTTTCTACCCACCCTGAGGAATTTTAAAAAATTCTTTAAATTTTTATTTAAAAAATATTTTTATTGGGGCATTTAGGTGGCTCAGTTAAGCATCTGCCTTCAGCTCAGGTCACGATCCCAGAGTCTGGGATCGAAGTCTGTATCAGGCTCTCTGCTTCCTCTTGGAAGGACCCTGATGATTACGTTGAGTCGACCCAGATAATTCAGGATATATTTCCCATCTCGAGATCCTTAACTTAACAATACTTATAAAGTGCCTTTTGTCATCTAAAGTAACACATTCCCAAATTCTGAAGATTAGTACCTGGACATCTTTGGGAGGCTATTAATCAGCTTACCACAGGATATGTGTGATTTAGAATTTGCCAACAATTAGTTGATAAGGCCTTGAGCTGAGGATATGGAATCTGTCACAGCACTCCTTGTTGATTTTCAGTGGGCATGATCATCTCGTGGTCCTGTCTCACATAAAGATAAGGTTGCACTAGGCAGGTGAACTTAGACAACAGGTGATAGAAGAGAATTCCCTGATTCATCTGAACATAACCAAGCAGAGGTTCAGCTGGACACTGGCACAACTAGACACTGGGGCTCAAACACCATGAGGATTTCCCTTCAGGCTATCAGTTTTGTTTTCTCAAACTGGCCACTTTCAAACAGAGACATGGAGGCCAGCAGCTCTCACAACTCACACCTCACAGCTGTACTATTTAAGAACTGGAATTACTTTGGCTACTCATGTGCCAAAAAGAAGAAAGGAAAGGAAGAAGGAAGGAAGAAAGAGAGAAATAAGAAAGAAGAAAGAAAGAAAGGAAGGAAGGAAGAAAGAAAGAGAGGAAGGAAGGAAGGAAGAAAGGGGAAAAGAAAAAGGGGAAAAGAGGGGGAAAATCTGAGGAAATTATTCTGATCTGTACAAAGATGTTCTCTTTCCAGCTTGGGCCAATCAACTATGGTCAGCAAACAATGTTATTAGCAGCCCCTTTAGAACAACATTTATTGTTTACTGAGTTTTTACTGTGCCAGTCATATTTTAGCTTCAACCATTGCAAGGATAAATAGGTACAGGTGTATGGGAAGAGTGGGTTGGACTATGTCAGTCATATTTTAGCTTCACTGCAAGGATAAATAGGTACAGGTGTATGGGAAGAATGGGTTGTCCTATTAAAAAGCCTGTTCATAATAAATCTCATTGAGTACACGTTACTTTTGTAAAGAAGGTGAATGCACAGCTAGGGGTGGAGTGCTCTGAACAGATAGTAATGTTAATGGCAAAGACGCTGAGGTGGGACTTTCACTGGGGAGGATGTGGCTGGAGTGGAGAATGGGGTCATAATGCAAGAGGAAGACAGGTTTCCACACGGATCATGTGAGTCTTTCCCTAACTTTGAAAAACGTTTGCTTTCATTTGTTCTGAGTGATGTGAGGAGTCATTGCAGGATTTGGGGCAGATGCATGACACCATAAGACTTAGGACTTCAAAGATCATCCTAGCTGCTGGGTTGAGAATGGGTTTCAAGGTGTGAGGATGCCTGCTTGGGGCCAACAGCAGCAAGCAGATGAGATACATATAGCTATGGCCAGGGTGGTGCTAGTAGTGTAAGGGTTGAGAAGTGGTCCTTAGGGCTATGCTCAGAAGGTAGAACCAAGAGGATATGTTGTCGGTCAGGACATGAGTATGAGATAAAGAGAGGAGCCAAGATTGGCTCCAGGGTTTGGAGCCTGAACCATGAAAGAATGGAATTATATCCATTGAGATAGGGAGGGCTATGGTGGAACAAATATGAAAGGAAAGTGGACATCAGAAGTTCAGGTTTTGAAAATTGAGAATGTTGAAATTAAGATATTGCAAATGGATAAATTTTATAGGATTCCACTTATATGAGGTACCAAGAGTAGTCAAACTCACAAAGACAGAAACTAGAATGGTGGTTGTCCAGGACTGGAAGAAGGGAGGAAATAGAAGGTTAGTGTTTAATGGATACAAAGCTTCAATTTGGGAAGATGAAGAAATTCTGGAGATGGATGGTGGTAATGGTGGCCCAACAATGTGAATGCACTCAGTGCAAGTGTGTAGGAATGTGGACTTCAAAACATCTAAAATGGCACATCTAATGTCATATGAACCTAATCTAACCACAATACAAAACATCAAGCAGCACAAAAGGAAAAAGAAAAAAAATGAGATCTATTTTATAATGATATTTTCAATGTCATTATTAAAATAATAGAGAATGATTGGGAGTTTTGATAAAATTTTTAATATTATTCCTCAACTGTTTAGACCAGGGTTTCTCAGCCTCAACCAAAAAATGACATTTGGGGTCTGTATTATTTGTCATAGGAGGCTGTTCTCTAATTTTATGATGTTTAACAGCATCCCTGAGCTTTACCCACTAGATGCTAGCACCGTGTTGTGATAACCAGAATTTGTTTCAGAGGGGTCAAAATCAGGCCAGCTGAGAACACTGGAGTAAAACAATTCCATGAGTGCAGAAGTTGATGGTGTCAGCTTTCAAAGAGATGGGATAACAGAGAAGCAACATTTGGGGGAAGATAAAACATCTTAAAAAGAGGTTGAAGGGCCTGAAGAACACCCCATTAGCACCATTATTTTGGAAGACAAATGATTGGTCTGGTGATGATCAGTCGGTGCAGATAGTAGTATAAGTCAACTACTTGTAAGGAGAGTGAGAGGTTCCTGTTGTGAAAGTCAAGTTAGGTAAGCTAATGCCTGGCTGAATCTACCCAAAACCTTCAGTTCTCATTACAGGGGCCCCACCAGATGTATGTTCTCATTGAACACTATGCTATTCACCCCATTAGCCACCACCGTAATTAAATAATTACTTGTATATTATTTTATTAACGACTGCCTCTTAAAAACCTTCACCTGAGCTTTGAATCTCATCCCTTTCTAACTTTTGGGGGAACTTACACTTCATTTATCTTTTTTTATCCTGCATATTCCAATGTCTGAATGTAATGTTATAATTTCCAATAACATGGGAATGTTCCACATCCCCATTTCTTTCAATGCAAATATAACTCACTCATAGACCTGTACTCTCCTTTGGGCATTGCTCCAAACTTCAGATTTGGTCTATACATACTACTTCTGTTTCCCTCATTTTTCACTGTCTCTTTAACCAACTAATCTGGAAATCTTTCCACCTCCATCACAGTTTCTCTCCCTAAGGTCTGCAGAGAACTCAGGGGCCCAGTAAATTCTAAGGGGGTATATTTCCACTCTTCAGATGCTTGGTTTTTCAGGAGCAATGTCACTAACGACTGCGTTCTGTTTCCCGAAATAGAGACCTTCTTTTTCATGCATTTCATTTTTGTTACAATGGGATTCTGCTGGTCAACTCTGCTGGGTTTTCTGGAGGGGTTTTTTGTTTGTTTGTTTTTAAGATTTTATTTATTTGAGATAGAGAGAGGGAGCGAGAGCATGAGCTGAGAGACAGAGGAAGAGGGAGAAGCAGGCTCCCCACTGAGCAGGGAACTCTATGCGGGACTCCTGGCATCATGACCCGAGCTGAAGTCAGCCTCTCAACGGACTGAGCCGCTCAGGCATCCCATCTACTGGGTTCTTTGTAACATTAACACATCTGTCAGGGAGAAACTCCTAACTTTTAAATTAAATCCTGTGAAGAAGGGGAGGCAAGAATTAGGGCAGTATCTTCTTTATTTTTTATCCCAAGAAAATAAGATGATGCTTATTTATTTGTTTATTTGTATTATTTATTATTTTTTTATAGGACAGTATCTTCTTTGTAGGAAGATAAAGCTTTTTTAACCTCCAGGAGCATGCTCTTGTGGACTGCACATGATTGGATGCGCCAAGTAAAGAAGGAATAAATGAAAGAAAGAAATTTGCCTCTCTGCATAGCTATTTTCGGGGAAACAAAAGAGGAAGAAAATTTCATTTCTATTACTCTTTTGATCTTAATTGTCTAAAAAGTACTATGACAGTAGAACAATTTATTTAATGAGGTGCCCTGAGAATTCAGCCTCTAAGTTCCTGGAAACTTTGAATAAGCTCTGGGTGTCTCCAAGGCAGATCATGTTGGGCCTCCCAGAGACGTGGGTAGTGAATTCCCCACCTAGATCATCTCCTTGAAATTTCTGGGGGAAAGTCACTGTAGGAGAAAGAGTCAGGGCAACCAGGGGTTTCCCCGATGCCATCTGAAAGAGTCCCAGCAGCCTCGTAAAGGCTCAGGGTGGGGTCAAGTGGAGGACGTGTAAACGATGGAGAAAAACTTTTACTAGGCCAGAGCATTAGGGACACAAACAAGAGCCCTGTCTTTCAAAGTGTCTCCAGATCAACAGCATCTGCGTCTCCTGGGAGCTTGTTAGACATGTAAATTCTTTTTTTTTTTTTTTAAGAAATTAGGTTAATCTTCAACTTTTTCTTTTTAAGATTTTATTTATTCACTTGACAGACAGAGATCACAAGTAGGCAGAGAGACAGGCAGAGAGAGAGGAGGAAGCAGGCTCCCCGCCGAGCAGAGCGCCCGATGCGGGGCTCCATCCCAGGACCCTGGGATCATGACCTGAGCCAAAGGCAGAGGCTTTAACCCACTGAGGCGCCCAGGTGCCCCTAGACATGTAAATTCTTGACCTTCATCCCAGATCTACTAAGTCAGAAAGTCCAGGGTCAGGCCCAGCCATTTGCATTTAATAAGCCACCCAGGTGAATCTTATGCTAAAATGAAATCAATGGCCTGAAAGGATTTGTTGAAATGCTTGATGCAACCAAATGCACTTGGGGCTGCACCTTCAGAGGTCCGAGGGCTCTCCATAGCCAAAAGCTTATCTACAAACAATGATACAGCTGTCTTTTGCTTTACAATGCTTATGTCCCCTCTCTTTGCCTTTGTTTGAATTATCAGAATGCTAGTAAAAGCTCCTGGTTCATAGCAGCAGCCCTTGCATGCTCATTAGTCATTTCTTTTTTTTTTTTTTAAGATTTTATTTATTTATTTGACAGACAGAGATCACAAGTAGGCAGAGAGGCAGGCAGAGAGAGAGGAGGAAGCAGGCTCCCCGCCGAGCAGAGAGCCCGATGCGGGGCTCGATCCCAGGACCCTGAGATCATGACCTGAGCCAAAGGCAGAGGCTTTACCCACTGAGCCACCCAGGCGCCCTCACTAGTCATTTCTTGATGTACCATGTTCAGCTGACCATTTCTCTCATTTAAAAATCATTATGATTTATCATTTTGTTTTATTTTATTTTTTTTTAAGATTTTATTTGTCAGACAGAGAGAGAGAGAGAGGGAGGGAACACAAGCAGGGGAAGCTGCAGGCAGAGGGAGAAGCAGGCTCCCCGCTGAGCCAGGAGCCGGATGCGGAACTCGATTCCAGGACCCTGGCATCATGACCTGAGCCAAAAGCAGGTCAAGCCACCTAGGTGTCCCATGATTTATCATTTTAAAGATAAATCCTTATTTTTCTAGTTCCAGAGCCTGCATCCCCTCCCTCTTGCCCACACACACACCACCACCTATAGCAATGGCTATTAAAGATTATCAAATATTGGGGCGCCTGGGTGGCTCAGTGGGTTAAAGCCTCTGCCTTCGGCTCCAGTCATGATCCCAGGGTCCTGGGATCAAGCCCCGCATCGGGCTCTCTGCTCAGCGGGGAGCCTGCTTCCTCCTTTCTCTGTGCCTGCCTCTCTGCCTACTTGTGGTCTCTGTCTGTCAAATAAATAAATAAAGTCTTTAAAAAAAAAAAAAGATTATCAAATACATTTTTGGCCTATTGAACTGCTGTCTTTTTTGTCAACCTAAAATTGCCAGGAGGCAATAATTAAGCCAAAGTATGTATTTGGAATCAAAGAATCACAATTTGGGTACACAGATTTTAGTAGCATCCCAAATAGTGTTCCACCTCCAAGAAAAAGTCAGGGTTTTTTACAGCCAAAAGAGAATGCTCACTACTTACAAAGAATTTTGATTTTTTTTTTTTGGTGGCAGAAAGCTAATCTTGGCTAAGGCTATCACTAAGCAAAAGTGTATTACTATAACATGTCACAGGTGTTCCAGCAGGTGTAAATATTGGGTCCATAATCAAAGGAACGAGACTGATACAAAGGGAAGTCAAGCAAAGCTTTATTTCACGCCAAGCATCGAGAATCAAACCAACCTTTCGGGCCACCTCTTACAGAGGGGACGACCCCTCCCAGCCTCACAAACTAACTTTTATATAGCAAAGGCCATGTGGTTGAGCCTGGCCACACAGAGGTGGCCAATGAGATTGTAACACACAGAGAAAGCTGTACAGTCATGCCAGGTCACACACGGGTGATCAATTGAATTACAATTCACCCCATATTAGCTATTTGAACTAGCCTATCACCTTGGTCAGAATTGGCGCCCAAAAGGCTGGGCCCACACTCCTTGGTAGCTAGGGAGACAGTCTGTGCACCCCACTGATTGGATGTCTCCATCTGGCCTGACCCGCCCTTGTGTTTGGGGCTCTGTTACCTGGGACTGGTTTCCCTGGACTTGCTTTTAAGTAAGTTCCCCTGGGGGTGGGGGGCAGGGTCAGTTTAAGTTTCACTGCATAAACAACAAAATCACTGTTTAACCAGATGGAATCGCTCTGGCTAAATAGGTCCTTACAGTAAAAATCTTCGGAATTTTTACAATTCTACCTTCAAGGAGGAGTATAGGCCCTTCTCCTTAATGGCCTTCCAGGTCCATTTGAAAACGCCTTGACATAAATGACTCCACTGTATTTCAACTTTCAGTTTTTGTTTTGATATATTTTTTTAAGATTTTATTTATTTATTTGACAGACAGAGATCACAAGTAGGCAGAGAGGCAGGCACAGAGAGAGGAGGAAGCAGGCTCCCTGCTGAGCAGAGAGCCCGATGCGGGGCTCGATCCCAGGACCCTGAGACCATGACCTGAGCCGAAGGCAGAGGCTTTAACCCACTGAGCCACCCAGGTGCCCCTTGTTTTTGATATTCTTTTAAAAAAAACAAGACAACAGGCCCAAAATGAAGTCACTTATGCCAAGCCTCATGTAAGCAAACAGAGATTTAATTAATCAGCTGTCCCAGAAATGGAATTTTAAAATAGATAATCAAAATCACCTCATCTGCACTAGTTAAGTGACCTGCCTGGTGGGGGCCCCTGCCACCACTTACAGGGAAAATAACCTTGCAATAACCAAGCCGCTTTTTTCCCTAGTATAGTTGCCTTGTTCCTACTCCCTTCTGCCTATAAAAGTCTTCCATTTTGTACAGTTTCTTAGAGCTCCTTGGATGCTGCCCAGTTCAGTTAATTTGAGATTTTATATATATATGTATATATATATAATATATATATTTACTTACAAGTATTATATTTATAAAATATATAAAATATATATATTCACTTATAAATGTGTCATATTTATAAAATTTATAAAATTTTTATATATATTTATGAATATATTATTTTTATAAAATTTTAATATGATGCCAATGTAGCAATAACTAGCACCTCTCTGATGTTATATATTTAAACTTTCTGTTTAGTGGTTGGAATAATTAAGTTCTAATCTTTTAGCAAGTTTGATGATTATAATACAGGATTGCTGTCTCTATTCACTATACTGTGTATTACGTCTCTAGGACTTATTTACTACTCTTTACAATTTGTACACAAACTGACACAACATCTGTCCTATCCCCTCACCACCTAGCCCCTGGTAACCACCATTTTTCTCTGTTTTTATGAGTTTGGTTCTTAAATTCTTTTTATTTTTAGATTTTTAAGATTCAAATATAATCAACATAGAGTGTTATGTTAGGTTCAGGTGTACAATAGAATAATGCAACAATTCTGTACATTTCTCAGTGCTCATGAAGTATAATTTTTTTAAAAGATTTTATTTATTTATTTGACAGAGAGAGTCACAGCAAGAGAGGGAACACAAGCAGGGGGAGTGGGAGAGGGAGAAGCAGGCTTCCTGCTGAGCCCCTAGCTGGATGTGGGGCTTGATCCCAGGACCCTGGGATCATGAGCTGAGCTGAAGGCAGACGCTTAATTACTGAGCCACCCAGGTGCCCCATGAAGTATACTCCTAACTGTTGCATCACTGTATTTTACACCTGAAACTAATATAACACTGTGTATTAATTACCCTGGGATTAAAAGATGTGGTCCATATACACTATGGAGTATTATGCCTCCATCAGAAAGGACGAATACCCAACTTTTGTAGCAACATGGACAGGACTGGAAGAGATTATGCTGAGTGAAATAAGTCAAGCAGAGAGAGTCAATTATCACATGGTTTCACTTATTTGTGGAGCATAACAAATAACATGGAGGACAAGGGTAGATGGAGAGGAGAAGGGAGCTGAGGGAAATTGGAAGGGGAGGTGAACCATGAGAGACTATGGACTCTGAAAAACAACCTGAGGGTTTTGAAGGGGCGGGGGGGCTGGGAGGTTGGGGTAACCAGGTGGTGGGTATTAAGGAGGGCACGGATTGCATGGAGCACTGGGTGTGGTGCAAAAACAATGAATACTGTTACGCTGAAAAGAAATAAAAAATTTAAAAAAATAAAAAATAAATAAAAGGATAAAAAAATAGAGACAATGCCAAAAACAAAAGCTAACCGAGATAAGTGAACTTTTAATCCCCTGTATCTATTACACCCATCCCCTTATCCGCCTCCCCTCTGGCAAATACCAGTTTGTTCTCTGTATTTAAAGAGTCTATTTTCTTTTCTTTGTTCATTTGTTTTGTTTCTTAAATTTCACATATGAGTGAAATCAAATGGTATTTGTCTTTCTCTGATTGACTTATTTCACTTAACATTATACCTCTAGGTCCATCTATGTTGTTGTAAATGTCTTTATTTCTCATGGATGAATAATATTTCATTATGTATATGTATATGTGTCTATATATACACATACATATATATATATACACCTTATTTATCCATTCATCCTTTGACAGGCACTTAGGTCGTTTCCGTATCTTGTCTACTGTGAACAATACTGTAATGAACATGGGAGAGCAGATATCTCTTCGACATCCTTTGTTGTTTCAAAGACTACCATGTTTTTTTTCCCTCACTTTTAGAATTTTAATGTGATTTAATTTTTTAAAAAGTCTATCTAAAAGTATAGATTGCTCTGGGCAGTATAGACATTTTAACGATGTTTATTCTTCCGATCCAAGAGCATGGAATGGTCTTCCATCTTTTTGTGTCTTCTTCAATTTCTTTTAGGAGTGTTCTGTAGTTCCTCGAGTACAGATCTTTAACCTCTTTGGTTGGGTTTATTCCAAGGTATCTTATGGTTTTTGGTGCTATAGTAAATGGAATTGATTCTCTAATTTGCCTTTCTGTATTTTCATTGTTAGTGTATAAGAAAGCCACTGATTTCTGGACATTGACTTTGTATCCTGCCACGTTACTGAATTGCTGTATGAGTTCTAGTAGTTTGGGGGTGGAGTCTTTTGGGTTTTCCATATAAAGAATCATGTCATCTGCGAAGAGAGAGAGTTTCACTTCTTCCTTGCCAATTTGGATACCTTTTATTTCTCTTTGTTGTCTGATTGCTGTTGCTAGGACTTCTAATACTATGTTGAACAAGAGTGGTGAGAGTGGGCATCCTTGTCGTGTTCCTGATCTCAATGGGAAGGCTGCAAGCTTTTTCCCATTGAGGATGATCTTTGCTGTGGGTTTTTCATAGATAGATTTGATGAAGTTCAGGAATGTTCCCTCTATCCCTATACTTTGAAGCGTTTTAATCAGGAACGGATGCTGGATTTTGTCAAAAGCTTTTTCTGCGTCAATTGAGAGGATCATGTGGTTCTTCTCTCTTCTCTTATTGATTTGTTCTATCACATTGATTGATTTGCAAATGTTGAACCATCCTTGTAACCCAGGGATGAATCCCACCTGGTCATGGAGTATTATGCCTCCATCAGAAAGGACGAATACCCAACTTTTGTAGCAACATGGACAGGACTGGAAGAGATTATGCTGAGTGAAATAAGTCAAACAGAGAAAGTCAAGTATCATATGGTTTCACTTATTGGTGGAGCATAACAAATAATATAGAGGACAAGGGTAGATGGAGAGGAGAAGGGAGTTGAGGGAAATTGGAAGGGGAGGTGAACCATGAGAGACTATGGACTCTGAAAAACAACCTGAGGGTTTTGAAGGGGTGGGGTGGGAGGGTGGGGGAACCAGGTGGTGGGTATTAGGGAGGGCACAGATTGCATGGAGCACTGGGTGTGGTGAAAAAACAATGAATACTGTTATGCTGAAAATAAATAAAAAATTTAGTTAAAAAAAAAAGTCTATCTAAAAACTATTAGAGAATTTGCTACTTCAACCCAAATTGTTTTTTGAAAAACTCATCAGACCCTCTTTCAAGGCATCAGCCAGTGACCTTTTTTTATTACCATGGCTCATTTACCTTTTAACCCGGGGATCTCACACAGTACCAGACCCAAGTCGTTTAGTAAAGATTTGACTAATTAATTAATTAGTGACACATCTAGATTCAAAGCCCCTAGCAAAATCTTTCAGATCCACTTACCTGACACCCTGACTCTTTGCCTCTTCAGTATTTTTCCTAAGGACTACCAAAGTGCAGAGGTCATTGGGACTTTCCAGGATTTGTTGTTCAGTGTCTTGGGACAGCATTTCCTCAAATGTCTGATTATTTGGCTTTTAAATGTAGATTCTTAAGATCCATCAGTTCCGAGTCCAGGTATATATCTTTGAAAACTGAAGGCAGAAACTCAAATTGATTCTTGCCAATGTTCATACCAGCATTAGCATTATGGTATGAACAATAGCTAAAAGATGAAAACAGATGAATGGATAAAAGGAGTGGGATATATACATACAATGATTCAGCCTTAAAGGGACTGAAATTCTGATATATGTTGCAACATGGTTGAATCTCAAAAACATTATGCTAAATGAGATAAGCCAGACACAAAAAGATAAGTGATGAATGATTCCACTTACATGTGGTACCTAGAATAAACAGTCACAGAGATAGAAAATAGAACAGAGGTTTCCAAGGGTTGGGGTAGTGGGGGGAGGAGGAAGAGGAATTGTTGTTTAATGGAGACAGAGTTTCTATTTGGGATGATGATAAATTTCTGGGAATGGTGTGTGGTGTGATGAATGTAAAATATTGTGAATGTTCTTAATGCTACAGAATTGTACATTTAAAAATGCATAAAATGGTAAATTTTGTCATATATATTATTGTGGACACATATGTATATCCACAATAATATATATTTTATATATATAATATATATCCACAATAAAAATATAAACAAAAATAAAATAAAGTAAAATTGTTGTAATTTTTTTTTCATAGTAGATTCTCAGCCTCTTTTCCTGGAGATACTGACTGGGTAAGTCTGGAGCAAGGTGGGAAGCTGTAGATTAATACTAGACCCAGATGATACTTTCGATAAAGCTTACCTTTTGAAACATTGCTCTAGGGAACTGATCCCAGAAGATTGTCCTAGAGACCACCAAATTTAGAACCTGTGAAAAGTCCAAATTATCAAACCCAAACCCAGACCTACTGAGACAGAAACTTGGAGATGAAACCCAGAAATCTTTTTAAACAAGTACTCAAGCTCACCTTGGTGCAGGTTAAAGTTTGAGAACCATTACCTAGTGACTCCTGGGACCCTTCACCACTCAGCCATCTGCTTAACATGAATACTACAAGTCATTTGTCCCCAAGAGGAGATCTAAGAAAGACTGAAGAGATTCTTCCAAGAGAAAAAGGACCCAGGAGAGAGGAGTCACAGCTTGCCCCACTGTTACTCTCCCAGGGCGTAGGAATTGGCAGGTCAGAGACCCTTTCTCCTGTGGGGTCTCTGCCTTTGAGGAGTCAAACTGATCAGGGAATGGAAATCCATTGATCAATTTGTCTAACAAGTTTCAGAGGGGATTCAGTCCCCAGGGCCACAAAACCTGTAACACATTGACTTATAGTCACTAAGGCCCATGTACCACTTTCAAGACACACAAGCCTTTTCTAGGAGAAATCAGTCAGGCCCCGTATTACGTGCCTGGCTCTGTGTCTCTTCTCTTTTGGGAAACAAATCTTTCTTCACTACCCACCCTCCATGAGAGAACGAGATTCAGGAGAGTTGGCCCCTGTGGTGAGCCCACATTGCCAAGCATGCAGAGCCTAGTAAGTGTTGTGGGAAATAGGGAAAAGAGATGTTTGGATAGAAAGGGCATTGACTCCTGTTAAGCATATGGCAGGGACATCATATGATATCTGTGCAGAAGGAGCTCTAGTGGCCAGTTGCTTCGGAGGGTGAATGGGTACACTCCTTGTTCAAAGTTGCTGTTGTGAGTGAGTTTTTACTTTGGTTGCATGTGATTTGGATGGGTGGTTGATGGAGATTATAGGGATGAGGAGGAAGAAGCAGAGCACCCACTCTTGGATACCATAGGCCTTTCCAGAACCACACTGTGTAGTGACACTGTGACCAGTTGGAGGTGTACCAATGGATGCCTCCAGGTACTAATAGACTTTTACCATGAGGTATCGATTTGTTTTCTCCTACCTGGTTCCAAAACCCCAGAGCCTCCACCTCCACTCAGCCTAGACAGATCCTTTCTGAATCCTTTTTTGCCGCCTTCATTTGTTGGGGAACACCTCCTCTTTCTTCAAAAGGACCTGTCCTTCTTCTTCTTTCTTCACCCTCATCTGTGGTTCTTAAATTTTTTTTTAAGATTTTATTTATTTGCCAGAGAGAGAGTACACACAAGTAGGCAGAGAGGCAGGCAGAGGCAGCGAGAGAAGCAGGCTCCCTGCCGAGCAAGGAACCTGATGCGGGACTCGATCCCAGGACTCTGGGATCATGACCTGAGCCAAAGGCAGTGGCTTAACCAACTGAGCCACCCAGGCATCCCTCATCTGTGGTTCTTAAGGAGATTTTCCAGAGTGAAGAGTCCATGTTCCCTGGTATCCAAGGTAATGGTATATAAAGACACAGGGTGGATAAGGGGGGAAAGAGAAGCACACAAGAAGATGCAACATCCAGTACCCCCTTGACATTCTACCCTTTTGCTCTGGGAACATCCTGGGAGACACTGAAATTTGCAAGTCCCTATCTCATAGTTCATGTGATTGCACTTGGGTATCAGGTCTCATCCTTACGTAGAGACATGGAATCATTAACAAGACATTGGACTAATTTATTCACCTCTTCTGGCCTTTGTTGCTCTTCCTAAAACAAGTGACTTTGTCCCTTCAACATTAATGATGTGATGATTCCCAACCCTATTTCCTTTGACCCTAGTTTTTCCTGCCTTAAATCTATCTTTACCTCCAGGCACCAGGGAAAACTGTGATATGGATCATGTTACTCCTTTGTCACGCCCTACATGGTCCCTATCCTTTATCCATTATTTTTTTTTCAAGGTTCCCAGAGATGTGGTCCCTGTTCATCTCCAACCTCATTCTTCACTGTTCCCATGTCCCACTTTGTGCTTCAGCTCTCTGTCCCATGCTGTTTTTTGCATATGGACCTTTTCCCTTGCTGCCTTCTGTGCCAGATAAACCCATACTCAATCATCAACCTAGACAACTCCTTGCCCGGGGATCTCTTCCTCCAGGAATGCCCCCTGACTCCATCACTTCAGGCTAAATTTGGGGCTCCTTTCTGTACTTCACTTTGCAGACTGCCTTTATCTTAGCATTTAACTCACTGTATTACAATGTCAGGTTTCTGCATCCATTAATGTCCCTGGGAGGTGGGTTCCTCAGGACAAAACCACATCATTAATCATTTTATCCCCAACAGCTAACACTTAGCCTGTCCCAAAGAAGCCCTTGTTGCTCTGGACACTAGAAACAGAAAACAAACATGTATTTGGTACATGAATAAAGGGGAAAGTATAAATGACAAGTGGTTGTATCCTCCACCCTTAATTTCTTTTTTTTTTTTTAAGATTTTTATTTATTTATTTCACAGACAGAGATCACAAGTAGGCAGAGAGGCAGGCAGAGAGGGAGGGGGAAGCAGGCTCCCTGTCGAGCAGAGAGCCCGATGCGGGGCTCGATCCCAGGACCCCGGGATCATGACCTGAGCCGAAGGCAGAGGCTTTAACCCACTGAGCCACCCAGGCGCCCCCCCACCCCTAATTTCTAACCTCTGGCCCTAAGATAAAATGTTTCTGATGTGTGGGAAACTCTTCTTAAGATGAATGCTATTCCTCATTTCATGACCCATTTGAATCACAATCCAGCCCCTATAGGAAATGAAATTGTTTTCCTCGATTCTAATCCAGTTGATGATGTTAATGCACACAATATACTCCAGGAAATAACCAGAATTGTGGGCATTTCCTGTGCACTCTCTGATATACTGCTCAACAGAACAGATCAGAATGCAAGAAAGTAAGCCACACTTACTAGAGGTCAAGGGAATCTTTTACAAACTCTCATACTTTAAAGACGAGTCATGATCCTCTCACCAGAACTCAGCAGAGTTGATTGCAAACTGCTCACCCCACCAAGGTTCAGAACAAAGATGTTCATTCATAGTTAAACAATTGGCCTCTGATGTGATCATTTTTATCATTCCAGAGACACTATCTGCTTTGGGGTTTTCTGAGTTTTCTTTTTTTGAGATAAAATTGGCATGTAACATTATATTAGCTTCAGGTGTACAACATAATGATTCAATATATTGTGCATATAGGGGTGCCTAAGCGGCTCTGTTGGTCAAGAGTCTGCCTTTGGCTCAGGTCATGATCCCAAGGGTCCTGGGATTGAGCCCCACATCAGGCTCCCTGCTTGGTGGGAGCCTGCTTCTTTCTCTCCCTCTGGCGCTCCCCCTGCCTGTGCTCAATCTCTCTCTCTCTCAATCTCTCTGTCAAATAATTAAATAAATTATAATATATACAAATATATATATATATACACACATATATATATATAATATAGCACATATAATATTTGATGAATTACCAAAATAATTCCAGTTAACATTGGCCACCACACAGTTACAAAAAAAAACTTTTTCTTGTGGAAAACTTTTTTAAGACTTTATTTATTTGACAGAAAGAGCGACAGCACAAGCAGGGGGAGTTGTAGGCAGAGGGAGAGGGAGAAGTAGGTTCCCCGCTGAGCAAGGAGCCGGATGCAGGACTTGATTCCAGGATCCTGGGGTCACGAACTGAGCCAAAGGCAGACACTTCACTGATGGAGCCGCCCACTGAGTGATGAGCACCTCTGAGGCTATGACTCAAAATTCTGTTTGTGACCTTAGTAGTATTTTATCTTCGGTACTGAAATGGTTGAAACCTTGATACCTATGTTTTCATTAGACATTTTCACCAATACTTAACTTCACAGATGAAAGATATTTTGTCAAGCAATAATAATGTCCAGGAAGCATCTGGCCCTGTCCCTCCCTGCAGGATGTTGATGGCTCCTGGTACACTAAGCGTTAAGAATTTGTTCATGTGGTTTATTATTTGGTAAAAACATTCTCTTTTTCTTCCTTTCTTTTTTTCTTGAAGAGTAAACCTACATTCTACTCATCCTGAAATAGTCTATCAAGATATTTGAGAGACTCTCAAATTTTCTCACCTCTGAGACATATTTATCTGATCCTTTTTTGGGTTCCCAACAAGTTGGATAATCCAGATTAAGTTACTGAGGTTCACCAGACCTCATGTTCCACATTTGTTTTAGAATTCAGACCATTTTATCGCTAAGGTCTAACATGGTTCTTAACTTTTTAGATTTGATGATTCTAGATATATAGGATAGATGAGTGTCCCTGAGGCCAATGGACAGGGGTTGATGAACATTATTAAATGTTGCATGTAATAAATAACAGAATGCAGGATTCCTAAACTTTGTAACGTTAAGGCTATTATGCACCGTACTTCACTTCAAGAAATAAAAATAGTAGAGAGATTCTGGAGTCTATCTAGTGCCTATTTCATGGTCATTCCCTGCTTCTATCATCTAGCTGATGAGTTGGCAACATGGAAGCAAGAAATCAAACAAGGGCTTCAGAATTTTTACTCCTGGGATTTTCCCAAGACTCAGTGCCTCAACCCCTTCTCTTTGGTCTGTTCTTGTCCATGTACCTGGTCACTGTGCTTGGGAACCTGCTCATCATCCTGGCCATCAGCTGTGACTCCCACCTCCACACCCCCATGTACTTCTTCCTCTCCAACTTGTCCTTTGCTGACATAAGTTTCATCTCCACCACGGTCCCTAAGATGCTGATGAACATCCAAACACAGAGCAAATCCATCACCTATGCAGGCTGCATCACCCAGATGTATTTCTTTATGGTTTTTGGAGGTATGGACACTTTTCTCCTCACTGTGATGGCCTATGACCGGTTTGTGGCCATCTGCCACCCCTTGCACTACCCAGTCATCATGAACCCACAGCTCTGTGGCCTCCTGGTTCTTATGTCCTGGTTCATCAGCTTGTCATACTCCCTGACCCAGAGTCTGTTGATACTACGGCTTTCCTTCTGCACCAACTGGGTAATTCCACACTTTTACTGTGAACTTGCTAAGGCCCTCACGCTTGCCTGCTCAGACACATTGGTCAATCATATCCTGCTATATATAGTAACTAGCCTTCTTGGCATCGTTCCCTTCTCTGGGATCCTTTTCTCCTATACCCAAATCACCTCCTCAATCCTGAGAATCCCATCAACTAATGGGAAGTACAAGGCATTTTCTACCTGTGCATCTCACCTGTCTGTGGTTTCTTTATTCTATGGGACAGGCCTTGGTGTGTATCTCAGTTCTGATGCATCTTCCTGGAGGGGCATGATTGCCTCGGTGATGTACACTGTGGTCACCCCAATGCTGAACCCCTTCATCTACAGCCTACGGAACAGGGACATCAAGAGGGCTCTACAAAAAGTTTTGGGGAGGACAATCTACATTCAGTGATGCAAATGCTCATCCTGGGTTTTTGAACTGACAGGAACAGCAGCCGTTGGCTAAAGAAATCCTGCCTCTTGATGACATTGAGTTTTACTTCTCACCCATCCTTCATAGGTGACTTTGCTCAGAATTGCTTTGCGAGTACTTTTTCTGATGTACCTTAACCTCTTATGTTGACTGCTCTGTTATCCTCACTCCGACTCTCCACATCCCCTCCTTTTACTTTCCTATTACTACACCTCAGCTTGGATTTCCAATCCAGCAGCCACTTTAAGTACCAATTCAGAATAGTTGCATAAGAATTATGAAGTAGTGTATTTTACCAATAAACATTGCTAGTTCCTTTACTAAGCACCTTTTGGTGTGCCAGGCTGCAGTAGGTATCTGGAACACAGGAGTGAAGTGGAAAAAAAAGACAAAAATCTTTGCCCTCAAAAAGCATAAATCCAGGATCTCAGTTTCTCTCATCACATTATAAGTCCAAACAGACTATATACACTGATGGATAAATTATTTATTTGGTTATTAGTAAGTTTGAACTTTTCTCCATATGCTTATTGAGTGCATTTCCAAACAACTCTGAGTTTGGGTTTCCAGGGTCCTTTAGCTTTTCAGTAGGTGCCTCCCTGCTGCCCCTAGGGAGACAGATGAATGAATGCTCCCATTGCTCTTCTCCTTTCCTTGAATTTTCCCATTCCTGAGCTTAGTGTTGCATTTGTAATTCAAAGAATATTATGAGCCATTTCAACTACCTTGGAACTGTTTTTAAATTTTCTCAAATAAATGTTATTAATAACAAGGTGTCCCACACTGAGTTCCTTGTGAAGCAGACAATTAGACAACAATTAGCACACAGGATGTTTACCAGGCAGTGCTCCTGGAATCAACAACTGGGCAAGGGCAAATGTGTAGTAAGGAATTTGGTCTCATCTAAAGAGAGATATGGCTTTGTCCCAGCTCCCAGGGGTAATTTTTAAACACTTGAAATTTCCTAGTGATCTGGAGTGATTGACTATTCATGGAGGGCCTCATAGACCACAATTCGTAGTTTATGCTAATGAAATGGCTCAGGGTGGGGGTTGGCCATGCCAAAGAGACCAGCCATGTGATGAAAAGGCTGGAGCTTTGGGGAAAGAGATATCAGCCCAGCCTTAGGAGGGAGGCTGGAAACAGAGCTCAACCATATAGGCCATAATTCAACTAATCATATCTATGTAGCAAAGCCTAAATAAAAATTTGGGACACTGGAACTCAGATGAACTACCTGGTTGGTAACACTCTTTGAGTATTGTCACAGATATTGTCCCAGGAAAAGGTAATGGGTCTGAACTCCAAGGAAAGAGGACAACAAAAGGTTTCACACATGGGATGTTCTAGACCTTGTATTATGTGTATCTTCCTTTGGCTGAATCTAATTTTTATCTTTTTGCTGTAATAAAACTGCAATAATAGTATACTGCTTCTTGAGTTCTATGAGTTATTCTAGTTCGTCATCAAATCTGAGGCAGTCCTCTCAGTTTGAATCATTCTAGCAAATTATCGAATGTGAAAAAGTTCCCAAATTTGTATTCAACTGGTCTGATGTGAGAGTGGACCTCGAGACCCCTGAACTTGTGGCTGGTGTGAGAGGGGAGGGCAATCTTGTGGTTGGCAAATTCTTTGCAACAAGGAAGAACACTGGAAAAAGTCAAGCCAAAGTGAAGTCCATCAAAGACCTCCAAAAACCAGCAAGGAGCTCTGGAATTAAGATGATGTCTTAAAGTTGGCTGGAATTAGGGCAAAGGGTACAAATGTTTACACCCCCACATCAAACAGTTATCAGATGTGGGTTGCCTCAAGAAGGAGGCATGACCTTGCTGAGGCAGATTCCTATAGGGGTTGATTTCCGAGGGTTGAGAAACGGCCAATATTTGAAGCAACATGTCCCTTATTTCTGACAGGAGATCTTTGTTGTCGTTGTTATTGTTGTTTTTAAGATTTTATTTATTTATTTGACAGACAGAGATTACAAGTAGACAGAGAGGCAGGCAGAGAGAAGAAGGGAAGCAGGCTCCCATCTGAGCAGAGGGCCGGATGTGGGGCTCGATCCCAGGACCCTGAGATCATGACCTGAGCCGAAGGCAGAGGCTTTAACCCACTGAGCCACCCAGGTACCCCTGTTGTTGTTTTTAATTGTGGAAAAATAACATAAAATTTACCACCTTAACCACTTTTAAGTGTATAGTTCAATAGTAGTAAGTACATTCACAACCATCATTACCATCTATCTGTAGAACTTTTCTACCTTCCCAAACTGAAACTGTCCCATTAAACACTAATGCCCCTTCTCCATCCCCCAGCTCCTGGCTCCCACCATTCTACTCTCTGTCTCTGTGAATTTGACTACTATAGGCCTCTTATATAAGTGGAAGTATACAGTATTTTTCCCTTTGTGTCTAGTTATATAATATAACTGGGTAGAAATTAGATGGAATAGGAAGGACAATCAACAGGAAAATTAGGATCACCTCTGTTCTGGTAGTTTCTCTCCCATCTATTCCTTGGGAATTGTACACCCCAGTTTACCTAGGGAAGTTCCAGGAAACTTGATAACTGTTTATTCAAATTCAATATTAATAGTGTCTCATTTCAGCTTCAGAAGGAAATTAAATAGTTATCCTATTCACCCAAAAATCTGATCAAGATGGGGCTCTGGGAGGCCTAGTCAGTTGAGCATCTGATTCTTTATCTCAGCTTGGGTCTTGATCTCAGGGTCATGGTTCAAGCCCCATGTTGGACTCCATGCTGAGTGTGAAGCCTACTTTAAAAAAAATCTTATCAAGATCATTAAGGCACAAAAACGTATTAGATGATTTGGACTTTAAGGTTGGATTTAGATTCTCCTAACAAACGGCGGTGGGTGGGGGGTGTGGAATCATAGGAAAATAACAAGATGGGGTACCTGGGTTTCTCAGATGTTTACTCTGCCTTTGGCTCAGGTCATGATCTCCAGGTCCTGGGATCAAGCCCCATGATGGGCTCCCACCTCAACAGGGAGCCTGTTTCTCCCTCTGCCTCTCCCCCTGCATGGACTGTTTCTCTCAAATCAATAAGTGAAAAAATTTTTTAAAAAAGGAAAAAAACAAGAGAGAAAGAGTTATGATTATTTTGCAATGATAGAAACAAGACTGCTCATGACCAAGAGACCTGGGCAGTGCATAAAGAGAGAGGAGTACAGATATAAATAATCCTGCAGACTATGACTTAAGTGGGGAGTCCAAAATAATCCCCCAATTCCATTAGAGCTATGCTAACAGGAATAGTTGTATAAGCAAAAAGCAGAGATCCATATAGGTATATATACCATGTGGCTGCAGATTCAGAATTTCTTGTTGTTGTTGACTTCCTGCATTTTCCAGTTCTATGAACCCAGAAAGATTAAGACAAATGCTGATATTAGACTGTTCTGCTGATCATTCCCCACAGTGCCCTCTTGATGTCCTTGTTCCTCAGGCTGTAGATGAAGGGGTTCAGCATAGGGGTGACCACAGTGTACATCACCGAGGCCACTGCACCCTTCCTGAGGGAGGAGGAGATGGATGAACTCAGGTACACTCCAATGCCTGTTCCATAAAACAAGCAAACAACCAACAGGTGGGAGCTACAGGTAGAAAAGGCTTTGTACTTCCCACCTGGGGATGGGACTCTCAGAATGGAGGAAACAATTCGTGTATAAGAACAAAAGATCCCTGAGAGGGGAACACCACCAAACATGGCACTAATAAAATACATTAGTATGGTGTGGGTGGAGGTATCAGAGCAGGCCAGGTGGAAGAGTTGAGGTGCATCACAGAAGAAATGATGAATTTCCACATTTGTGCAGAATATAAGTTGGGACACCATCAAACAATGAATCTGAGAGTCTAAAAGGCTGCCAAAAAATGACATCAGGACCAACAAGCGATAGAAGCATGGGTTCATGATGACTGAATAGTTCAGAGGGTGACAAATGGCCACAAACCGGTCATAGGCCATGACAGCCAGGAGCAGATCATCCAAACACCCAAACAGGAAAAAAAAGGACACCTGAGTTAGGCAGCCTGCATAGGTGATAGCCTTGCTGTGTGTTTGAATGTTCACCAGCATCTTGGGGATGGTCGTGGTGCTGAAACCAATATCAGCCAAGGACAGGCTGGAGAGGAAGAAGTACATGGGCGTGTGGAGGTGGGAGTCAGAGCTGACGGCCAGGATGATGAGCAGGTTCCCAAGCAAGGTGACCAGGTACATGGACAGGAACAGCCCAAAGAGAATGGGCTCCAGTTCTGGATCATCTGAGAGGCCCAGGAGAAGGAATTCTGAGACAGCTGTTAGATTCTGTGGTTCCATGCAGCTGGGACACCTCTCAAAAGAGAAGAGAGTACTGATTAAACAAAACAAGTGTAGAGACACCCAGCTAGATGCGCCTATTTTGATTCAAGCAATTCGCACTTGCCCAACGTACATCCCATTACCTTCAGTAACATTTCTCAATCGTAAACTCTTCTTAGAACTCTTTCCTTACTGGTGTCTGAGCTACTCACCTGTTTTTATATACACCCACTAAGAAGACATTGAGCCAAAGAATGTTAGAGAAACATACAAACATAGAAATACCTAGTTATACTTGGCTTCAGAACTTATATTAGTTGCCAGCAAAAATTGAGTTTTCTTGCTTTCTCTGCATGATCCCATTCCCCTGCATTTCAGCTGCCCAAAGACAAACAATATCATGAATGTGGTAGATATATTTTCCTTTCAATGTTTCCATAATATAGTATTGATTTATGCATCCATGAACAGTTTTCTTAAAAACTTACTTAATACTATAATAATATACATATTGTTTCTGGAGATCTCACTTACCACAATAATGTGTTTTAAGTGTCTGTGAAGTATATACATCTATTTCAAGCACTTTAAAAGTGGCATAGTATTACCTGAAAGATGAACTTTAATATCTCTTAATTTCTTACTACAATATTCTCTTTTTTAAAAAAATATTTATTTATTCTGAGAGACACACAGAGAAAGAGAGTACAAGCAGGAGGAGGTAGAGGGAGAGAGAGAACCTTAAGCTGGCTTCACACTCAGCACAGAGCCCAATGTGGGGCTCCATCTCAGGACTCTGAGATCATGACCTGAGCCAAAATCAAGAGTTGGACACTTAACTGACTGAGCCACCCAGGTGTCCCTTATTACAGTATTGCTAATAAAATTCTTGTGCCCCCCTGTGTATTACACAAATGAGAATTTCTATAATATATAGGCATAAAAGATGATAACATTGTGAAAAATCAATATATGTACAATTTTACTATTAATTATCTACATTTGTTTTCCTAATAGAAGGTATAGACAAAACAACTTCATGCTTTTATTATCAAGGTATAGAATCAGAAAGATCCCCGAAGTCTTTGTTCCAGTGGTCTTTCCATGATAAAAACACAGAAAAGTGCCTATCTTGGATAAGGAATAATATTTTTATATCACAGATTTCCAAAATAGGCTGCAAAATCCATTACTATTCATAAAAAATCTTATGATCTATAATATTCATGTAGTAAAGGTCCCTGCAAACCACTTATCCCAATTCCCTAATTCACAGATGAACTCACAGAATCCCAAGACAAGGAATTGTTGGTCCTGTTTCTGTTTGCTCATCTGGAACTAAAGCATGTTTGAAAAGAAAGCAACCATTCTACACTCGTGGAGTGCACGTAGCCCTGGGATGGGAATCAGACTAAACATGGGGTATATGTCAGCATCCCAACCTCTCTGTGCTGTTACCCTCCATCTAGAAGTAGGGAGAACATCATCCATATCAAGATACATGTGGCATCTAAAAGAAGTTTGCACCCAATAAATACTCAGTCATGGTTTGTAAATCAGAATTTGCATTGTTACTGGAATGGTGGGTTTATTGGTGAAACCCAATCCTGAGAAATGTTTAATGACTTTTATTATATATCAGAGACTTAGAATCCTATCATGTCCCAGGAAATTCATTCAAGAATGCGTGGAAATTGGGGTGCCTGGGTGACTCCATTGGTTAAGTGTCCAACTCTTGATTTTGGCTCAGGTTATGATCTCAGGTTTGAGGGATCAAGTCTGGCCCCCACCACCTCTCCCTCTCTAAAAAGAGAAAGAAAGAAAGAAAAGAAAAGAAAAGAAAAGAAAAGAAAAGAAAGGGAGAGAGAGAGGGTGGAAATGGTAAAATGTGTCTCAGTTAAGTGCAGTAAGATTTGCCTCCCTTTCTCTTTTCCTCTCTTTTAATTTTCATCTCTGTGGAAATCTCCAGTAATGTTTAAATGTAGATTGTATTAAGTGGAAAATGATAGGTCTCATAGAAAATCTGTGGCATAGATACAGAAAAGCACTGTTTTATTTTTCATCCAGATCTATGAAACATCACTGGAAGGAAGCAAACCACACAATGCATGGAACCCACATTGTCTATGCCCCATTTCTGAGAACCAAAGAAGGGTGCATTCAATATTTCACAGAGATCACTGGTGTTCTTGTAGCCTACACTGTGCCAAGCAAAGTATAAGCTCTGGGAAATCAGAAATGACTGTGATTCAGTTGCTTCCCTCCAAACACTCAGTATCTACCTGCATAAGGACCAAAAAAGAAGTTCTCTCAGGATCTAGGGAAAACAGAACCTTCTGATCACAGGATATTTTAGTTGGATAGATGGTGCTTAGCCTTGATAATGACAGTAACAACCACAACAATACCCCAAATTTACCTTATCCTTACTATATGCATCTAACATATTTAGTTACATGGTCAGTGCTATCTTAATTCTTGCTCAGTACAGTTGTATAAACTGGCTCAAAGACATTAAGAACTCACCCAGTGTCATATAGATGAAAGTAGAGCAGATAAGATTCCAAATTAAGTGGTGGGTCTCTGAGGTGCATGAACTGACTTGTTTCTTCTCTTTCACTGCACTTCGGCGAGTTTCAGCAGAAGTCCAGAGGTCTTCTCCAAAATTGCTAAGATAATCTTGCAACAGTTTTTTATCTCCTGACTAAGAATGGAATCTAACATCCTGACCCCATATCTCCCTTAGAGATCAAGGGGGCCTAAATTATAGGAATGGGGGAGGACGTGGAATATGAAGCAAAATCTGAGAGCTGAGGCAAGAAAGAGAGCTACCCTGAATTGTCATGAGCTGACTCTTTATGATCTCTACCTTCATCTCAGCCATCTTTTCTACAGTTGATGCAGCAGGTGACACTAACGGCTCTCTGGTGTCTTCTAGCATGAACAGCCAAACGGGAAGAGCACAGCGAGGGGAGGTCGTTGCCTGGAGTAACAGGAAAGGGACGTATGAATTGGATAGGCAGGAGAGAATACTGTCTGGGTAGCCTGTGAACAGTCTCACTGTCTGCATTCAAACCTGAATTCATCCCCTGTCTACCCCAGGATCTGGAAAAACTTAAAAAGCTTCTGCATAGCAAAGGAAGCAATCAACAACACTAAAAGGCAACTATGGAATGGGAGACGATATTTGCAAATGCCATATCTGATAAAGGCTTAGTATCCAAAATATATAAAGAACTTATGACACTCAACAGCCCAAAAACAAATAATCCAATTAAAACATGAACAGAAAAAATAAAAAATAAAAAAAATAAAAAATAAAACGTGAACAGAAGGGGCACCTGCGTGGCTCAGTGGGTTAAGCCTCTGCCTTCAGCTCAGGTCATGATCTCAGGGTCCTGGGATCGAGCCCCGCATCAGGGTCTCTGCTCAGCAGGGAACCTGCTTTGTCCTCTCTCTCTCTGCCTACTCGTGATCTCTCTCTGTCAAATAAATAAATAAAATCTTTTTAAAAAATAAAATAAAATAAACATGAACAGAAGACACAAATAGATAATTTTCCAAAGAAGACATACAGATGGCCAACATTGCTCATCGTCAGGGAAATGCAAATCAAAACTACAATAAGATATTACTTCACACCTGTCAGAGTGGCTAAAATCAACAATACAAGAAACAAGAGTTGGTGAGGATGTGGAGAAAAAGGAACACTCATGTTCTGTTGGCAGGAATGCAAACTGGTGCAGCCACTCTGGAAAACAGTATGAAGGTTCCTCAGAAAGTTAGAAATAGAACTACCCTATGATCCAGTAACTGCACTATTAGGTATTTACAAGACACAAAAATATTGATCCATGGGGCAACTGGGTGGTTCAATCATTAGGCATCTGCCTTGTGCTCAGGTCATGATCTCTGAGTCCTGAGATCAAGTCCTGCATCAGGCTTACCACTCAGCAGGAAGCCTGCTTCTCTCTTCCCCACTCCCCCTGCTTGTGTTCCCTCTCTTGCTGTCTCTCTCTCTCTCTCTGTCAAATAAATAAATAAAGTCTTTAAAAAAAATACTGATTCAAAGGGATACATGCACTCTGATGTTCATAGCAGCATTATCAACAACAGTGTTGTTGGGAAACAGCCCAAGTGTCCATCGATTGATGAATGCAAAAGGAAGATGTGCTGTATGTATACAATAGAATACTACTCAGCCACCAAAGGAATGAGATTTGCAATGGAGCTAGAGAGTACTATACTAAGCAAAATAAGTCAGTCAGAAAAAGACTACTACCATATGATTTCACTCATATATGGAATTTAAGAAACAAAACAAACTATTAAAGGGGGGGGGAAAGAGAGAGAGAGAGGAAAACCAAGAAACAAACTCCTAACAAACTGATGGTTACCAGAAGGGAGGTGGGTGGGGAGAGGGGGAAATGGGTGAAGGGATTAAGGAGGGACTTGTCTTGATGAGCACTGGGTGATATATGGAAGTGTTGACTCAACATATTGTACAACTGAAACTAATAGTACACTGTATGTTAACTAACTGCAATTAATTTTTTTTATTATGTTGGTCACCATGCAGTATATCACTAGTTTTTGATGTAATGTTCCATGATTCATTTGAGTATAACACCCAGTGCTCCATGCAATACATGCCCTCTTAACACCCACCACCAGGCTATCCCATCCCCTTAGCCCTTCCCTTCTAAAACCCTCAGGTTGTTTCCTGGTGTCCACAGTCTCTCATGGTTCAACTCCCCCCTGATTCCCACAACTCTTCATTTTTCCCTCCCTTCTCCTAACTGCAATTTAAATAAAAACTTTTTTTTAAAGGGGGAGTTGAACACAAAAATAAATAAATAAAATCTGGAAGTGAAAAAAAATATGTGAAAAAAAATATTATGCTCCTATCCTTATCTCTGAAATGATGATATTAGATGCTGCTGTCTTTCTAGGGGTGGAAATGCAGATAAAAGTTTGCAAACCATGTAGAAAATTTATCTCAGTGTCTGGCACATGGAGTCCCAAGCTAATGGTTTGCAACATTGTGTTTACTGACATCATTCCATCCTCACCATCATCATCACCTTCATGATCATCTGGAGGACTTAGGGAACAGTTAAAAAGGACCTCTTTCCTGTTCTGATGGGAAGATGCCCAGGAGAAATAGAACTAGCATGAGACAAAAATAGAAATCTAAATAGGAGTGCTAGGGTCCCTGCCAGAACCAACACCACTAGGTCTTCATAGGGCTTTGCGCTGAATCTTTGCATTTTGGTCCCCTCCTGTCTGGCTATCCCAACTGCCCCAGTGGTCTGCTGAGGAGGGAATAATGCTCTCCCTGTCACTGCTGCATTCAGTCACTCCCACTGTACTTCCTACTCACTGGTCTGTACTGTGCCTCTGCTGGAGGAGGATGGAGGATTGCAGAGCTGGCTGCCTCTCCCCTGTCTGGAGCTGGGTGAGGACTGAGGCTTTGTTTCCAGGACTGGCAGGAAGACAGATGCCGGTATGGGTGTCCTCAAGCAGACAGCTCTGGGAGGAGGAGACACATGTATGGAGCCCAGTGACCTGGGACTGACAACTAAAAGGCTGGGAAGCACAGGCTGATTGTTTACAGTTGAGGGCTCAAAGCACTTGGCACATAATTAGCCAGATTGGTCCACGTTCTCCCAATCTCTAAGGACTTGCTATTATTAATTGACGGAGAAAAGTGAATGTACTGGGTGGGGGGTGGTATCTAAACCCCATCCTCTTCTCAGGAAGAAGCTGACTTCTATTCCTCATTTCTGACTTCCAAGTTACTTATCTCATCATAAAATTCAGACACATTTTTTCAACTACAGAGAGCAACATATGACATATCTGTACAGCCACTGACTTAATCAAGTAATTTAGAGATAATTAGGTCTTCTATACCAGGAATCTTATTGAGGGTGCCTGGGTGGCTCAGTGAGCTAAGCCTCTGCCTTCGGCTCAGGTCATGATCCCAGGGTCCTGGGATCGAGCTCCACACGGGCTCTCTGCTCAGTGGGGAGCCTGCTTCCTCCTCTCTCTCCATCTGCCTGTGTGCCTAATTATTATCTCTGTTTGTCAAATAAATAAATAAAATCTTTAAAAAAAAATCTTATTAATTTGGGGCACCTGGGTGGCTCAGTGGGTTAAAGCCTCTGCCTTCAGCTCAGGTCATGATCCCAGGGTCCTGGGATTGAGCCCCACATCGGGCTCTCTGCTCCATGGAGAGCCTGCTTTCTCCTCTCTCTCTCTGCCTGCCTCTCTGCCTACTTGTGATCTCTGTCTGTCAAGTAAATAAATAAAATCTTAGAAAAAAAATCTTATTCATTCATCCGTTGAAGGGCATCTTGGTTCTTTCCACAGTTTGGCGACCGGGGCCATTGCTGCTATAAACATTGGGGTACAGATGGCCCTTCTTTTCACTACATCTGTATCTTTGGGGTAAATACCCAGCAGTGCAATTGCAGGGTCATAGGGAAGATCTATTTTTAATTTCCTGAGGAATCTCCACACTGTTCTCCAAAGTGGCTACACCAGTTTGCATTCCCACCAACAGTGGAAGAGGGTTCCCCTTTCTCCACATCCTCTCCAACACACGTTGTTTCCTGTCTTGCTAATTTTGGCCATTCTAACTGGTGTAAGGTGGTATCTCAATGTGGTTTTGATTTGAATCTCCCTGATGGCTAGTGATGATGAACATTTTTTCATGTGTCTGGTAGCCATTTGTATGTCTTCCTTGGAGAAGTGTCTGTTCATATCTTCTGCCCATTTTTTAATATGATTATCTGTTTTGTGTGTGTTGAGTTTGAGGAGTTCTTTATAGATCCTGGATATCAACCTTTTATCTGTACTGTCATTTGCAAATATCTTCTCCCATTCCGTGGGTTGCCTCTTTGTTTTGATGACTGTTTCTTTTGCTGTGCAGAAGCTTTTTATCTTGATGAAGTCCCAGAAGTTCATCTTTGCCTTTGTTTCCTTCGCCTTTGGAGACATATCTTGAAAGAAGTTGCTGTGGCTGATATCAAAGAGGTTACTGCCTATGTTCTCCTCGAGGATTCTGATGGATTCCTGTCTCACGTTGAGGTCTTTTATCCATTTCGAGTTTATCTTTGTGTACGGTGTAAGAGAATGGTCAAGTTTCATTCTTCTACATATAGCTGTCCAGTTTTCCCAGCACCATTTATTGAAGAGACTGTCTTTTTTCCACTGGATATTTTTTCCTGTTTTGTCAAAGATTATTTGACCATAGAGTTGAGGGTCCATATCTGGGCTCTCTACTCTGTTCCACTGGTCCATGTGTCTGTTTTTATGCCAGTACCATGCTGTCTTGGTGATCACAGCTTTGTAGTAAAGCTTGAAATCAGGTAACGTGATGCCACCAGTTTTATTTTTGTTTTTCAACATTTCCTTAGCAATTCGGGGTCTCTTCTGATTCCATACAAATTTTAGTAATATTTGCTCCAGCTCTTTGAAAAATACTGGTGGAATTTTGATTGGAATGGCATTAAAAGTATAGATTGCTCTGGGCAGTATAGACATTTTAACGATGTTTATTCTTCCCATCCAAGAGCATGGAATGGTCTTCCATCTTTTTGTGTCTTCTTCAATTTCTTTTAGGAGTGTTCTGTAGTTCCTCGAGTACAGATCTTCGCAAATCAATCAATGTGATAGAACAAATCAATAAGAGAAGAGAGAAGAACCACATGATCCTCTCAATTGATGCAGAAAAAGCTTTTGACAAAATCCAGCATCCGTTCCTGATTAAAACGCTTCAAAGTATAGGGATAGAGGGAACATTCCTGAACTTCATCAAATCTATCTATGAAAAACCCACAGCAAATATCATCCTCAATGGGAAAAAGCTTGCAGCCTTCCCATTGAGATCAGGAACACGACAAGGATGCCCACTCTCACCACTCTTGTTCAACATAGTATTAGAAGTCCTAGCAACAGCAATCAGACAACAAAGAGAAATAAAAGGTATCCAAATTGGCAAGGAAGAAGTCAAACTCTCTCTCTTCGCAGATGACATGATTCTTTATATAGAAAACCCGAAAGACTCCACCTCCAAACTACTAGAACTCATACAGCAATTCAGTAATGTAGCAGGATACAAAGTCAATGTCCAGAAATCAGTGGCTTTCTTATACACTAACAATGAAAATACAGAAAGACAAATTAGAGAATCGATTCCATTTACTATAGCACCAAAAACCATAAGATACCTCGGAATAAACCTAACCAAAGAGGTTAAAGATCTGTACTCGAGGAACTACAGAACACTCCTAAAAGAAATTGAAGAAGACATGCAAGTTATTTTTGAATGAAATGTCTGATGAAATTCAAGTGTCCTCCACCTTGGCTGCACATTGGACTGACCTGGGGTGCTGTTAAAAAACTGATCAAGTTCTTTTTACTCTCCAGTCCAATTAAATCTTAATTGGTGGCAGTGGGACTCAGGCATGAGGATTTTTAAAGTGTATCAGATGTTTCAAACAAAAAGCCAAAAATGAGAACCAGTGACATACATTCTCTCATACAACCTGCATCAATAGATTTGATCAAAGCCAAAGTTTTACAGGAAATAGACAGGACAGAAAGGGAGATATCACAACTAACACCAAGGAAGTAGAAACAATCATCAGAAGTTATTATCAACAGTTATATGCCAATAAGCTAAGCAACCTAGATGAAATGGATGCATTCCTGGAAAACTATAAACTCCCAAAATTGAACCAGGAAGAAATTGACAACCTAAATAGACCAATATCTAGTAACGAGATTGAAGCAGTGATCAAAAACCTCCCAAAAAACAATAGCCCAGGACATGACCGATTCCCTGGGGAATTCTACCAAACTTTCAAAGAAGAAATAACACCTATTCTCCTGAAGCTGTTTCAAAAAATTGAAGCAGAAGGAAAACTTCCAGACTCTTTTTATGAAGCCAGCATTACCCTGATCCCCAAACCAGGCAAAGACCCCACCAAAAAGGAGAATTTCAGACCAATATCCCTGATGAATATGGATGCTAAGATTCTCAACAAGATCCTAGCAAACAGGATCCAACAGCACATTAAAAAGATTATCCACCATGACCAGGTGGGATTCATCCCTGGGTTACAAGGATGGTTCAACATTTGCAAATCAATCAATGTGATAGAACAAATCAATAAGAGAAGAGAGAAGAACCACACGGTCCTCTCAATTGATGCAGAAAAAGCATTTGACAAAATCCAGCATCCGTTCCTGATTAAAATACTTCAAAGTATAGGGATAGAGGGAAATTTCCTGGGCTTCATAAAATCTATCTATGAAAGACCCACAGCAAATATCATCCTCAATGGGAAAAAGCTTGCAGCCTTCCCATTGAGATCAGGAACACGACAAGGATGCCCACTCTCACCACTCTCGTTCAACATAGTATTAGAAGTCCTAGCAACAGCAATCAGACAACAAAGAGAAATAAAAGGTATCCAAATTGGCCAGGAAGAAGTCAAACTCTCTCTCTTCGCAGATGACATGATTCTTTATATGGAAAACCCGAAAGACTCCACCCCCAAACTACTAGAACTCATACAGCAATTCAGTAATGTGGCAGGATACAAAGTCAATGTACAGAAATCAGTAGCTTTTTTATACACTAACAATGAAAATACAGAAAGGCAAATTAGAGAATCGATTCCATTTACTATAGCACCAAGAACCATAAGATACCTGGGAATAACCTAACCAAAGAGGTAAAGGATCTGTACTTGAGGAACTACAGAACACTCATGAAAGAAATTGAAGAAGACACAAAAAGATGGAAGACCATTCCATGCTCTTGGATCAGAAGAATAAACATTGTCAAAATGTCTATACTGCCTAGAGCAATCTATACTTTTAATGCCATTCTGATCCAAATTCCACCGGTATTTTTCAAAGAGCTGGAGCAAATAATCCTAAAATTTGTATGGAATCAGAAGAGACACCGAATCACTAAGGAAATATTGAAAAACAAAATAAAACTGGTGGCATCACATTACCTGATTTCAAGCTTTACTACAAAGCTGTGATCACCAAGACAGCATGGTACTGGCATAAAAACAGACACATAGGGGCGCCTGGGTGGCTCAGTGGGTTAATGCCTCTGCTTTCGGCTCAGGTCATGGTCCCAGGGTCCTGGGATCGAGCCCCGCATCGGGCTCTCTGCTCAGCAGGGAGCCTGCTTCCTCCTCTCTCTCTGTCTGCCTCTCTGCCTACTTGTGATCTCTGTCTGTCAAATAAACAAATAAAATCTTAAAAAAAAAAAAAAAAACAGACACATAGACCAGTGGAACAGAGTAGAGAGCCCAGATATGGACCCTCAACTCTATGGTCAAATAATCTTTGACAAAACGGGAAAAAATATCCAGTGGAAAAAAGACAGTCTCTTCAATAAATGGTGCTGGGGAAACTGGACAGCTATATGTAGAAGAATGAAACTCGACCATTCTCTTACACTGTACACAAAGATAAACTCAAAATGGATTAAAGACCTCAACGTGAGACAGGAATCCATCAGAATCCTAGAGGAGAACATAGGCAATAACCTCTTTGATATCAGCCACAGCAACTTCTTTCAAGATATGTCTCCAAAGGCAAGGAAACAAAAGTGAAAATGAACTTTTGGGACTTCATCAAGTTCAAAAGCTTCTGCACAGCGAAGGAAACAGTCAACAAAACAAAGAGGCAACCCAGAATGGGAGAAGATATTTGCAAATGACAGTACAGACAAAAGGTTGATATCCAGTATCTATAAAAAACTCCTCAAACTTGACACACACAAAACAGACAATCACATTAAAAAATGGGCAGAAGACATGAACAGACACTTCTCCAATGAAGACATACAAATGGCTATCAGACACATGAAAAAATGTTCATCATCACTAGCCATCAGGGAGATCCAAATCAAAACCACATTGAGATACCACCTTACACCAGTTAGAATGGCCAAAATTAGCAAGACAGGAAACAACGTGTGTTGGAGAGGATGTGGAGAAAGGGGAACCCTCTTCCACTGTTGGTGGGAATGCAAACTGGTGTAGCCACTTTGGAGAACAGTGTGGAGATTCCTCAGGAAATTAAAAATAGATCTTCCCTATGACCCTGCAATTGCACTACTCGGTATTTACCCCAAAGATACAGATGCACTGAAAAGAAGGGCCATCTGTACCCCAATGTTTATACAGCAATGGCCCCGGTCGCCAAACTGTGGAAAGAACCAAGATGCCCTTCAACGGACGAATGGATAAGGAAGATGTGGTCCATATACACTATGGAGTATTATGCCTCCATCAGAAAGGACGAATACCCAACTTTTGTAGCAGCATGGACAGAACTAGAAGAGATTATGCTGAGTGAAATAAGTCAAACAGAGAGAGTCAAGTATCATATGGTTTCACTTATTTGTGGAGCATAACAAATAATATAGAGGACAAGGATAGATGGAGAGGAGAAGGGAGTTGAGGGAAATTGGAAGGGGAGGTGAACCATGAGAGACTGTGGACTCTTAAAAACAACCTGAGGGTTTTGAAGGGGCGGGGAGTGGGAGGTCGGAGGTACCAGATGGTAGATATTAGGGAGTGCACCGATTGCATGGAGCACTGGGTGTGGTGCAAAAACAATGAATACTGTTATGCTGAAAAGAAATAAAAAATTTAAAAAATAGACGTGACAGTGAGAATGGGTGAGAATATATTTTATTTTTTATTTCAATTCAATTAATTAACATTTAATGTTTAATTGATTTCGGAATAGAGATCAGTGAGTTATCAGCCTTATATAATTCTCAGAGCTCATTACATCATGTGCCATCCTGAATGTCCATCACCCAGTTACCCTATACCCCAATCCCTCCCCTCTAGCAACCCTCAGGTTGTTTCTTTTTTTTTTAAGATTTTATTTATTTGACAGACAGAGATCAAAAGTAGGCAGAGAAGCAGACATGTCGAGAGAGAGGAGGAAGCAGGCTCCCTGCTGAGCAGAGCACCCGATGTGGGGCTCGATCCCAGGAACTTGGGATCATGACCTGAGCCAAAGGCAGAGGCTTTAACCCACTGAGCCACCCAGGTGCCCCAACCCTCAGTTTGTTTCTTATCATTAAGAGTCTCTTATGGTTTGTCTCCCTCTTTGATTTCATCTGGTTTGATATTTTTCCCCTCTTCTATGATTCTGTGTTTTGTTTCTTAAATTCCACATATCAGTGAGATAGTATGATAATTGATTTCTCTGACTGACTTATTTCACTTACTATAACACCCTCTAGTTCCACCCATATATTTGCAAGTGACAAGATTTCATTTTTTTGATGGCTGAGAAGTACGCCAGAGAATATATTTTAAAAGACAGTTTGAATTTCTACAGGACAACTGCGTCGTAGGTTACAAATATAGAAGATTCCACAGGTTTAGTAAGATTCAATTGTGCAGTGATTTTGCCATACATAGAGTCCCAGAATATTCCCTTAATTCCATCAAAGATGTGCCAAGATAAGCAATATTCAGATATGACAAATCAGGAGGAATAGGAACCCTGAGCTACCAAAATTATATGACCAAAGAGGCAGATTGACAATTTCATGTTTGGTTCTGCAATCATTTACAATTGACAGACAAAAAAAAAAGTCAACGACTAAACTGTTCTGTTGGGGAGCCTCTGCAAAGCCCTCTTGACATCCCCATTCCTCAGGCTGTAGATGAAGGGGTTCAGCATAGGGGTGACAACAGTGTACATCACCGAGGCCACTGCACCCTTTCTGAGGGAGGAGGAGATGGATGAACTGAGGTACACTCCAATGGCTGTTCCATAAAACAAGCAAACAACCAGCAGGTGGGAGCTACAGGTAGAAAAGGCTTTGTACTTCCCACCTGGGGATGGGACTCTCAGAATGGAGGAAACAATTCGTGTATAGGAACAAAGAATCCCTGAGAGGGGAACACCACCAAAGATGGCACCAATAAAATACATTAGTATGGTGTGGGTGGAGATATCAGAGCAGGCCAGGTGGAAGAGTTGAGGTGCATCACAGAAGAAATGATGAATTTCCACATTTGTGCAGAAGGTAAGTTGGGACACCATCAAACAATGAATCTGAGAGTCTAAAAGGCTGCCAAAAAATGACATCAGGACCAACAAGCTACAGAGGCGTGGGTTCATGATGACTGAATAGTTCAGAGGGTGACAAATGGCCACAAACCGGTCATAGGCCATGACAGCCAGGAGCAGATCGTCCAAACACCCAAAAAGGAAAAAAAAGGACACCTGAGTTAGGCAGCCTGCATAGGTGATAGACTTGCTGTGTGTTTGAATGTTCACCAGCATCTTGGGGATGGTCGTGGTGCTGAAACCAATATCAGCCAAGGACAGGTTGGAGAGGAAGAAGTACATGGGCGTGTGGAGGTGGGAGTCAGAGCTGACAGCCAGGATGATGAGCAGGTTCCCAAGCAAGGTGACCAGGTACATGGACAGGAACAGCCCAAAGAGAATGGGCTCCAGTTCTGGATCATCTGAGAAGCCCAGGAGAAGGAATTCTGAGACAGCTGTTAGATTCTGTGGTTCCAGGCAGGTGGGACACCTCTCAAAAGAGAAGAGAGTATTGATAAAACAAAACAAGTGTAGAGACACCCAGCTACATGCGCCTATTTTGAGTCAAGCAATTCGCACTTGCCCAGCGTACATCCCATTACCTTCAGCAACATTTCTCAATTGTAAACTCTTCTTAGAACTCTTTCCTTACTGGTGTCTGAGCTATTCACCTGTTTCTATATATACCCACTATGAAGGCATTGAGCCAAAGAATGTTAGAGAAACACACAAATGTACAAACGTAGAAATACTTAGTTATACTTGGCTTCAGAACTTATATTTGTTGCCAGCAAAAATTGAGTTTTCTTCATTTCCCTGCATGATCCCGATCCCCGGCATTTCAGCTGCCCAAAGACAAACACTGTCGTGAATGTGGTAGATATATTTTCCTTTCAATGTTTCCATAATATTAGTACTGATTTATGCATCCATAAACAGTTTTCTTAAAAACTTACTTAATGCTATAATAATACACATATTGTTTCCTGAGTTCTCACTTACCACAATAATGTGTTTTAAGTGTCTGTGAAGTATATCCATCTATTTCAAGCACTTCAAAAGTGGCATAGTATTACGTGAAAGATGAATTTATTATCTCTTAATTTCTTATTACAATATTCCCTTTTTAAAAAAATTATTTATTTATTCTGAGAGACACACAGAGAGAGTACAAGCAGGAGGAGGTAGAGGGAGAGAGAGAACCTGAAGCTGGCTTCACACTCAGCACAGAGCCCAATGTGGGGCTCCATCTCAGGACTCTGAGATCATGACCTGAGCTGAAATCAAGAGTTGGACACTTAACTGACTGTGCCACCCGGGTGTCCCTTTTAGAATATTCCTAATAAATTCTTGGGCCCACCTCCATATTACACAAATGAGAATTTCTATAATGTATAAGCATAAAAGATGAAAACAGTGTAAAAAAATCAATATATGTACAATTTTAGTATTAATTATCTACATTTGTTTTCCTAATAGAAGGTATAGACAAAATCAACTTCATGCTTTTATTATCAAGGTATAGAATCAGAAAGTTCCCCGAAGTCTTTGTTCCAGTGGTCTTTCCATGATAAATACACAGGAAAGTGCCTACCTTGGATAAGGAATAATATTTTTATATCACAGATTTCCAAAATAGGCTGCAAAATCCATTACTGTTCATAGAAAATCTTATGATCTATAATATTCATGTAGTAAAGGCCCCTGCAAACCACTTATCCCAATTCCCTAATTCACAGATGAACTCACAGAATCCCAAGACAAGGAATTGTTGGTCCTGTTTCTGTTTGCTCATCTGGAACTAAAGCATGTTTGAAAAGAAAGCAACCATTCTACACTCGTGGAGGTACGTAGCCCTGGGTGGGAATCAGACTAAACATGGAGTATATGTCCACATCCCAACCTCTCTGTGCTATTATCCTCCATCTAGAAATGCGGAGAATATCATCCATATCAAGATACGTGTGGCATCTAAAAGAAGTTTGCACCCAATAAGTACTCACTCATGGTTTGTAAATCAGAATTGCATTGCTACTGGAATTGTGGGTTTATTGGTGAAACCCAATCCTGAGAAATGTTTAATGACTTTTATTATATATCAGAAAGGTAGAATCCTATCATATCCCAGGAAACTCATTCAAGAATGCATGGAAATTGGGGTGCCTGGGTGACTCCATTAGTTAAGTGTCCAGCTCTTGATTTTGGCTCTGGTTATGATCTCAGGTTTAAGGGATCAAGTCTGGCCCCCACCAACTCTCCCTCTCTAAAAGAATATAAAGAAAAGGAAGAGGAAAGAAAGAAAGAAAGAAAGAAAGAAAGAAAGAAAGAAAGAAAGAAAGAAAGAAAGAAAAAAAAGAGAGGGTGGAAGTGGTAAAATGTGTCTCAGTCAAGTGCAGTAAGATTTGCCTCCCTTTCTCTTTTTCTCTCTTTTAATTTTCGTCTTTATGGAAATCTCCAGTAATGTTTAAATGTAGATTCTATTAGATGGAAAATGATAGGTCTCTTAGAAAATCTGTGGCATAAATACAGAAAAGCACTGTTTTATTTTTCATCCAGATCTATGAAACATCATTGAAAGGAAGCAAACCACCCAATGCATGGAATCCACGCTGTCTATGCACCGTTTCTGAGAACCAAAGAAGAGTCCATTCAATATTTCACAGAGATCACTGGTGTTCTTGTAGCCTACACTGTGCCAAGCAAAGTATAAGCTCTGGGAAATCAGAAATCACTGTGATTCAGTTGCTTCCCTCCAAACACTCAGTATCTACCTGCATAAGGACCAAAAAAAAATTTCCCTTCAAACATTCAGTATCTACCTGCATAAGGACCAAAAAAAAGTTCTCTCAGGATCTAGGGAAAACTGAACCTTCTGATCACAGGATATTTTAGTTGGATAGACGGTGCTTAGCCTTGATAATGACAATAACAACCACAACAACACCTAAAATTTACCTTATCCTTACTATATGCATCTAACATATTTAGTCACAAGTCCAGTGCTCGTCTTAATTCTTGCTCAGTACAGTTGTATAAACTGGCTCAAAGACATTAAGAACTCACCCGGTGTCATATAGATGAAAGTAGAGCAGATAAGATTCCAAATTAAGTGGTGGGTCTCTGAGGTGCATGAACTGACTCGTTTGTTCTGTTCCCCTGCACTTCAGAGAGTTTCAGCAGAAGTCCAGAGGTCTTCTCCAAAATTGCTAAGATAATCTTGCAACAGTTTTTTATCTCCTGACTAAGAATGGAATCTAACATCCTGACCCCATATCTCCCTTAGAGATCAAGAGGGCCTAAATTATAGGAATCGGGGAGGACGTGGAATATGAAGCAAAATCTGAGAGCTGAGGCAAGAAAGAAAGCTACCCTGAATTGTCATGAGCTGACTCTTTACGATCTCTACCTTCATCTCAGCCATCTTTTCTACAGTTGATGCAGCAGGTGACACTAACGGCTCTCTGGTGTCTTCTAGCATGAACAGCCAAACGGGAAGAGCACAGCGAGGGGAGGTCGTTGCCTGGAGTAACAGGAAAGAGAGGTGTGAATTGGATAGGCAGGAGAGAATACTGTCTGGGTAGCCTGTGAACAGTCTCACTGTCTGCATTCAAACCTGAATTCATCCCCTGTCTACCCCAGGATCTGGAAAAACTTAAAAAGCTTCTGCATAGCAAAGGAAGCAATCAACAACACTAAAAGCAACTATGGAATGGGAGACGATATTTGCAAATGCCATATCTGATAAAGGCTTAGTATCCAAAATATATAAAGAACTTATGACACTCAACAGCCCAAAAACAAATAATCCAATTAAAACATGATCAGAAGACATGAATAGATAATTTTCCAAAGAAGACATACAGATGGCCAACATTGCTCATCGTCAGGGAAATGCAAATCAAAACCACAATTAAGATATTACTTCACACCTGTCAGAGTGGCTAAAATCAACAACACAAGAAACAAGTTGGTGAGGATGTGGAGAAAAAGGAACACTCGTGTTCTGTTGGTGGGAATGCAAACTGGTGCAGCCACTCTGGAAAACAGTATGGAGGTTCCTCAGAAAGTTAAAAATAGAACTACCCTATGATCCAGTAACTGCACTACTGGATATTTACAAGACACAAAAATATTGATCCATGGGGCAACTGGGTGGGTCAATAATTAAGCGTCTGCCTTGTGCTCAGGTCATGATCTCTAAGTCCTGAGATCAAGTCCTGCCTTAGGCTTCCTGCTCAGCAGGAAGCCTGCTTCTCTCTCTCCCACTCCCCCTGCTTGTGTTCCCTCTCTTGCTGTCTCTCTCTCTCTCTCTGTGTCAAATAAATAAATAAAATCTAAAAATATATATATTGATTCAAAGGGAAACGTGCACCCTGATGTTCATAGCAGCATTATCAACTACAGTGTTTTTGGGAAACAGCCCAAGTGTCCATCGATTGATGAATGCAAAAGGAAGATGTGCTGTATGTATACAATAGAATACTACTCAGCCACCAAAGGAATGAGATTTGCAATGGAGCTAGAGAGTATTATACTAAGCAAAATAAGTCAGTCAGAAAAAGACTACTACCATATGATTTCACTCATATGTGGAATTTAAGAAACAAAACAAACTAGCAAAGGAGGGGAAAAAAGGAGAGAGAGAGAGGAAAACCAAGAAACAGACTCCTAACAAACTGATGGTTACCAGAGGGGAGGTGGGTGGAGAGATGGGTGAAATGGGTGAAGGGATTAAGGAGGGACTTATCCTGATGAGCGCTGGGTGATATATGGAAGTGTTGACTCAACATATTGTACAACTGAAACTAATAGTACCCTGTATGTTAACTACCTGCAATTAATTTTTTTATTATGTTGGTCACCATGCAGTACATCACTAGTTTTTGATGTAGTGTTCCATGATTCATAGTTTGCATATAATACCCAGTGCTCCATGCCATACATCCCTTCCTTAATACCCATCACCAGGCTATCCCATTCCCTCATCCCCCTCCCCTCTAAAACCCTCGGGTTGTTTCCTGGAGTCCACAGTCTCTCATGGTTTGTCTCCCCTTCTGATTCCCACCCTGCCTTCATTTTTCCCTTCCTTGAGATACCACCTTACACCAGTTAGAATGGCCAAAATTAGCAAGACAGGAAACAACGTGTGTTGGAGAGGATGTGGAGAAAGGGGAACCCTCTTACACTGTTGGTGGGAATGCAAACTGGTGTAGCCACTTTGGAGAACAGTGTGGAGATTCCTCAGGAAATTAAAAATAGAGCTTCCCTATGACCCTGCAATTGCACTGCTGGGTATTTACCCCAAAGATACAGATGTAGTGAAAAGAAGGGCCATCTGTACACCAATGTTTATAGCAGCAATGGCCACGGTCGCCAAACTGTGGAAAGAACCAAGATGCCCTTCAACGGATGAATGGATAAGGAAGATGTGGTCCATATACACTATGGAGTATTATGCCTCCATCAGAAAGGACGAATACCCAACTTTTGTAGCAACATGGACAGGACTGGAAGAGATTATGCTGAGTGAAATAAGTCAAACAGAGAGAGTCAAGTATCATATGGTTTCACTTATTGGTGGAGCATAACAAATAATATGGAGGACAAGGGTAGATGGAGAGGAGAAGGGAGTTGAGGGAAATTGGAAGGGGAGGTGAACCATGAGAGACTATGGACTCTGAAAAACAACCTGAGGGTTTTGAAGGGGCGGGGGTGGGAGGGTGGGGGAACCAGGTGGTGGGTATTAGGGAGTGCACCGATTGCATGGAGCACTGGGTGTGGTGAAAAAACAATGAATACTGTTACGCTGAAAATAAATAAAAAATTTAATTAAAAAATAAATAAATAAATAAATAAAAACTTTTTAAAAAGGGGAGTTGAACACAAAAATAAATAAATAAAATCAGGAAGTGGAAAAAATATTATGCTTCTATCCTTAACTCTGAAATGATGATAATACATGTTGCTGTCTTTCCGGGGGGTAATGCAGATAAAAGTTTGCAAACTATGTTGAAAATTCATCTCAGTGTCTGGCACATGGAGTCCCAAGCTAAAGGTTTGCTACATTCTGTTTACTGACATCATTTCCATCCTCACCATCATCATCACATTCATGATCATCTGGAGGACTTAGGGAACAGTTAAAAAGGACCTCTTTCCTGTTGTTGGGGGGGGTTTTTTTGAAATTTTAAATCTTTAATATATAATACCCAATCTTCATTATAACCTTAAAGAAAGTCTCTGTTTATACGAAAGGAAAGGGAATTTGAGCATGCTACTATAAAATAAAATCAATTACACACACACACACACACACACACACACACACGCCTTAGGGCTGAGGGAATAAGAAACAAATAAATTATAAGACATGCAGAAAACAAATGGCAAAATATATTCTCTACTCATCAGAAATTATGCTAAATATAAGTGGACTAAGTACCCCACTTCTGATATACATTGACAGAATGGATATATATATACTCTGTATATTACATTCAATTTATATGTATAAAGGCTCAATGCCATGAAAATGAAAGATTGTGAAAAGAATACATAAACCACGCAAAGCACAGAGAGAAAAATATGGAGTTTTATCAATATCAGACAAAGTGGACTTTATGTCAGAACTTGTTCTCCAATATTAGCTTTCTATATTATGGGAATTTGATATTTGGTGCATATATGCTTATAATTGTTATATCCTCTTTCCTGTTCTGATGGGAAGATGCCCAGGAAAATAGAACTAGCATGAGACAAAAATAGAAATCTAAATAAGAGTGCTAGGGTCCCTGCCAGAACCAACACCACTAGGTCTTCATAGGGCTTTGCGCTGAATCTCTGCATTTTGGTCCCCTCCTGTCTGGCTATCCCAACTGCCCCAGTGGTCTGCTGAGGAGGGAACAATGCTCTCCCTGTCGCTGCTGCATTCAGTCACTCCCACTGTACTTCCTACTCACTGGTCTGTACTGTGCCTCTGCTGGAGGAGGATGGAGGATTGCAGAGCTGGCTGCCTCTCCCCTGTCTGGAGCTGGGTGAGGACTGAGGCTTTGTTTCCAGGACTGGCAGGAAGACAGATGCCGGTATGGGTGTCCTCAAGCAGACAGCTCTGGGAGGAGGCGACACATGTATGGAGCCCACTGACCTGGGACTGACAACTAAAAGGCTGGGAAGCACAGGCTGATTGTTTACAGTTGAGGGCTCAAAGCGCTTGGCACATAATTAGCCAGATTGGTCCATGTTCTCCCAATCTCTAAGGACCTGCTATTATTAATTGATGGAGAAAAGTGAATGTACTGGGTGGGGGGTGGTATCTAAACCCCATCCTCTTCTCAGGAAGAAGCTGACTTCTATTCCTCATTTCTGACTTCCAAGTTACTTATCTCATCATAAAATTCAGACACATTTTTTTCCAACTACAGAGAGCAACATATGACTTATATCTGTACAGCCACTGACTTAATCAAGTAATTTAGAGATAATTAGGTCTTCTATACCAGGAATCTTATTGAGGGTGCCTGGGTGGCTCAGTGAGCTAAGCCTCTGCCTTTGGCTCGGGTCATGATCCCAGGGTCCTGGGATCGAGCCCCGCATCGGGCTCTCTGCTCAGTGGGGAGCCTGCTTCCTCCTCTCTCTCTGCCGGCCTCTCTGCCTACTTGTGATCTCTGTTTGTCAAATAAATAAATAAAATCTTTTTAAAAAATCGTGTTGAATTTCAATTTTCTCAGTTAAAATGTATGTCTCTAAGGAGAACTTTCTATTTTTCTTTCTACAGTCCTGGTTTGGGGTTTGGAATTTATACATTGGAGATGTATGGTTTTTGCTGTTTTGAGAGACAGCTCAGGTTTTAATTTTTCTGTTCAGTGATATATGTTATTATATTAGACAATTGTTTATTTTTACATACTTCTCTGGTGATTTGATCCCTTGCTTAAATACTTCAGGGGTTCTCAGAGATCTCTACATTCAAAACGTGGATGATCTCAAGGCTTGGCTGGAAGACAAACTCAGAGTTTGATTTCTCATTAACTGATGTGAAGAAAACTTCAGTATTTACCCAATTAAATTGGGTGTGTAAGAAACTGTGCTTATGTATGTGTGCATCAATGGCAGAGGAAATTTTTAGAGAGCCCAAATGACCAAATGACAGGAGTATAGAGGATTGGAGAAGGAGGTGTGAGTGTTGATATGTTTTAGAATTCTTGAACAGGAGGAAAATCGTATTCAACTGAAGTCACTTGATAGCAGGAAGAGCCCATCCAATACTAAGTCATCGTCAGTGAGGTTGGCAGCCTATTTGCTTAGTGTAAAGACAGAGCAAATTAAACCAGTTATTAGACAGCATTTCAAAAAGCCCAGATTGCTACCTCAGAAACTATGTGCAGCATCTGTAAAGGAAAGACTGGTATGTACATGGGTTCCTGGATGTGTAGCAGAAGACGGAAGGACCCAAAGATGACTGATCAGGAGAGAAGAAAGCATGGTGACAAAGTGGAATCCTAATGAGGTGGTTACTAGTGAAAGGAAAGATCTCTCCTTTGCTGAGGACATGGTCCTTCACTATTCTTGAGTAATGGAAATGAAGATAAGAGTTAAATTTATCCATAAAGACTTAGGTGACTTAATCTACAGGCGCAATTAGAACCACACAGCCACGGGAACTATCACCACTACTTGAAACCTCAACTGTGTACCCTTGACCAAGAGATATCATTACAATCACCTTTTTATCCTGAGCTCACTCTGCAATCTCCCCATTGCATCTCACTCACAATGTAGATTTATTCCCAATGTTATGGTCTGTCAGTCAGAGTTCAATCAAGAAAGGAGAAACCACACTTGTTTTTTTTATTATTATTAATTTCTTTTCAGCGTAACAGAATTCATTGTTTATGCACCACACCCAGTGCTCCATGCTATACATGCCCTCCATAATACCTAATGAAGGTAATTTTAGTATAGATATGATTAAATGTCTTTGTGAAAGGCACAAAAGAAAAAATATGGAAACAGAGCCATAACTCTCCAATATAGTGACAACATCACAGGCAAAGAGGCATGGGGAAAAGATTGGGCATTAGCGCATGTGACCTTTGTTACCATTATTAGAATAATTTTAAGCAGAAGTCAGATGGAAAATCAGAGCAGTGGTTTAAAGATTCCCAGCCCCTACCACAGCATCACAACTTAAATTATAGAAGGGAAAGTTTGGGACAGAAAACAATAGCTCTACTATCCAGCCCAATGAACCAGTTGCAGAGTGTGGCACATAAAGATAGGTTAAAAAATATTACCAAGAATATGAGGGGGGGGGGCGCCTGGGTGGCTCAGTGGGTTAGGGCCTCTGCCTTCAGCTCAGTCATGGTCCCGGGGTCCTGGGATCGAGCCCTGTGTCGGGCTCTTTGCTCCGTGGAGAGCGTGCTTTCTCCTCTCTCTCTGCCTGCCTCTCTGCCTGCTTGTGATCTCTGTCTGTCAAATAAATAAATAAAAATCTTTTTAAAAAAAAAGAATATGAAGGGAAAAGCCACATTGGCTATTGCTATAAAAAACTCTTTCATATCTCCTCCTTTCTGATCTTTGATCACTTTGAGATGGTCAAGTTTGACCATGAAGAACAAACATGTGCAAGTTATTTTCGAATGAAATGTCTGATGAAATTCAAGTGTCCTCCCCTTTGGCTGCACATTAGACTGACTTGGGGTGCTGTTAAAAAACTGATCAAGTTCTTTTTACTCTCCAGTCCAATTAAATCTTAATTGGTGGCGGTGGGACTCAGGCATGAGGATTTTTAAAGTGTATCAGATATTTCAAACAAGAAGCCAAGATTGAGAACCAGTGACATACATTCTCTCATACAACCTGCATCAATAGATTTGATCAAAGCCAAAGTTTTACAGGAAATAGGACAGAAAGGGAAAGATCACAACTAACACCAAGGAAGTAGAAACAATCATCAGAAGTTATTATCAACAGCTATATGCCAATAAGCTAAGCAACCTAGATGAAATGGATGCATTCCTGGAAAACTATAAACTCCCAAAATTGAACCAGGAAGAAATTGACAACCTAAATAGACCGATATCTAGTAACGAGATTGAAGCAGTGATCAAAAACCTCCCAAAAAACAAGAGCCCAGGACATGACCAATTCCCTGGGGAATTCTACCAAACTTTCAAAGAAGAAATAACACCTATTCTCCTGAAGCTGTTTCAAAAAATTGAAGCAGAAGGAAAACTTCCAGACTCTTTTTATGAAGCCAGCATTACCCTGATCCCCAAACCAGGCAAAGACCCCACCAAAAAGGAGAATTTCAGACCAATACCCCTGATGAATATGGATGCTAAGATTCTTAACAAGATCCTAGCAAACAGGATCCAACAGCACATTAAAAAGATTATCCACCATGACCAGGTGGGATTCATCCCTGGGTTACAAGGATGGTTCAACATTTGCAAATCAATCAATGTGATAGAACAAATCAATAAGAGAAGAGAGAAGAACCACACGGTCCTCTCAATTGATGCAGAAAAAGCATTTGACAAAATCCAGCATCCGTTCCTGATTAAAATATTTCAAAGTATAGGGATAGAGGGAAATTTCCTGGGCTTCATAAAATCTATCTATGAAAGACCCACAGCAAATATCATCCTCAATGGGAAAAAGCTTGCAGCCTTCCCATTGAGATCAGGAACACGACAAGGATGCCCACTCTCACCACTCTTGTTCAACATAGTATTAGAAGTCCTAGCAACAGCAATCAGACAACAAAGAGAAATAAAAGGTATCCAGATTGGCAAGGAAGAAGTCAAACTCTCTCTCTTCGCAGATGACATGATTCTTTATATGGAAAACCCGAAAGACTCCACCCCCAAACTACTAGAACTCATACAGCAATTCAGTAACGTGGCAGGATACAAAGTCAATGTACAGAAATCAGTGGCTTTTTTATACACTAACAATGAAAATACAGAAAGGCAAATTAGAGAATCGATTCCATTTACTATAGCACCAAGAACCATAAGATACCTGGGAATAAACCTAACCAAAGAGGTAAAGGATCTGTACTCGAGGAACTACAGAACACTCATGAAAGAAATTGAAGAAGACACAAAAAGATGGAAGACCATTCCATGCTCTATGATCAGAAGAATAAACATTGTCAAAATGTCTATACTGCCTAGAGCAATCTATACTTTTAATGCCATTCTGATCCAAATTCCACCGGTATTTTTCAAAGAGCTGGAGCAAATAATCCTAAAATTTGTATGGAATCAGAAAAGACACCGAATCACTAAGGAAATATTGAAAAACAAAAATAAAACTGGTGGCATCACATTACCTGATTTCAAGCTTTACTACAAAGCTGTGATCACCAAGACAGCATGGTACTGGCATAAAAACAGACACATAGACGAGTGGAACAGAGTAGAGAGCCCAGATATGGACCCTCAACTCTATGGTCAAATAATCTTTGACAAAACAGGAAAAAATATCCAGTGGAAAAAAGACAGTCTCTTCAATAAATGGCGCTGGGAAAACTGGACAGCTATATGTAGAAGAATGAAACTCGACCATTCTCTTACACCGTACACAAAGATAAACTCGAAATGGATTAAAGACCTCAACGTGAGACAGGAATCCATCAGAATCCTAGAGGAGAACATAGGCAATAACCTCTTTGATATCAGCCACAGCAACTTCTTTCAAGAAATGTCTCTAAAGGCAAGGAAACAAAAGTGAAAATGAACTTTTGGGACTTCATCAAGATCAAAAGCTTCTGCACAGCAAAGGAAACAGTCAACAAAACAAAGAGGCAACCCACGGAATGGGAGAAGATATTTGCAAATGACAGTACAGACAAAAAGTTGATATCCAGGATCTATAAAAAACTCCTCAAACTCGACACACACAAAACAGACAATCACATTAAAAAATGGGCAGAAGACATGAACAGACACTTCTCCAATGAAGACATACAAATGGCTATCAGACACATAAAAAATGTTCATCATCATTAGCCATCAGGGAGATTCAAATCAAAACCACATTGAGATACCACCTTACACCAGTTAGAATGGCCAAAATTAGCAAGACAGGAAACAACGTGTGTTGGAGAGGATGTGGAGAAAGGGGAACCCTCTTCCACTGTTGGTGGGAATGCAAGTTGATGCAGCCACTTTGGAGAACGGTGTGGAGATTCCTTAAGAAATTAAAAATAGAGCTTCCCTATGACCCTGCAATTGCACTCCTGGGTATTTACCCCAAAGATACAGATGTAGTGAAAAGAAGGGCCATCTGTACCCCAATGTTTATAGCAGCAATGGCCACGGTCGCCAAACTGTGGCAAGAACCAAGATGCCCTTCAATGGACGAATGGATAAGGAAGATGTGGTCCATATACACTATGGAGTATTATGCCTCCATCAGAAAGGATGAATACCCAACTTTTGTAGCAACATGGACAGGACTGGAAGAGATTATGCTGAGTGAAATAAGTCAAGCAGAGAGAGTCAAGTATCATATGGTTTCACGTATTTGTGGAGCATAACAAATAACATGGAGGACAAAGGTAGATGGAGAGGAGAAGGGAGTTGAGGGAAATTGGAAGGGGAGGTGAACCATGAGAGACTGTGGACTCTTAAAAACAACCTGAGGGTTTTGAAGGGACGGGGAGTGGGAGGTCGGAGGAACCAGATGGTAGATATTAGGGAGGGCACGGATTGCATGGAGCACTGGGTGTGGTGCAAAAACAATGAATACTGTTACGCTGAAAAGAAATAAAAAATTTAAAAAAATAGACGTGACAGTGAGAATGGGTGAGAATATATTTTATTTTTTATTTAAATTCAATTAATTAACATTTAATGTTTAATTGATTTTGGAAAAGAGATCAGTGAGTTATCAGCCTTATATAATTCTCAGAGCTCATTACATCATGTGCCATCCTGAATGTCCATCACCCAGTTACCCTATACCCCAATCCCTCCCCTCTAGCAATCCTCAGGTTGTTTCTTTTTTTTTAAGATTTTATTTATTTGACAGATAGAGATCAAAAGTAGGCAGAGAAGCAGACATGTTGAGAGAGAGGAGGAAGCAGGCTACCTGCTGCGCAGAGCACCTGATGTGGCGCTCCATCCCAGGAACTTGGGATCATGACCTGAGCCGAAGGCAGAGGCTTTTTAACCCACTGAGCCACCCAGGCGCCCCAACCCTCAGTTTGTTTCTTATCATTAAGAGTCTCTTATGGTTTGTCTCCCTCTTTGATTTCATCTGGTTTGATTTTTTTCCCCTCTTCTATGATTTTGTGTTTTGTTTCTTAAATTCCACATATCAGTGAGATCATATGATAATTGTCTTTCTCTGACTGACTTATTTCACTTACCATAACACCCTCTAGATCCACCCATATATTTTCAAGTGACAAGATTTCATTTTTTTGATGGCTGAGGAGTACGCCAGAGAATATATTTTAAAAGACAGTTTGAATTTCTACAGGACAACTGCATCATAGGTTACGAATACAGAAGATTCCACAGGTTTAGTAAGATTCAATTGTGCAGTGATTTTGCCATACATAGAGTCCCAGAATATTCCCTTAATTCCATCAAAGATGTGCCAAGATAAGCAATACTCAGATATGACAAATCAGGAGGAATAGGAACCCTGAGCTACCAAAATTATATGACCAAAGAGGCAGATTGACAATTTCATGTTTGGTTCTGCAATCATTTACAATTGACAGACAAAAAAAAAGTCAAAGACTAAACTGTTCTGTTGGGGAGCCTCTGCAAAGCCCTCTTGACATCCCCATTCCGCAGGCTGTAGATGAAGGGGTTCAGCATAGGGGTGACAACAGTGTACATCACCGAGGCCACTGCACCCTTTCTGAGGGAGGAGGAGATGGATGAACTGAGGTACACTCCAATGGCTGTTCCATAAAATAAGCAAACAACCAAAAGGTGGGAGCTACAGGTAGAAAATGCTTTGTACTTCCCACCTGTGGATGGGACTCTCAGAATGGAGGAAACAATTCGTGTATAGGAACAAAGAATCCCTGAGAGGGGAACACCACCAAAGATGGCACCAATAAAATACATTATTATGGTGTTGATGGAGGTATCAGAGCAGGCAAGGTGGAAGAGTTGAGGTGCATCACAGAAGAAATGATGAATTTCCACATTTGTGCAGAAGGTAAGTTGGGACACCATCAAACAATGAAGCTGAGATTCCAAAAGGCTGCCAAAAAATGACATCAGGACCAACAAGCTACAGAGGCGTGGGTTCATGATGACTGAATAGTTCAGAGGGTGACAAATGGCCACAAACCGGTCATAGGCCATGACAGCCAGGAGCAGATCGTCCAAACACCCAAACAGGAAAAAAAAGGACACCTGAGTTAGGCAGCCTGCATAGGTGATAGACTTGCTGTGTGTTTGAATGTTCACCAGCATCTTGGGGATGGTCGTGGTGCTGAAACCAATATCAGCCAAGGACAGGCTGGAGAGGAAGAAATACATGGGTGTGTGGAGGTGGGAGTCAGAGCTGACAGCCAGGATGATGAGCAGGTTCCCAAGCAAGGTGACCAGGTACATGGACAGGAACAGCCCAAAGAGAATGGGCTCCAGTTCTGGATCATCTGAGAAGCCCAGGAGAAGGAATTCTGAGACAGCTGTTAGATTCTGTGGTTCCAGGCAGGTGGGACACCTCTCAAAAGAGAAGAGAGTATTGATAAAACAAAACAAGTGTAGAGACACCCAGCTACATGCGCCTATTTTGAGTCAAGCAATTCGCACTTGCCCAGCGTACATCCCATTACCTTCAGCAACATTTCTCAATTGTAAACTCTTCTTAGAACTCTTTCCTTACTGGTGTCTGAGCTATTCACCTGTTTCTATATATACCCACTATGAAGGCATCGAGCCAAAGAATGTTAGAGAAACATACAAATATACAAACATAGAAATACCTAGTCATACTTGGCTTCAGAACTCATATTTATTACCAGAAAAAATTGAGTTTTCTTGCTTTCCCTACATGATCCCATTCCCCTGCATTTCAGCTGCCCAAAGACAAACACTGTCGTGAATGTGGTAGATATATTTTCCTTTCAATGTTTCCATAATATTAGTACTGACTTATGCATCCATAAACAGTTTTCTTAAAAACTTACTTAATACTATAATAATACACATATTGTTTCTGGAGATCTCACTTACCACAATAATGTGTTTTAAGTGTCTGTGAAGTATATCCATCTATTTCAAGCACTTCAAAAGTGGCATAGTATTACGTGAAAGATGAATTTATTATCTCTTAATTTCTTATTACAATATTCCCTTTTTAAAAAAAATTATTTATTTATTCTGAGAGACACACAGAGAGAGTACAAGCAGGAGGAGGTAGAGGGAGAGAGAGAACCTGAAGCTGGCTTCACACTCAGCACAGAGCCCAATGTGGGGCTCCATCTCAGGACTCTGAGATCATGATCTGAGCTGAAATCAAGAGTTGGACACTTAACTGACTGAGCCACCTGGGTGTCCCTTATTAGAATATTCCTAATAAAATTCTTGTTCCCACCTCCGTATTACACAAATGAGAATTTCTGTAATATATAGGCATAAAAGATGATAACATTGTGAAAAATCAATGTATGTACAATTTCACTATTAATTATCCTTTTGTTTTCCTAATAGAAAGTATAGACAAAATCAACTTCATGCTTTTATTATCAAGGTATAGAATCAGAAAGATCCCCGAAGTCTGTGTTCCAATGGTCTTTCCATGATAAATACACAGGAAAGTGCCTACCTTGGATAAGGAATAATATTTTTATATCACAGATTTCCAAAATAGGCTGCAAAACCCATTATTATTCATAGAAAATCTTATGATCTGTAATATTCATATAGTAAAGGGCCCTGCAAACCACTTATCCCAATGCCATAATTCACAGATGAACTCACAGAATTCCAAGACAAGGAATTGTTGGTCCTGTTTCTGTTTGCTCATCTGGAACTAAAGCATGTTTGAAAAGAAAGCAACCATTCTACACTGGTGGAGTGCACATAGCCCTGGGATGGGAATCAGACTAAACATGGGGTATATGTCAGCATCCCAACCTCTCTGTGCTGTTACCCTTCACCTAGAAGTGGGGAGAACATCATCCATATCAAGATACATGTGGCATCTAAAAGAAGTTTGCACCCAATAAGTACTCACTCATGGTTTGTAAATCAGAATTGCATTGTTACTGGAATGGTGGGTTTATTGGTGAAACCCAATCCTGAGAAATGCTTAATGACTTTTATTTTATATCAGAAAGGTAGAATCCTATTATATCCCAGGAAACTCATTCAAGAATGCATGGAAATTGGGGTGCCTGGGTGACTCCATTAGTTAAGTGTCCAGCTCTTGATTTTGGCTCTGGTTATGATCTCAGGTTTGAGGGATCAAGTCTGGCCCCCACCACCTCTCCCTCTCTAAAAGAGTATAAAGAAAAAGGAAGAAAGAAAGAAAGAAAGAAAGAGAGAAAGAAGAAAAAGAGAGGGTGGAATTGGTAAAATGTGTCTCAGTTAAGTGCAGTAAGATTTGTCTCCCTTTCTCTTTTTCTCTCTTTTAATTTTCATCTTTATGGAAATCTCCAGTAATGCTTAAATGTAGATTCTATTAAATGGAAAATGATAGGTCTCTTAGAAAATCTGTGGCATAGATACAGAAAAGCACTGTTTTATTTTTCATCCAGATCTATGAAACATCATTGAAAGGAAGCAAACCACCCAATGCATGGAATCCACACTGTCTATGCACCGTTTCTGAGAACCAAAGAAGGGTCCATTCGATATTTCACAGAGATCGCTGGTGTTCTTGTAGCCTACACTGTGCCAAGCAAAGTATAAGCTCTGGGAAATCAGATATGACAGTGATTCAGTTGCTTCCCTCCAAACACTCAGTATCTACCTGCATAAGGACCAAAAAAAAAGTTCTCTCAGGATCTAGGGAAAACTGAACCTTCTGATCACAGGATATTTTAGTTGGATAGATGGTGCTTAGCCTTGATAATGACAATAACAACCACAACAACACCTAAAATTTACCTTATCCTTACTCTATGCATCTAACATATTTAGTCACAAGTCCAGTGCTCATCTTAATTCTTGCTCAGTACAGTTGTATAAACTGGCTCAAAGACATTAAGAACTCACCCGGTGTCATATAGATGAAAGTAGAGCAGATAAGATTCCAAATTAAGTGGTGGGTCTCTGAGGTGCACGAACTGACTCGTTTGTTCTGTTCCCCTGCACTTCAGAGAGTTTCAGCAGAAGTCCAGAGGTCTTCTCCAAAATTGCTAAGATAATCTTGCAACAGTTTTTTATCTCCTGACTAAGAATGGAATCTAACATCCTGACCCCATATCTCCCTTAGAGATCAAGAGGGCCTAAATTATAGGAATCGGGGAGGACGTGGAATATGAAGCAAAATCTGAGAGCTGAGGCAAGAAAGAGAGCTACCCTGAATTGTCATGAGCTGACTCTTTATGATCTCTACCTTCATCTCAGCCATCTTTTCTACAGTTGATGCAGCAGGTGACACTAACGGCTCTCTGGTGTCTTCTAGCATGAACAGCCAAACGGGAAGAGCACAGCGAGGGGAGGTCGTTGCCTGGAGTAACAGGAAAGAGAGGTGTGAATTGGATAGGCAGGAGAGAATACTGTCTGGGTAGCCTGTGAACAGTCTCACTGTCTGCATTCAAACCTGAATTCATCCCCTGTCTACCCCAGGATCTGGAAAAACTTAAAAAGCTTCTGCAGAGCAAAGGAAGCAATCAACAACACTAAAAGCAACTATGGAATGGGAGACGATATTTGCAAATGCCATATCTGATAAAGGGTTAGTATCCAAAATATATAAAGAACTTATGACACTCAACAGCCCAAAAACAAATAATCCAATTAAAACATGATCAGAAGACATGAATAGATAATTTTCCAAAGAAGACATACAGATGGCCAACATTGCTCATCGTCAGGGAAATGCAAATCAAAACCACAATTAAGATATTACTTCACACCTGTCAGAGTGGCTAAAATCAACAGTACAAGAAACAAGAGTTGGTGAGGATGTGGAGAAAAAGGAACACTCGTGTTCTGTTGGTGGGAATGCAAACTGGTGCAGCCACTCTGGAAAACAGTATGGAGGTTCCTCAGAAAGTTAAAAATAGAACTACCCTATGATCCAGTAACTGCACTACTGGGTATTTACAAGACACAAAAATATTGATCCATGGGGCAACTGGGTAGTTCAATAATTAAGCATTTGCCTTCTGCTCAGGTCATGATCTCTGAGTCCTAGATCAAGTTCTGATCTCTCTCTCCCATTCCCCCTGCTTGTGTTCCCTCTCTTGCTGTCTCTCTCTCTCTCTCTCTCTCTCTCTGTCAAATAAATAAATAAAATCTAAAAAAATATATATTGATTCAAAGGGAAACATGCACCCTGATGTTCATAGCAGCATTATCAACTACAGTGTTTTTGGGAAACAGCCCAAGTGTCCATCGATTGATGAATGCAAAAGGAAGATGTGCTGTATGTATACAATAGAATACTACTCAGCCACCAAAGGAATGAGATTTGCAATGGAGCTAGAGAGTATTATACTAAGCAAAATAAGTCAGTCAGAAAAAGACTACTACCATATGATTTCACTCATATGTGGAATTTAAGAAACAAAACAAACTAGCAAAGGAGGGGAAAAAAGAGAGAGAGAGAGGAAAACCAAGAAACAGACTCCTAATAAACTGTTGGTTACCAGAGGGGAGGTGGGTGGAGAGATGGGTGAAATGGGTGAAGGGATTAAGGAGGGACTTATCCTGATGAGCGCTGGGTGATATATGGAAGTGTTGACTCAATATATGGTACAACTGAAACTAATAGTACCCTGTATGTTAACTACCTGGAATTACTTTTTTTTATTATGTTGGTCACCATGCAGTACATCACTAGTTTTTGATGTAGTGTTCCATGATTCATAGTTTGAATATAACACCCAGTGCTCCATGCCATACATCCCTTCCTTAATACCCATCACCAGGCTATCCCATTCCCTCATCCCCCTCCCCTCTAAAACTCTCTGGTTGTTTCCTGGAGTCCACAGTCTCTCATGGTTTGTCTCCCCTTCTGATTCCCACCCCCCCTTCATTTTTCTCTTCCTTCTCCTAACTGGAATTTAAATAAAAACTTTTTTAAAAGTTTAAATAAATAAAAATTTAAATAAATAAAATCAGGAAGTGGAAAAAAATATTATGCTTCTATCCTTAACTCTGAAATGATGATAATACATGTTGCTGTCTTTCCAGGGGGTAATGCAGATAAAAGTTTGCAAACTATGTTGAAAATTCATCTCAGTGTCTGGCACATGGAGTCCCAAGCTAAAAGTTTGCAACATTCTGTTTACTGACATCATTTCATCCTCACCATCATCATCAACTTCATGATCATTTGGAGGACTTAGGGAACAGTTAAAAAGGACCTCTTTCCTGTTCTGATGGGAAGATGCCCAGGAGAAATAGAACTAGCATGAGAAAAAAATATAAATCTAAATAGGAGTGCTAGGGTCCCTGCCAGAACCAACACCACTAGGTCTTCATAGGGCTTTGCGCTGAATCTTTGCATTTTGGTCCCCTCCTGTCTGGCTATCCCAACTGCCCCAGTGGTCTGCTGAGGAGGGAACAATGCTCTCCCTGTCGCTGCTGCATTCAGTCACTCCCACTGTACTTCCTACTCACTGGTCTGTACTGTGCCTCTGCTGGAGGAGGATGGAGGATCGCAGAGCTGGCTGCCTCTCCCCTGTCTGGAGCTGGGTGAGGACTGAGGCTTTGTTTCCAGGACTGGCAGGAAGACAGATGCCGGTATGGGTGTCCTCAAGCAGACGGCCCCGGGAGGAGGAGACACATGTATGGAGCCCACTGACCTGGGACTGACAACTAAAAGGCTGGGAAGCACAGGCTGATTGTTTACAGTTGAGGGCTCAAAGCGCTTGGCACATAATTAGCCAGATTGGCCCATGTTCTCCCAATCTCTAAGGACCTGCTATTATTAACTGATGGAGAAAAGTGAATGTACTGGGTTGGCGGTAGTATCTAGACCCCCTCCTCTTCTCAGGAAGAAGCTGACTTCTATTCCTCATTTCTGAATTCCAAGTTACTTATCTCATCATAAAATTCAGATGCATTCTTTTCAACTACAGAGAGCAACATATGACTTTTATATCTGAACAGCCACTGATTTAATCAAGTATTTCAGAGATAATTAGGTCTTCTATACCAAGAATCTTATTGAGGGTGCCTGGGTGGCTCAGTGAGCTAAGCCTCTGCCTTTGGCTCGGGTCATGATCCCAGGGTCCTGGGAACGAGCCCCACAGGGGTTCTCTGCTCAGTGGGGAGCCTGCTTCCTCCTCTCTCTCTGCCGGCCTCTCTGCCTACTTGTGATCTCTGTTTGTCAAATAAATAAATTAAATCTTTTTAAAAAATCTTATGGAATTTCAATTTTCTCAGTTAAAATTTATGTCTCTAAGGAGAACTTTCTATTTTTCTTTCTACAGTCCTGGTTTGGGGTTTGGAATTTATACATTGGAAATGTATGGTTTTTGCTGTTTTGAGAGGCAGCTCAGGTTTTAATTTTTCTGTTCAGTGATATATGTTATTATATTAGACAATTGTTTATTTTTACATACTTCTCTGGTGATTTGATCCCTTGCTTAAATACTTCAGGGGTTCTCAGAGATCTCTACATTCAAAATGTGGATGATCTCAAGGCTTGGCTGGAAGACAAACTCAGAGTTTGATTTCTCATTAACTGATGTGAAGAAAACTTCAGTATTTACCCAATTAAATTGGGTGTGTAAGAAACTGTGCTTATGTATGTGTGCATCAATGGCAGAGGAAATTTTTAGAGAGCCCAAATGACCAAATGACAGGAGTATAGAGGATTGGAGAAGGAGGTGTGAGTGTTGAGATGTCTTAGAATTCTTGAACAGGAGGAAAATCATATTCAACTGAAGTCACTTGATAGCAGGAAGAGCCCATCCAATACTGTCATCGTCAGTGAGGTTGGCAGCCTATTTGCTTAGTGTAAAGACAGAGCAAATTAAACCAGTTATTAGACAGCATTTCAAAAAGCCCAGATTGCTACCTCAGAAACTATGTGCAGCATCTGTAAAGGAAAGACTGGTATGTACATGGGTTCCTGGATGTGTAGCAGAAGACGGAAGGACCCAAAGATGACTGATCAGGAGAGAAGAAAGCATGGTGACAAAGTGGAATCCTAATGAGGTGGTTACTAGTGAAAGGAAAGATCTCTCCTTTGCTGAGGACATGGTCCTTCACTATTCTTGAGTAATGGAAATGAAGATAAGAGTTAAATTTATCCATAAAGACTTAGGTGACTTAATCTACAGGCGCAATTAGAACCACACAGCCACGGGAACTATCACCACTACTTGAAACCTCAACTGTGTACCCTTGACCAAGAGATATCATTACAATCACCTTTTTATCCTGAGCTCACTCTGCAATCTCCCCATTGCATCTCACTCACAATGTAGATTTATTCCCGATGTTATGGTTTGTCAGTCAGAGTTCAATCAAGAAAAGAGAAACCACACTTGTTTATTTTTTTTAATTTCTTTTCAGCGTAACAGAATTCATTGTTTATGCACCACACCCAGTGCTCCATGCCATACGTGCCCTCTGTAACACCTAATGAAGGTAATTTTAGTATAGATATGATTAAATGTCTTTGTGAAAGGCACAAAAGAAAAAATATGGTAACAGAGCCATAACTCTCCAATATAGTGACAACATCACAGGCAAAGAGGCATGGGGAAAAGATTGGGCATTAGCGCTTGTGATCTTTATTACCATTATTAGAAGAATTTAAGGAGAAGCCAGATGGAAAATCAGAGCAGTGGTTTAAAGATTCCCAGCCCCTACCACAGCATCACAACTTAAAGTATAGAAAGGAAAGTTTGAGGCAGAAAGCAATAGCTTAATTATCCAGCCCAATGAACCAGTTGTAGAGTGTGGCCAGTAAAGATAAGTAAAAAAATATTATCAAGAATATGAGGGGGAAAACCACATTGGCTATTGCTATAGAAAACTCTTTCATATCTCCTCCTTTCTGATCTTTGATCACTTTGAGATGTTCAGGGTTTGACCATGAAGAACAAACACATGTAAGTTATTTTTGGATGAAAGTTCTGACAAAATTCAAGACTCCCCCACCTTGACTGCACATTAGATTGGCCTGGGGTGCTGTTAAAAAATCGATCAAGTGCGGAGAAAAGGGAACCCTCCTGCATTGTTGATGGGAATGCAAGCTGGTGCAACCACTCTGGAAAACAGCATGGAGGTTCCTCAAAAAGTTGAAAATAGAGCTACCTTATGACCCAGCATTTGCACTACTGGGTATTTAACCTAAAGATACATAGTGATCTGAAGGGGCACGTGCACCCGAATGTTTATAGAAGCAATGTCCACAATAGCCAAGCTATGGAAAGAACCTAGATGTCCATCAACAGATGAATGGATAAAGAAGAAGTGGTATATATATATACAATGGAATACTATGCAGCCATCAAAAGAAATGAAATCTTGCCATTTGCGATGACGTGGATGGAACTAGAGGGTATTATGCTTAGCAAATAAGTCAATCGGAGAAAGACAACTATCATATGATCTCCCTGATATGAGGAAGTGAAGATGCAATGGTGGGGGGGTGGGTGTTGGGGGGTAGGAAAAGAAAAAATGAAAGAAGATGGGATCAGGAGGGAGACAAACCATAAGAGAATCTTAATCTCGCAAAACAAACTGAGGGTTGCTGGTGGGAGGGGGGTAGGGAGAGGGTGGTGGGGATATGGACATTGGGGAGGGTATGTGCTATGGTGAGTGCTGTGAAGTGTGTAAATGTGGCGATTCACAGACCTGTACCCCTGGGGCTAATAATACATTATATGTTTATAAAAAAATAAAGAAAAATTTTTTTAGAAACCGATCAAGTTCTTTTTACTCTCCAGTCCAATTAAATCTTAATTGGTTGTGGTGGGACTCAGGCATGAGGATTTTTAAAGTGTACCAGATGTTTCAAACATGAAGCCAAGATTGAGAACCAGTGACATACATTCTCTCATACAACCTGCATCAATAGATTTGATCAAAGCCAAAGTTTTATGGGAAATAGACATGACGGGTGAGAGAATATTTTATTTTTTATTTAAATTCAATTAGTTAACATATAATGTATAATTGATTTCAGAGACAGAGGTCAGTGAGTTATCAGTCTTATGTAATTCTCAGTGCTCATTACATCACATACCCTCCTGAATGTCCATCACCCAGTTACCCCATATCCCAACCCCTCCCCTCCAACAACCCTCAGTTTGTTTATTATCATTAAGAGTCTCTTATGGTTTGTCTCCTTCCCTGATTTCATCTTGTTTAATTTTTTCCTCTTTTCTATGATACTGTTTTGTTTCTTAAATTCCACATATTAATGAGATCATATGATAATTCTTTCTCTGAATGAATTATTTTGCTTAACATAATACGCTCTAGTTTCACCCATATTGTTGCAAGTGGCAAGATTTCATTTTTTTGATGGCTGAGTAGTATTCCAGAGAATATATTTTAAAAGGCAGTTTGAATTTCTACAGGATACCTGGGTCATAGGTTACAAATACAGAAGATTCCACAGGTTAATAAGATTCAATTGTGCAGTGATTTTGCCATACATAGAGTCCCAGAATATTCCCTTAATTCCATCAAAGATGTGCCAAGATAAGCAATATTTAGATATGACAAATCAGGAGGAATGGGAACCATGAGCTACCAAAATTATATGACCAAAGAGGCATGCTTGCCAATTCCATATGTTTGGTTTTGCAATCATTTATAATTAACAGACAAAAAAAAAAGTCAAAGACTAGACTGTTCTGTTGAGGAGCCTCTGCAAAGCCCTCTTGACATCCCCATTCCGCAGGCTGTAGATGAAGGGATTCAGCATGGGAACAACCAAAGCATACATTACTGAGGCCACTGCATCCTTCCTGGAAGAATGTGAGACAGCTGAACTGAGGTACACCCCAAGACCTGTTCCATAAAATAAGCAAACAACTGACAGGTGAGAGCCACAGGTGGAGAAGGCTTTGTACTTCCCACCTGGGGATGGGACTCTCAGAATGGAAGAAACAATTCGTGTATAAGAGAAAAGGATTCCTGAGACTGGGATACCACCAAAGATGGCACCAATAAAATACAGGAATAATTTATTGTTGGAAGTACCATTACAGGAAAGTCTGAGGAGCTGAGGAATGTCGCAGAAGAAATGAGGAATTTCCACATTTATGCAAAAGGTAAGTTGTGACATCATGAGGCAGTGAAGCTGAGAGTCCAGAAGGCTGATCAAAAAAGACACCAGAATGAGCAGGCTACAGAGGCGGGAGTTCATGATGACTGGGTAGTGTAAAGGATAACAAATAGCTACAAACCGATCATAGGCCATCATGGTTAAGAGTGCACTGTCCAAACATCCAAAAAGAATAAAAAAAGACAACTGAATCAGGCAGCCCATATGAGAGATGACTCCGTTATGAGTTTTAATGTCCAAAATCACCTTTGGGACCGTGGTAGAAGTGAAACCGATGTCAGCCAGGGACAGGATGGAGAGGAACAAGTACATGGGGGTGTGAAGACGGGAGTCAGAGCTGACAGCCAGGATGATCAGTAGATTCCCTAGCATGGTGACCAGATACATGGACAGGAACAGGCTGAAGATTACAGGCTGCAGTTCTGGGTCATCTGAGAACCCCAGGAGGAGGAATTCCAAGACACCTGTTAGATTCTGGGGTTCCACGGAGCAGAGACAGCTTTTGGGAAATAAATGAGAGTTTATTTTTGTTTAAGATTTTATTTATTTATTCGAGAGAAGAGAGAGAAAGCACAAGAGGCAGGAGGGTCAGAGGGAGAAGTAGAGTCCACCCTGAGCAGGGAATCCAAAGAGGGACTCGATCCTGGGACTCCAGGATCATGACCTGAGCCAAAGGTAGTCGCTTAAACAGCTGAGCCACCCAGGCACCCAAAATGAGAATTTAAGTAAAGGAAACAAGTATACAGATACCCATCAGTGTGTCTATACTTTGGATTCAAGCAATTCATAAATAAAGTATCCACACTTGAGGAAGATCTAGCAAAATTTCTCAGTGGTGGCAACACATTCTTCCTAGAACTCTTTTCTCATTGTCTTTGCTCCATTCACCTGTTTCAATGTGCATCCACCATGGAAAGACTGGGCTAAAGAAATAAGAAGGGCAAAGATACTTAGAGATCTAAAAATCCATAAACACATTAACATGTGAGTCCCCTCCTTTAAAGGAAATAAAAGTAATAAAAAATATATTTCTCATGATCTCCCTGATGTGAGGAAGTGGAGATGCAACATGGGGGGCTTGGGGGGTAGGAAAAGAATAAGTGAAACAAGATGGGACCAGAAGGGAGACAAACCATAAGAGACTCTTAATCTCACAAAACAAACTGAGGGTTGCGGGGGGTGGGGATAGGGAGAGGGTGGTGGGGTGATGGACATTGGGAAGGGTATGTGCTATGGTGAGTGCTGTGAAGTGTGTAAACCTGGTGATTCACAGACCTGCACCACTGGGGCTAGTAATACATTATATGTTAATTTAAAAATTAAAAAATTAAAAAAAGAAATATATTTCTTCCTTAAAAGGTGTTCTATTAAAGGACATTATTAAGCAGCCAAAGGTATTTTATTTTATTTAAATGCAGAGAAATTAATTATCTTGATTTGAACAATTTAAAATCCTATAAGATCTATGTAATAAAGTGTTTGACCCACTTTTTGTGTGTGATATTTGATTGCTAACAGAGTTTAAGGCATAATGCTCTCTTAACCCCATCTGCTCAACATCTGGGCTAGATGATAAGAAAGCCTGGGTCCTCCAGCTGTAAGACAAGCAAGTTCTGGGGATGTGATGTACAGCATGGTAACTATAGTTAATAATGCTGTCTTTCATATTTGAAAGCTGCTAAGAGTAGATCTTAAAAGATCTCATTACAAGAAAAAAAATTTTGCAGCTATGTACGGTGATGGGTGTTAACTGGATTTGTGATGATCATTTTGCCATATGTATAAATTTTGAATCATTATGTTGTACACTGAAACTAATATAATTATATGTCGATTATATCTCAATTCAAAGAAAATAGCAAGGAAGCAAACAAGTCTGGATTCTTCCTCCTTCGGTGACATTGAGACATTAAACCTCACAAGTATTTCAGACCAGTGTAGAAGGCCTGCAATGCTCTCTCTAGACAGGGGGGGGGTCTTCATACAAGGAATAAAACTTTTTATACCCTCTAGTATGTGTGGCATTATCAGCCCCAGTATCCAAGCCAAATTTTGAATAGAAACCCATCATATTTCTGCAGAGTGTTCTATTTGATGCAGTGAGTGGGGCATGAGACAATGACCACCACCACATGAGGTGTTTCTTCTCTTGCTCTGGCTTACTCACTGGCTCTCCCGCCTGATGGCAAGCATGAAGCCTGCACTCTCGACTGGGCTGCACTGTGATGAATTCTTAAGCCCTTCCAATCCTTTCTTATAGATCTAAATGACCTAATTTGGGAATTTCAATAATTACTTGGCTGTTAAGAGACAAGAAATGGGATTGGGTCTTTTCTTAAGGTGGCCCTGGGTCTTGTGTCTTGGCCCAAACCTATCCATATGTCTTCAAATGAAGCTGTTACGGACACTGGAGTCAGGGAAAGGCTTTTACCCTAATTGGTTGTGTGTTTCAACCAAGCACTGTCCTCTAAGGGTGTTCAGGGGAAACACTGTGCAAGATCTAGGTCCATTAGGTGGTTGTTCATGAAACAATGTCATTGGAAGGGAAAGAGAGGGAAAAGTGGAGTGAGAAAAAGAGGGAGGAAAGGAGGAGGAGAAAAGCAGTCATTGTGGGTCTTGCTGAGGTCTGCATTCCTAAAAATAGGCTGGGACCTTTCAATACCTCTGCTGCTCCTGTCGCCCACAGTTTTGCTGCAACAAAGATCCAGATCCCCAGGCTTATAGGGAGAAACATACATAGTACCTCAGTATTACAGTAAAGGGGTTAATTCAAACCTGATTTAAGCACAGGGTATATAAACCCTAAAAAACAATCACCATCATGGAAGACGTCCCTCACCCTGAAGATCTGGCTTGAGGCTCTCTGGAGAAAGAAATTCACAAATATGAGCAGGATAGAGAGGACCTCCCTTGAAATATATCCAGTGGTAAAAAATAAAGAAATGGGAAAAAATTTAAGAGAAAGAACGACATTTGCATATGAGTAAGGAAACAAAAACTGAAACAGAGGTAGACAATTTGACCCAGCTGAAAGTCTGAAATGTATTAGAATTTAAAGAACAAAAAATATAAAGTGCTTTCACATCTCTTCAACATCGGTTCTGAATTAACTTTAATATCTACTGAAATGCACCAATTGGCAAACCTCCATGTTCTCAACCACTACTGGGGGCTGAATTGCAGTAATAGGTGGGGATCCCACTAAACTTAAACAAGATGTCCTGTAGAATCTTGGGGAGGTTCTTGAACATAAAAACAGAGAACAAATATGTCCTCATCTTCACCACTGAAACTATTACCTTGCCCTCAAAGACCATACACAGTGGGCATGAATACTGACCTAATGAGTAATAAATTAAAATTGAATTAAGTCTTTGGCACTGTATATGTAAAACCCACCCAGTTTTTCACCTCTTGTGTTTCTCCTTTACTTTTACACAGAATACTTCATTTCTGAAACTCCTGGTCAGCAAATGTGTGGGGCTTTCCCCCACACTAAGCACTTGTCTACATTAGCTGAATGTCCCACAATTTAACTCAATTCTGACACTACCTGCCTGAAGCAACAAATCCCACAGGATATCTCACAAGACTGCTCCCACCCCACTCAGATGCCAATCACAAGTATTAGGTCCTTCGTGCTCTAGCCAACTTCTGTCCAATTTGGCTACAAAACTGAGGGTTCCTGTGGCCCCTTCTTCAGGGTTTGATTAATTTGATTTGTCAATCTGGAAGAGTGCCTGGAGGGAAGCCACTGAATCTCATTCATCAGTCAAACTGGACATCCTTGGAAGAAACAAAAACTCAGACGGGAAAGCCCCTAGTGTATAGAAGCCATATGGACTACACTGGGTTCCTGTGAACTAACAAAGGGTAATCAATGTGGGGTGTGTGTGTATGTGTGTGTGTGCGTGTGTGTGTATACATAAAGATGTATATATATGCATGCATATATATGCAAAGCTGAAACTTGATATATATTTATATATAATTTATATATAAGTATGTAAAGTTTTAGCTCAGAATATATAATATATAATTAATATATATAAACAGATACATATTAGTTGCTTACACTGTGCCAACCACAGTGCAGGTACTGAGAAATCAGAAATGAATGAGGCTCAGTTATTTCCCTGCTGACATTCTGTCTGGAGTGACCTAGAAAGATAAAGGAAATGTAGGTTGCATGTTGGTTGCTTTTGGGGTTTTTTTTGTTTTAATATTTTATTTAAATAAATAAAATATTTTTTATTTAAAATAAAAAATTTTACTATACCAAATTTTACTACACTACCCCCCAAACATTATAATTTCACTAATACACAAATTTGAGATATTTTACATTTTTTTCTCTACATCTTCAAAATCTGGCATTTTCTACTGACAGAACATCAATTTGGACCTCCCACATTTCAGGGGCTCATTAGCTGCATGAAACTAAATTGTATGGAAAGACAGTGCCTGCACCCTGTGCCTTGTGAATAGAGTCTTGCTACTCAAATCCAAACCTGACTTCACCTCTTTTTACTCCCGGACCTGGTAAAAATTAAATAAGGATGCTGTCATCTTTTCCTCAACAGTGCACCTCTATCTTGGGGGTGATTATGCAAATGAAAATTAAAAAGCTACATAGCACAAAGCTCAGAGCCCAGCTGAGGAAACCCTTAATAAAGTCATATATTATGGTTTACTCTCCTCATCACCATCATGATCACCATTTCCTCATATTCACCATCATTTTGGAGTGCTTAGGGCACAGTTTAGAGAGGTCCATCTCCTGCTCTCATGTGAGTGATGCATATGGAAACTAGAAATGGTGTTGTTGAAGGAGAGCAGGATTCTGAATTAGAGTTCTGAAATCCCCAGCAGGAAAAAGAACGTAAACCTCATGGTCTCTGAGCTGAAACTTTGCATATTGCTGCCCTCCATCTGGCCAGCCCCAACTTGTCTAGCTGATGAGGAAGCAGTTCCCGGCTGTCCCTCTTCCATCCACCATCTCCCTGAGAACTCACTGGTCTGTGCTGTACCTCTGCTGAGTCATGACTAGGAATTCGGATCCACCCCCCTTTCCTGCCTGGTGAATGATGATGGCTGAAGCTTTGTCTTCAGGAGTGGCAAGAAGACAGGCTCAGGCATGAATCCTGTTATGCAGATGATGACTCTGGGAAGAGAAGACAGTATGCAGCCTAACAGTGCTTATAACCAGGAAGGCTGGAGGCACTGTTATTTATTTATTCCTGTATGACCTTGAGAGCTCAATGCACAGAGCTCATAATTAGCAAAATCGGTGCATGTTATCCCAATCTCTAAGGACTTCCTAATAACAGAAGAAAAGAGAAAAGTGAATGTATTTAAAGGGGTCTGGGCCCTTTCTCTTCTCAGGAGAAAGCTCATCTGTACACTTGCTTCTGACTTCCAACTTCGAGGATCTTAACACAAAGTACAGAGTCCCTTTTTGTTTTCAGTTTAATATGAGACTTTTTGACTTTGACATCTGCAAATCCATATAAATAAGGGAGAATTCAGTCTTCTATAACAAGAATCAGAAACTATTTCCATCTTCTGAGTTAAGATTTAAGTTTCTAGAAGGAACTTCCTATTTCCTTTTTTAAATTTTTTCCCCTTATAAATGACAGCCCAAGTCCTAGTTTTTCTTTCATTGATATATGTATGTATTTAGAATATTATTAATTTTTATATGTTTATTTATAACTTGCTACTTCTCTTTTTTTGTAATTTTGGTTTTTTTTTTCAGTGTTCCAAGAGTCATTGTTTATGCACCACACCCAGTGCTCCCTGAAATACATGCCCTCCTTAATATCCACTACCAGACTTATCTATCTCCCCACCCCCCTCCCCTCGAAAACCCTCAGTTTGTTTCTCAGAGTCCGCAGTCTCTCATGGTTCATCTCCCACTCCAATTTCCCCCAACTCACTCCTCTCCATCTCCCAATGTCCTCCGTGTTATTCCTTATGCTCCACAAATAAGTGAAACCATATGATAACTGACTCTGCTTGACTTATTTCACTCAGCATAATCTCTTCCAGTCCTGTCCATGTTGATACAAAACTTGGGTATTTATCCTTTCAGATGGAGGCATAATACTCCATTGTATGTATGGACCATATCTTTTTTATCTATTCTTCGGTTGAAGGGCACCTTGGTTCTTTCCACAGTTTGGCGACTGTGGCCATTGCTGCTATGAACACTGTGATACAGATGGCCCTTCTTTTCATTGCATCTGTATCTTTGGGGTAAATATCCAGTAGTGCAATTGCAGGGTCATAGAGTAGTTCTATTTTTAATTTCTTAAGGAATCTCCACACTGTTCTCCAAAGTGGCTGCACCAACTTGCATTCCCACCAACAGTGTAAGAGGGTTGCCCTTTCTCTACATCCTCTCCAACACGTGTTGTTTACTGTCTTGTTAGTTTTGGCCATTCTAACTGTATCTCAATGTGATTTTGATTTGAATCTCCCTGATGGCTAATGATGGTGAACATTTTTTCGTGTGTCTGTTAGTCATTTGTATGTCTTCATTGGAGAAGTGTCTGTTCATGTCTTCTGCCCATTTTTTAATATGATTATCAGTTTTTTGAGTGTTGAGTTTGAGGAGTTCTTTATAGATCTTGGATATCAGCCCTTTGTCTGTAGTGTCATTTGCGAATATCTTCTCCCATTCCGTGGGTTGCCTCTTTGTTTTGTTGACTGTTTCCTTTGCTGTGCAGAAGCTTTTGATCTTGATGATGTCCCAAAAGTTCATTTTTGCTTTTGTTACCTTTGCCTTCAGAGACATGTCCCGAAAGAAGTTGCTGTGGCCAGTGTTGAAGAGGTTATTGCCTACGTTCTCCTCTAGGACTTTGATGGATTCCTGCCTCACATTGAGATCTTTTATCCCTTTTGAGCTTATCTTTGTGTATGGTGTAAGAGAATGGCCAAGTTTCATTCTTCTATACATACCTGCCCAATTTTCCCAGCATGATTTATTGACGAGACTGTCTATTTTTCCTGCTTTGTCGAAGATTATTTGACTACACAGTTGCTACTTCTCTTAAATAAACAAGAGTATCTAACAAGATTGCAATCAATGTGTCAGCCAGAACTACAGTCCTCTCAAAGTTTGACTGAGAGAAGACCTGTTTCCGAGCCCACTCACATAGCTGTTGGAAGGATGGAGCCCCTTGAGGGCTGTTGGCCAGAGGCATTCCTTAATTCTCAGCCACATGGGTCTTTCATGGGAAGCTCTCACATCGCAGTTGGCTTCCATCAGAATAAGTAGATAGGTGACAGAGAAACAACAGACAGAAAGATAAAAGCCAGAGTCTTTTTGTACCCTAATCTCAGAAGTAACATCCCATCAGTTTTGCCATGCTGTGTTAGTTGGAAGCAAGTGACTAGCCCAGAACACACTTAAGGGGATGAGTCTCCACAATGGCATAAATATAGGAAGTGGAAGTCATTGGGAGCATTAAAATTTGCCCACCATGCCGCCTTCGCCCTTTATCAGGACATTGATCTCTAAATAGCACAAGACTCTGGAGGTGTCTCTCTGCTTCCCAACATGGTCTACAACGCATCATACTAAAAGGCTCTCAACAAAATTCCCCTACAGAAGATCTGACATGTAGGCAGAAATTGCCTCTGAATTGGCATTTCTACAGATCCCACGATGTTGATTTAGGACATGTAGTCGGAAGAAGCATATGCAATGTCTCTTTTACCACCAAGGTCTCTCCCTTGACATTACACCAAGTTATAGCCATTCTATGCTGAAATTCAACAAATGTCCCTAGTGGTTTATGATTTCTGTAAATTGAGAAGAATTCATTTTCCCCAGAATGTGTTTTCTTTATATTACTTTGTGTTCACAAATCCTAATGTTTAGATAAATGTGATTTGGGCCTGTGAATTTTTTTCTGGTTGACAAAATAAATTGTATGCAAATGATGTTCCCTTGCAACCTGCCACATCCTACCTATGTGGTTCTCCTGGCTCAGAGGACTCTTTTTTTTTTTTAATTTTTAAAATTAACATATAATGTATTATTTGCCCCAGGGGTACAGGTCTGTGAATCATCAGGCTTACACACTTCACAGCACTCACCATAGCACATACCCTTCCCAATGTCCATCACCCAATCACCCTCTCCCTACCTCCCTCCCCCTGGCAACCCTCAGTTTGTTTTGTGAGATTAAGAGTCTCTTATGGTTTGTTTCCCTCCCGATCCCATCTTGTGTCATTTTTTCCTTCCCTACCCCCCAAATCCCCCACTTTGCCTTTCAAATTCCACATATCAGGATCAGAAGACTCTTAATGAGTAATTCAGGATCGATCTGTCATTGATGCAAAGAAAGATCAATTAAACCAAGAAGGTGAAGAAGGCAACCCCAGCTTCTGTCCCCTCTACAGAAATCAAAAATTAACTATCCATACACAAAAACAGTTCTGGAAGAGCTCAAAAGTCTACTTAAGAAACTTTCAGCAAATAAAATACCTGAAAATAACCACATAAAAGGGAAGGAAGAACAGCTTCATTTTGCCTGCCTCATTCCATCCCCCCAGTGACCACTGCTCAGCACCAAGAGGGAACTCCCCAGCTAGAAGAATTCCCCCTCAACAGGAAAGGGAGAGTGGGGCGAATGACCAGCTTGTCCAACCTTTCGGTGCACTGCACAGGGGAATTGTGTGCACATATAATCACAGCTAGAAGCAAGGAAGAAGTGTAAGGACTACCAATATCAGCCACAAGTGGGTATAGTACCAACATAAAAATAGAGAAACCAATGGTACAGAGTCAAGGGCCCAGAAATAAACCCTTGCATATACAGTCAACTAATATCTGACAAGAGAGCCAAGAATACTCAATGGGGAAAGGATATTCTTTTCAAAAAATAGTGTTGGGAAAACTAGATTACCACATGTAGAAGAATGAAATTAGACCCTTATCTTACACAAAAATGAACTTGAAATGGGTTAAAGACTTAAACATAAAACCTGAAAACATAAAACTCCTAGAAGAAAACATAGGGGGGAACTCCTTCACATTGGTCTGGCAGCAATTTCCTGGATAGGACACTAAAAGCAAAAGCAACAGAAGCAAAAATAAAGAAGTGAGATTACATCAAACTAAAAATCTTCTGTATAGCAAAAGAAACAACAGAATGAAGAAGCAACCACAGAATGGGAGAACGGGAGGACATATTTGGAAATAATATACCTGATAAGAACTTAATATGCAAAATATATAAAGAGCACACTACTCAATGGCAAAAAAAAAAAAAAGAAAAATTAAAAATGGGCGGAGGAGCTAAGTAAGCAGTATATTTCCCAACGTGGACTAACAAATGACCGATAGATACCTGAAATGTGTTTGACATCATTCATCATCAGGGAAATGCAAAACAAAATCACAATGAGATATCAATTCATACATTCATACTTGTTAAAATTACTATCTTCAAAGACACGTATAACAAATGTTGACAAGGATGTGGAGAAAAGGGAACCCTTGTGCACTGTTGTGGGAATGTACATCAGTATGAACATGATGGAAAACAGCATATAGCTGTCTCAAAATATTAAAAATAGAACTACAATATGATCCAGCAATCTCACTTCTTGGCATATATCCAAAGGAAAGAAAACAGGATGTCCAAGAGTTATCTGTGCTCCCTTGTTCATTGCAGCATTATTCACATTATCCAAAATATAAAAATAACCTTTGTTCGTCAACAAAGGAATGAATGAAGATGTGACATATATACCTACACACACAATGGAATATTATTCAGCTATAAGAAAGAAGCAAATTCTGCCATTTGCAACAGAGATGGATGTTAAGGGCATTGTGCTAAGTGAAATAAGTCAGAGAAAGACAAATATTGCATGATGACTCTTATATGTGGAATCTGAAGCAGCCAAACTCATAGAAACAAAAAGTTAAAAAGTGGTTCCCTTGGCAGGGGGAGGGGAGTAGGGATATGTTGGTTAAAGGGTACAAACTTCCAGATATAAGATAGATAAGTTCTGGGGATCTAATGTACAGCATGATGATTGTAGTTAACAATACTGTGTTATATATTTAAAAGTTGCTAAGAAAGTAGATCTTTGGGGTGCCTGGGTGGCTCAGTGGGTTAAAGCCTCTGCCTTCGGCTCAGGTCATGACCCCAGGGTCCTGGGATCGAGCCCTGTGTCAGGGTCTCTGCTCGGCAGGGAGCCTGCTTCCTCCCTCTCTCTCTGCCTGCCTCTCTGCCTACTTGTGATCTCTGTCTGTCAAATAAATAAATAAAATATTTTTAAAAATGAAAGAAAGAAACTAGATCTTTAATGTTCTCACCACAAAAAAGAAATGGTAATTATGTGGCATAATGGAAGTGTTAGCTAACTCTATGGTAGTAATCACCTTGCAATATATTAGGGTACCAAATTGACACATTGTACATCTTAAGCTTACAGAATGTTGCCTATCAAATATTCTCAATAAAGTTGAAATATAAATATATCAACCACAGGGTATATGATGATGATGATGGTATTTATATTTACTTGGTTCTTACCATGTGCACATTGTCTCCTTTTTAAGATGTTATTTACTTATTTGACAGAGAGAGAGATCACAAGTAGGTAGAGAGGCAGGCAGAGAGAGAGGAGGAAGCAGGCTCCCCACTGAGGGGCTCCATCCAGGACCCTGAGATCACGACCTGAGCCGAAGGCAGAGGCTTTAACCCACTGAACCACCCAGGCGCCCCTGCACATTGTCTTTTTAATCTTAGAATGCTTTCAGCTAAATATCATTTAAAATGAAGGATTAGAGGCCAAAAAATTATTAAAAATATATCCCAGAACACTCAGGTAATGAGTTAGAAGAGCTGATTTTGCAAATCAAATTTTGGCCTACAAAGCCTGTATGTTCAAACCATACACTGGCCTGTTAATATATTGATTATGACAGTTTTCCCTTATTGATCTGCTACTACATGCTAAATCATGTTATGTTCAGCACATTTAATATATCTTCTCAACCAGCCTTTCATTTAAGAGCTCTTGTTGTTATAACTCTATAGATGAGAAATCTAAATAGAAAAATGTTATGTATCTTACTCAAAGCCACACGTCAGGTTACTTATAAACTACTGGAATGCTTATTTAAATTAACTTCCTTAATGTTATAATTAGATTTAATTTTAGAGTAGAAAGACATTTGCTGGCCATTTGATGGGAAATTACCATCTGATTGAACCATGGCACAATTATTTACAATTACTGCATTGCCTTGGAAGATAAGCTCTATTGCACCTAATTTGCTGCTGAGAATTCTGAGGCTCAGAAATGAACTTTGAGTTGCTAAAATTTTCAAATTTTTGAGCCCATATTTGGCAGTGGAGTGTTTTCCTATCTCACATTTTTTTCTACTATCTCTGTTTCCTATTCTAAACAAGAATTCTGACACCACATCCAGGGGGCTGTGTGAATCTTCCAGTCTTTTCCTAGGCACTCTCCCAAATCTAAATCTGGAAACAAACAAATAAAAACCAAAGTGCTATCTCTGGATAGAGTCTACCATTTGACATCAAATGGCAACATTACTTTCCCACTTAACAAGGTTCTTTGGCTATCACTTAGGTTTGCATAAATGGATACACAAATATAGAAATGTAGTAATTTTTTATTGGATGGTAACTTCCCCTAAATGTTTGGCTTCATCATCTGTCAATTTCATGCTTTTCTCCAATATTGAAGCTCCATACCAATGTAGTTGGTAGGTGATTTACCTCAGAAGTAAAAGGCAGGGTAAATTAAACTAGTTGTTGAACAGGTTTTCAGAGAACCAAGATTACAACCAAAAACTATATATGACATTTCTTTTTTTTTTATGTTTTTTTTATTAAATTTTTTATTTATTTTCAGCGTAACAGTATTCATTGTTTTTTCACCACACCCAGTGCTCCATGCAATCTGTGCCCTCCCTAATACCCACCACCTGGTTCCCCCACCCTCCCACCCCACCCCTTCAAAACCCTCAGGTTGTTTTTCAGAGTCCATAGTCTCTCATGGTTCACCTCCCCTTCCAATTTCCCTCAACTCCCTTCTCCTCTCCATCTACCCTTGTCCTCTATATTATTTGTTATGCTCCACCAATAAGTGAAACCATATGATACTTGACTTTCTCTGTTTGACTTATTTCACTCAGCATAATCTCTTCCAGTCCTGTCCATGTTGCTACAAAAGTTGGGTATTCGTCCTTTCTGATGGAGGCATAATACTCCATAGTGTATATGGACCACATCTTCCTTATCCATTCATCCGTTGAAGGGCATCTTGGTTCTTTCCACAGTTTGGCGACCGTGGCCATTGCTGCTATAAACATTGGGGTACAGATGGCCCTTCTTTTCACTACATCTGTATCTTTGGGGTAAATACCCAGCAGTGCAATTGCAGGGTCATAGGGAAGATCTATTTTTAATTTCCTGAGGAATCTCCACACTGTTCTCCAAAGTGGCTACACCAGTTTGCATTCCCACCAACAGTGGAAGAGGGTTCCCCTTTCTCCACATCCTCTCCAACACACGTTGTTTCCTGTCTTGCTAATTTTGGCCATTCTAACTGGTGTAAGGTGGTATCTCAATGTGGTTTTGATTTGAATCTCCCTGATGGCTAGTGATGATGAACATTTTTTCATGTGTCTGGTAGCCATTTGTATGTCTTCCTTGGAGAAGTGTCTGTTCATATCTTCTGCCCATTTTTTAATATGATTATCTGTTTTGTGTGTGTTGAGTTTGAGGAGTTCTTTATAGATCCTGGATATCAACCTTTTATCTGTACTGTCATTTGCAAATATCTTCTCCCATTCCGTGGGTTGCCTCTTTGTTTTGATGACTGTTTCTTTTGCTGTGCAGAAGCTTTTTATCTTGATGAAGTCCCAGAAGTTCATCTTTGCCTTTGTTTCCTTCGCCTTTGGAGACATATCTTGAAAGAAGTTGCTGTGGCTGATATCAAAGAGGTTACTCCCTATGTTCTCCTCGAGGATTCTGATGGATTCCTGTCTCACGTTGAGGTCTTTTATCCATTTCGAGTTTATCTTTGTGTACGGTGTAAGAGAATGGTCAAGTTTCATTCTTCTACATATAGCTGTCCAGTTTTCCCAGCACCATTTATTGAAGAGACTGTCTAAAGAACGATGGATACTCTTATTGAAGAACCAAATGGAGGTGCCTGGGTGCCTCAGTCAGTTAAGCAACTGTCTTCAGTTCAGGCCATGGGATCGAGCCCCATGTCAGGATCCCTCCCTGAGTGGGGAGCCTGCTTCTCCCTCTCCCTCTGTCTAACCCCTTGCTTATGCTCTCTCTCTCTCTCAAATAAATAAAATTGAAGAAGGAGGAGGAGGAGGAGGAAGAGGAAAAGGAGGAAGAGGAGGTGGAAGAAGGGGAGGAGGAGTTGGAGGGGGAGGAAGAAGAAGAAGAACCAAATGGAGCCCAAAGACTGGTTTATCAATGACAGAAGACAAGGAAGCATGGTAACAAAGTGAAGTCCTAAACAGGCCATTACTACAGAAAGAAAAGAACTCATCTTTGTTGACAATATAAAACTTTGTTGCTGAGGATTTTTTTTAAATGAAGACAAAGCACTATTTATTTATGATGAAATTTGTGACTTAGTAATCCTCAGATATCATTGGAGTCACCCACTTACTGGAAATACATACTTAGATCTAGTACTTAGATCTCAGTTGTACACTCCTAACAAAGATATATCTTTAAAACCACCTTTATTTTATGAGCTTATTTTGTAATGTTCCAACTGCACACAACTCATAACACACCTTTCTCCTCATGTTATAATTTAACATTCAGGGCTAGGTCAAGAAAAAAGATATGAGGGGCACCTGGATGGCTCTGTTGTTTAAATGTCTGACTCTTGTTTTCAGCTCAGGTCATGATCTCAAGATCATGGGATCGAGCCCCCATTTGGGCTCCATTCTCGACATGGAGTCTGCTTAAGATTCTCTCCCTCTCCCTCTACCCCTTCCCCCACTCACATTCTTCCTCTTTCTCTCTCAAATAAATAAATAGAAAAAAGAATTCAAGCTAATTATTTTAATAAAGAGAATTGAGTGTAGGTAGTTGGTTAAATAGCTTCTGTAGGACAAAGCAAAAAGTGGAACAATGTGGTGAAAAACAAGAAGCCAGGAAATACCAAGGGCCTAGGGGTTCAAAGGGAGTAGTGACCTTTACTTAATTTTAGAGTAGAAAGACATTTGCTGGTCATTATTAAAAATATGTAACATCTCTTAACTACAGAAAATGAACTGAGGGTTACTGGAGGGGAGGTGAGCAGGGGGATGGGTTAAATGGGTATTGGGTATTAAGAAGGGTACTTATGGGGGTACCTGGATGGCTCAGTGGGTTAAGCCTCTGCCTTCTGCTCAGGTCATGATCTCAGGGTCCTGGGATTGAGCCCCGCATTGGGCTCTCTGCTCAGTGGGGAGCCTGCCTCTCCCTCTCTCTCTCTGTCTGCCTCTCTGACTATTTGTGATCTCTGTCTGTCAAATAAATAAATTTAAAAAAATCTTTAAAAAAAAAAAAGAAGGGTACTTATGATGAGCATGGGGTGTTGTATGTAAGTGATGAATCACTAAATTCTACACATGAAACTAATGTTATACTGTAGGTTAACTAACTGGGATTTAAGTAAAAAATTGAAGAAAGAAAAAATGTACATATATATATACATGTATATATATATGTACATTTTTTTCTTCAATTATATATATACATATATGTATATATATTATATATAATACATATATTTTATATATAATATATATTATATATTTATATATAATGTAACAAGAAAGCCAAAGGGAAAATAAAGCAGTGATTTCAAGAGACTCACCTTAGTATTACAAGATAAGTATAGAAAGATGAGTTTGAAGCAGAGAGACTTAACCAGCACAAAAAAAAAGTTTATAGTATTGGAGGTCAATTATTTGAAGAAAACATTTGGAGAAAAAAAAAAAACATTGCCTGGAACTACAGTAATTTTTTTCACAACTTACCCTTTTGAGCTTGATCTCTTTAGGAACTCACATCTAAACCATCTTGGGTGTTTTTTTTTAAATCCTCATACCTAGACACACACCTGTCCAACTAAGTCAGAATCTCTGGTGATAAGACTCAGTCATCATTATTTATAAGACTCCTCAGGAGAGTCTAACAAAATCCATGGTTGAGGACCAGTAAACAGCATCCTTAGACATTACCCACATAAACAGCTTTGAGAGATGCAAGATTGGTATGGAAAATACACAGGAACCATGGAAAAGAATATAAATTTTAAGTATATGAAGAGACTTGTAGGGGCACCTAGGTGGCTCAGTTGGTTGAGCATCCAGTTCTTGGTTTTGGCTCAGGTCATGGTCTCAGGATCATGGGACAGAGCCCTGTGACAGGCTCCAAACTCCAAACTCCAAAGTGGGGAGTCCGCTTGATGTTCTCTCTCTCTCCCTCTACCTAAGCCCCTCCTCCCCCTCTCAAATGAACAAATAAATCTTTTAAAAGAGAGAGAGAGTTCTACATTTCACCTGGATACCAGGGTCATGGAGAAGAACCTCTCATGCATTTGTTCTGCTGTACAAGGCATCCCAGAATACTCCTGAAACCCAATTAAAAACAAATTTTAAAAAGTAATGTTCATATATGAAACATGAAGAGGAATGGGAACTATAAGACAAAAAATAGCGTGACCAAGAAAGCAGTATTTGCTGGTCTACATGTTTGGTTTTGCTGATTTTTTTTCAATCCACACTTCAACAAGGATTGTGCACATACTGAGATTAGCCTGTTCTTCTGAGGAACCTCCATAGGGCACTCTTGATATCCCTGTTCCTCAGGCTGTAAATGAAGGGGTTCAGCATGGGAGTGACTACGGTGTACACAACAGAGGCCACCATATCCTTCCTGGGGGAAGGGAACAATGCTGATCCAAGGTACACTCCAATAGCAGTTCCATAAAATAAGCAAACAACTGACAGGTGAGAGCCACAGGTGGAGAAGGCTTTGTACTTCCCACCTATGGATGGGACTCTCAGAATGGAGGAAACAATTTTATAGTAAGAGAAAAAGATCCCTGAAATAGGGAGAAAACCAGAGATGGCACCAACAAAATACATGATTATGTTATTGGTGAAAGTGTCAGAACAGGCAAGGTTCAGGAGTTGAGAAGGGTCACAGAAAAAATTAGAAATTTTCATATCCTTGAAGCAGGTAAGTTGTAACACAATCAAATTGTGCAACTGGGAGTCCAAAAGGCTAACAAAAAAAGACAACAAAACTAAAAAGCCACAGAGGCGGGGGTTCATTATGACTGAGTAGTGTAGAGGGTGACAGATGGCCACAAACCGGTCATATGCCATCGCAGTCAGAAGCATACCATCCATACATCCAAATAGGATCAAAAAAGACATCTGAGTCAGGCAACCCATATAGGAGATGGCTGTGCTCTGAGTTTGGATGTCCACGATCATCTTGGGGATTGTGGTAGAAGTGAAGCCAATGTCAGCCAAGGACAGGTTGGAGAGGAAGAAGTACATGGGGGTGTGGAGGTGGGGGTCAGAGTGGACGGCCAGGATGATAAGCAGGTTCCCAAGTATGGTGACCAGGTACATGGACAGAAACAGCCCAAAGAGAAGGGGCTGCAGTTCTGGATCGTCTGAGAGTCCCATGAGGAAGAACTCTGAGACACGTGTTAGATTTTGTGGTTCTATGTAGCTTGAACACCTTCTGAAAAAGAAAAGAGGGTTGGAAAAATGAAACAAATGCGCATCCAGCACTGTGTCCCTATTGTGTATTCAAGCAATTCACAAATAAATTATTATACTTGTGGTCATACACCCTAGTGCCTTCAGCATTATTTCTCAGTGTGACATATCCTATTTCTTAGAACCCATTTCCTCATTGGTTTCTTCATTATTCACCTCTCTCCATACACATTTACCCTAGAGAAACTCTCCTGAAGGGTATCAGAGAACCAAGAACTGAGATTTTTAAAATTTTGATGCCTCTTCTGTGCCAAAGTATAGGCTCTGGGGATTCAGAAATAAATGAGACTCAGTTGTTTCCCTCCATATGCTAGAGATGTACTTGTATAAACAAAGGTGAAAAGTCCTGCTAACACTGTAGGGAAATCATAATTTCGGGTCACCAGATATTTATGTCTAATGACATGAGAATTGGTTTTATCATTCTTAGTAATAAAATATCTAAAATTTAATTTGCCCTTGGGGGCACCTGAGTGGCTCAGTTGATTAAGTATCTGCCTTTGGCTCAGGTCATGATCTCAAGATCCAGCCCCGCCTGGGTCTCCCTGCTCAGCAGGGAGTTTGCTTCTCCATCTCCCTCTGCCCCTCCCCCTGCTTGTGCTCTCTCTCTCTCTCTCTCTCTCTGTCTCAAATAAATAAAATCTTTAAAATTTTTAATATGCTCTACTTTATTCATTCATCACATATTTATTGCATGGAAGGCATCCATTTTAATCCTTATTCAGTTGAGGTGTGCCTGAGTGGCTCCATGGGTTAAAGCCTCTGTCTTCAGCTCAGGTCATGATCCCAGGGTCCTGGGATGCAGCCCAGAGTCCTGGCATTGAGCGTTGCATCGGACTCTCTGCTCAGCTCAGGGAGCCTACTTCCCTCTCTCTCTCCCTGCCTGCCCCTCTGCCTACTTGTGATCTATGCCTGTCAAGTAAATAAAATCTTTTTTAAAAAATCTTTATTCAGTTGAGCTGAATCAACTAGGAACCAACTTAGATGATAGCCCTAATTCTCAGAGATACCAGGAACTTGCCCCATAGCACACTAATAATAAGTGGAGCAGACAAGTTTCAAAATTAAATTGTCATTCTCTGAGTCCCATGAACTTCCTTGCTTCCAGAATTTCTGAAAGTTTTAAGCAAAGGTACAGAGGTTTTAACTACAGGCACATTTGAGATACATTTTTAACCCTATTTGGTTTCCTGAGTAAAAATGGACCTTTTGTGTCTCCTTTTGTGATTGAGTAGGCTGATTATAAGAATGGAGGAGGGGGGCACCTGGGTGGCTCAGTCAGTTTAGCATCTGCCTTCAGCTGAGGATAATCCTGAGTCCTGGGACAGAGCCCCACGTTGGGCTCCCTATTCAATGAGGAGCCTGCTTCTCCCTCTCCCTTTGCTCCCCTGATTCTGCTCTCTTTCTCTTACTAGCTCTCTATCTCAAATAAATAAACAAAATATTTTAAAGAAATGATAGAGGAGGAGGTGAATAGTTGAAGCAAAAATCCAGGAACAGGGATGAGAGAGAGAGAGAGAGATCTCCCTAAATAATCATGTGCCTGTATGATCACTGCCTATGATTTCAGCCATTCTTCCTATAGTTGATGCAGGAAGTACTATCTACTGCTCTCCAACAGTGGTCTTCCAGAAACCCCTAGAGGGAGTGACATAACCATTTTGGGTTGGCAGGGGAGAAGACTAGTCTGACGCCGAGATTCAAACATGGCAGATTCAAACATTCAACCCTTTCTAAGTCATGACCTGGCACAAGTTACATAAAATGCTACACTCTTTTCATTTTATGTAAAATAATAATAATGTGTGCACTTACAATTTGGGATAGATTATGCAGATGAAATCAAACAAGATAAGTAAAACACATACCTCAGAGCCTGACATCTAGGAAACCCTCAATAAAAGTACATTGTGTTGTAGGTAATGGTTAATGTCATCCTCCTCCTTCCAGTTATCATGATCTTGCTTCACGATCATTTTGGAGTAGCTTAGGGAAAAGGTTAAAGAGATCCATGTGTGGTTGTGGTCGGGGAGATGCCAACCAGACCAGAAGCAGTGAGAGTGGAAGCATAACCCTTCATGAGAGTTCTCACAACCCCACCAGAACCGAGAAAACAAATTTCACAGGGTTCTCATCTGGAAATTTGAAACTGATGCCCTCCCCTCTGTCTACCTGGTATCAACATGTTTGTGTTGTTGAAGAGGAAAAAAATGCTCCTGACAGTCCCTCTTCCAATCACTGTCTCCTTCGGAACTTACCGGGCCGGGATGCATCTCTGTTGGAACATGACCAAGGAGTACTGATCGCCTGTCTGATATATGATGAAGGCTCAGAATCCCTCCTCAGGACTGGCAGGAAGGCTAGACGTGGCTGAGACCTTCCGATGCAGATGCCCACAAAGGGAGGAGACACAGGTATGGAGCTACTGTATTAGAACCTTCAAACTAAAACCTGGAGGCAACTGCCAATTATTTACAATTGTATGACTTGGGAGGCTCAATGCACAAAGCACATAATTAGCCAGTTGGTCCATGTTGTCCCAACTGCTGAGAACTTGATAATGGTTGTGTGTGTGTGTGTGTGTGTGTGTGCGTTTTTAAGGATTTTATCTGTTTATTGAGAGAGAGAGCGCGGTGGGAGGGGCTGAGGGAGGGAGAATCCCAAGCAGACTCCACACTGAGCATGGAGCCTGACATGGGGCTCCATCCCATGACCCTGAGATCACAACCTGAGCCGAAGGCAGGAATCAGACACCCAATCGACTCAGCCACCCGGATGCCCAGGACTTACTAATGTTAATAAAAGAGGAAAGGGAAACAAGTGAATGTTTTGGGAAGGGTCTGGGTTCTTCCTCTCCTCAGGAAGAAATTCAGCCATATTCCTTGCTTCTTTCTTCCAAGTTGTTGAATCGTAACATAAAATGCAAACTTTCTTTTTTCTTTTTTCTTTTTCTTTTCTTTTTATGTGTTTTTTTAAGATTTTATTTACTTTATTTGACACACAGAGGGAGAAATTACAAGTAGGCAGAGAGGCAGGCAGAGAGAGAGGGGGAAGCAGGCTCTCCGCTGAGCAGAGAGCCTGATGCGGGACTCGATCTGAGGACCCTGAGATCATAACCTGAGCCAAAGGCAGAGGCTTAACCCACTGAGCCACCCAGGCACCCTTTTTTGGGTGCTTAGTAGAAATTTATTAATTGCTTTATATAAGCACTAATGCTATATACAATCATACAGTTTTAAAAATAGTTAGCAAGAAATGTTACATCATACATTTATGACATCATTGGGAAGCAAGGATTAATTGTTCATATTTTTTAATGAAAGTCTCATTCTCAAACCTTTCATTAAAAAAGTTTGTTAAATTTATCATTTAAAAAGTATCAAATATTTGACATACTTGATATGTCAAATGTCAACTTTCTCCTTTTTCCCCCCCTGTACTCCCATGATTAAACTCCACTATTTAAAGTCTACAAGTATATATATCAAAACTAAGAAATTTATTTAGTTATTTCACACATTTATGTCAAGAAGGTCTACCTTTAGTTTGCCTTGTATGTGTTTTATAAAGCCTAGATAATAAACAGTCTGAAATATTTTTTTTCAGCTAATATAAATGAGTGTACTTCGGGTTCCAATTTTATATTATGAACTGCACATGAGAGGGAGGAAGATGATCTGTAAAGACAATTCTCATCCAAAAGTTTATTATTCTAGAGAGAGTTATCACTATATTGGGTTGCCATTTATAGAGAATATTAAAGAAATAGAGAATATTAAATAGAGAAATAGAGAATATTAAAGAACAAATTATTTAGAAATAGAGTATTTTAGAACAAATTATTGCTCTAATAAAATAATGCTTGTATATTTCAGACTTCTTTTTTCATTTGAATCATTTGGTGTGTGATTTTGATCTGTAAAACGATTGTATGAATCATGAAGTTGGACAGACTTGGTCTTCTATACAAAGGATGTAATACTGTTTCCATTTTCTCAGTTAAAATTTGCTCTAAGGATAACTTTCTATTTTCATTTCTTTAGTTCTTGCTTGGGTTGGCATTTTATATGTGGGATATTCACAGGTTATTTTTATTTTCAAGATTTTATTTAAATTCAAGTTAGTTAATTTATAGTATAGTATTAGTTGCAGAGATAGAGTTTAGTGATTCATCAACTGCATCTAACACCCAGTGCTCATTACAAGTGTCCTTCTTGTAATCCACCACTCAATTACCCCATTCCCCACCACCCCTCCAGCAACCCTCCAGTTTGTTCCCTATAGTTAAGAGTCTCTTATGGCTTGCCCCACTCTCTGTTTTTATCTTATTTTATCTTTCCTTCCCTTCCCTTATGTTCATCTGTTTTATTTTTTGGCTAATTTGAATCAGACTTCAGTTCTGTTTTTTCTCTAATTGAATTACACTGGTATAGGAAAACTATTGATTTTCCCATATTTTTGGTAACTTTGATACTTTACTTAAATACTTCAGAGAGCCTCTCAGAACAATACAATCAAGTGTTGGCCAGGGCTGTAATCATCCCAAGGCTCAACTGGCAGAAGTCCACTTACAATCTCACTCATGGGGCTGTTGGTAGAATTCACATGTTTGCAGGTTATTAGCCAGAGAATTTCCTCAGTTTCTTGATATGTGGACCCTTAATGGGGAAGCTTATAACATGGCAATTGAGTTCCATCAACCTGAGCAATGAAGAGAGCAAGAGAGAGGCGGCAGCAGGAAAAAGCTGCCTCCCCCCCGCCCCACTCTATTTCTGGAAGTGATTTCGCAGCATTTCTTCTGCATGCTCATTGCTGGAAACAAGTCACTGTGTCTATTTCACTTTCAATTAGAGGGACATACACAAGAGCAAGAAAACCAGGAGTTGGGGAACACTGGGAGCCTCTCAGGTACTGCCCACCACACAAGTCTCATCCTCTGTGAGAACTTTGTGCTCCAAGCACTTCAAGACTCATGTCATATCTGTCTGCTTTCCAACATAGTCCCGAATTTGTCACACAGCAAAAATTCCTAGACAAATTGGAAAATGGGTAGAACTTTCTCTCCATTGGGTATTTCAGCAGATCCCAATTTTCTGCTTCTGGTGACACAGGCTCAAGTAGACTCCCTGGTTTCTGTTATACCAGGAGAGCCCCTCCACCACTGGTAAGCCAATTCATAGCCATTCCATTCCCAAATTTAACAAATGTCCCCAGTGGTTGTGATTTCTGCCAACTAGAAAGGAATCAACTCGCTCCAGAGTATATTTTCTTAGATTTCTGTGGGGTTCTCAGCCCTTGAAAACAAACAAACGATGGTTTTGGTTTATCTGTTTTTTCTAGTAGATAAACAGAGATGTGGCTAGTTGTACATCGTAACTTTCTAAGTCCTATCTATGCATCTTTCCTGGACCTATGGGCTGTGACGTTAAGTGAAATGTGTCAGTCAGAAAAAAACAAATACATATGATTTCACGCATATGTCGAATTTAAGAAACAAAACAGATGAACAAAGAAAAGAAGAGACAAACAAAAAAACAGACTTTTAAAAACAGAGAACAAATTGGTGATTGCCAGAGCAGAGAGATGGGTGGAGGGATAGGTGAAATAGTTAAAGGGGATTAAGAGTACACTTCTCTTGGGGTGCCTGGGTGGCTCAGTCAGTTAAGTGTCTGCCTTTGGCTCAGGTCATAATCTTGGGGTCCTGGGATCACCTCAAGTTGGGCTCCCCACTGAATGGGTAGTCTGATTCTCCCTCTACCTCTGCCCCTCCCCTCTCCATGTGTGTTTCTCTCTCTCTCTCTCTCTCTCTCTCTCTCTCTCAAATAAATAAATAAATAAATAAAATATTTTAAAAGAGTACACCTATCTTGATGAGCACTGAGAAATGGATAGAACTGTTGAATCATATTGTACCCCCGAAACTAATAAAACACTATATTTAATTGTACTTGAAATAAACAAATACATAAATACCAAGTTTGAGAACCAGTGACATACCTCCATCCACATAACCTGCACAAACCAATTGGATAAATAAGTGATTTGTATGGAAAATACACAAGGACTGTGGGAAATATGTGAAATTTGAAATATATAGAAGGAAAATTGCTCATCTTTCTGGGATGCTTGGGTAGCCAATGATAAAGCACAGTCTCTGTGGATACAATAAGATTTAGTCATGCAGTGATTATGATATGCAAGGAACCCCAGAATACTCCCTCAGTCCCATTTAAGACATAGGGAAGAAAGCAATTCTCAGATGTTAAGCGAGGAGAGAGATGAAAGCCATGACAACTACAAAAATGATGTGGTGAGAGAGGTAGGATTTCCAGGTCTAGGTGCTTAGTTTTGCTGCACTTTCCAACCTACACTCCAAATGGATGGCACGGGTGCTGCAATCAGATGGTTTTGCTGAAGAGCCTCCACATGGCCCTTTTGATGTCCCTGTTCCTCAGGCTGTAGATGAAAGGGTTCAGCATGGGGGTCACCACAGTATACACCACTGAGGCCACTGCACCCTTCCTGGGAGAACGTGAGACAGCTGAACTGAGGTACACCCCAAGGCCTGTTCCATAAAACAAGCAAACAACTGACAGGTGGGAGCCACAGGTGGAGAAGGCTTTGTGCTGCCCACCTGTGGATGGAACTCTCAGAATGGAGGAGACAATTTTATAGTAAGAAAAAAGGATCCCTGAGATAGGGAGAAAGCCAGAGATGGCACCAACGAAATACATGACTATGTTGTTGGTAAACGTGTCAGAACAGGCAAGGTTCAGGAGCTGAGAAGGGTCACAGAAGAAATGAGAAATTTCCACATCCTTGAAATAGGTGAGTTGTAACACAACTGAATTGTGCATCTGAGAGACCAACAGGCTGATGAAAAAAGATGTCAAAACCAGCAGGCCACAGAGGCGGGGGTTCATGGTGACCAAGTAGTGCAGGGGGTGACAGATGGCCACGAACCGGTCATACGCCATCACAGCCAGGAGGAGACTATCCAAACATCCAAAAAGCATAAAAAAAGACATCTGAGTCAGGCAACCCATATAGGAGATGGCTGTGCTCTGAGTTTTGTTGTCCACGATCATCTTAGGGATTGTGGTAGAAGTGAAACCAATGTCAGCCAAGGACAGATTGGAGAGGAAGAAGTACATGGGGGTGTGGAGGTGGGAGTCAGAGCGGACGGCCAGGATGATGAGCAGGTTCCCAAGTATGGTGACCAGGTACATGGACAGAAACAGCCCAAAGAGAAGGGGCTGCAGTTCTGGATCGTCTGAGAGTCCCATGAGGAAGAATTCTGAGACACGTGTTAGATTTCGTGGTTCTATGTAGCTTGGACACCTTCTGAAAAAGAAAAGAGGGTTGGAAAAGTGGATCAAGTGAATGGGCATCCAGTACCGTGTCCCCATTGTGTATGCGAGCAATTCACAAGTAAAATATTCACACATGGGGCCATACATTCCAGTGTCTTCAGCAATCTTTCTGTGTCTCAGATCTAATTTTCTTAGAACTGTTTCCTCATTGATTTCTGTGTTATTCACAACTCTCTATACATGCTTTAAAAACACCCAACTGAAGAACGTTAGAGGAACATGAACATTCAGAGATAATTGATAAATCCATCATTACCATAAAATACTCTTAAAGAAGCATACCGAATAGGAAACATTCTTCTCCCTTTAAGGAAAAAAAAAATCATTCTAATTAAAGGACACTTAGAAACAGCCTTATTTTATTCAAATAAGTGGAAAAATTCCCTTTAGAATATTGATAAGCTGTATAATTGCTAGAACTACATTATTGACACTCTAAATTAAAATCAAATGTTTATAATCAGAAATTTTTTTTAGGGATGCCTGGGTGGCTCAGTTGGTTAAGAGGCTGCCTTCGGCTCAGGTCATTATCCCAGCGTCCTGGGATCGAGGCCCGCATCAGGCTCCTTGCTCCACAGGGAGCCTGCTTCTCCCTCTGCCACTGTGTCTGCCTGTGCTCGCTCGCTCTCTCTCTCTCTCTCTCTCTCTGACAAATAAATAAATAAAATCTTTTTTAAAAAAAAAAGAAATATTTTTTTGATGTGTTCATTTTCTTCAGGGGTTTTCCTCAGTCTCTGGTTTTTGCCATCTCTCCATGGAAATACATGCTCACTCAAATATGTGGGTTGTCTTTTTAAAGTCTTTTTAAATATAACTCTTAACCGTGGCCTGATAGACTTCAAATTTTGATGAGTATGTTTGGGTTAAATGCACAAAATCATGCGGTATCACTGACCCCATAGATGACATTAGTGTACAATGAAGCTCTGAGTCATTAAACAATAATTAATTTGTAAAAAATACTTTCTTCCTATCTCTCATCTTATGCAGGATTAAATATCAACCTTACACAATCTCAAGGAAATTGACACTGGTGTTTGACACCGCTCCTTGGGGGTTTTTTTGGTCTCTATTTTGCAGTAGTTTGGTATTGGTAAAAGGGCTTATATGTATTTCTAAACCCAAACATTTGGAAGTGCTCTGCCCTCATGAAATCCAACTCTCTTATTTATAATCAAGGAATTTAGGACCATACAAGGCCCCCAGAACCAGGTCTGAAATCTAGCCTTCTTATGCTTCCTTAACTTCAATCTTTACTGAAACAAGGAGAATTCTCCTTAATTCATTCTTTTAAAAATTAATTCCACTTAAGAGTCTGGGATTTTTTTTTTGTTTGTCTTTTTTTGTTTGTTCATTTCTTAAATTCTACATATGAGTGAAATCATATGGTATTTGTCTTTCTCTGACTTATTTCACTTAGCATGATACCCTCTAGGTCCATCCATGTTGATGAACATAAAAAAATAAGTAAATACAGAAATAAACAATAAAATTAAGTCTCCTTAAATACAATAATTTTTTTTAATATTTTCTTTTGAAGCTATCTCCACACCCAACCAAACCTACGACCCTGAGATCAAGAGTCGCACACTCCACTGACTAAACCAGCCAGCCAACCCTAAATACAATTATTTTTAAATAAATTCCCTGAAGGCAACTCTGATATTCATTTCTCTTGACAGGTTACACTATGGTTTAATTTAGAGAAAAAATCCAAAGAGAAAAGTACAAAGACTAATATAACAAACACCTGGGGAGTTTCCACATTGGTAAAATGGTAACAACAACTGAACTTACCTTGTTGGGTTGTTTGAAGAAATTAAATAAAACATAAAGTGCTCAGACCTGTGGTTCTCAATCCTAGTTGATTATTATGCTTACCCATTCATATTGTAAACTGTACTGATGTCCTGTCCACTGCCTAGAGCCAATTAAATAATAATCTCTACATGCACGATTCTTGGTGGTGCTAATGTACAGCAGGGTCAAGAACAATGCTTTAAGATATTGCCGAGCACCTAGAATATGGTCAGTGAATATTACCTATTATTACTATAATGAATACCCAATAGCTATATTAAAATATAAGCATTTACTAATATTTGCTTCCAAACTCGTATTTTATAGAGATTTGAAGTATTACTGATAAAATTTTAGCTTTCTTTAAATCCCTGCATGATCTCATTGCCCTGCACATCTGTCCCCCAAAGCAATCACTGTCGTTAATTAGGTGGGTATATTTTCTTTGGGTGTTTCCATGATGTTATTATTTATGTATTTACAAAGGGTTTTCTTGAAAATTTACCTAAATAGTATGTTACCAGGTACACTGCATATAAAGTGTCCTTATTTACTACAACATTGTGTTTAAATCTAGATAATAACACTTTAAGTGATACACAGTATTAACTGAGGAATTAACTTCATTTTTTTATTGATTCCTTATTTCAACAACCCTATGAAAATCCTTTTGCCTTTCTGCATATCATGCAAGTAAGAATTTCTATGACAGCTGCATGGAGGATATTGTGTTATAAAAATCAATGCAAGTTCAATTTCACTACTTATTGCCTATATTTGTTTTCCCAGAAAAATTAGTTGCTATCAACTACATGCTATTATTAAAGTATACAATCAGAAATATTTCTCAAGTATTTAGTTACAGTCATTCTGTGATAGCTCCATATAAAAATTCACATCTTACATAGGGAATAATATTTCCATATCTCGGATTTTCAAACTCAGCTGTAAAGTGCATTACTGTTGCTAAGAAATCCTATAATCCACCATTTCACTGCCATAAGTGCTCCTGAAAATCACTGGTCCAGTATCCTAATTCACAGGAAGATGTGTAAATCCCTCGACCTGGGTGTGCTAGCCTCGAGTCTCTAGAAATCAAAAGATAAGTCATCTCCAGAGATGCGTGGCATCTAAGGGAAGTGGAACTTAATAAATATTTGGTCATTGTTTTGTAACCAGAATTAATTTTTTTTTTGCTTTTTTTAAGATTTTATTTATTTATTTGAGGGAGAGAGCGCACGTGCAAACACTCACACGCAAGGAGGAGAAGGGGCAGAGGAGAAGGGGAAAAGCAGACTCATCCATCCCTGGACGCTGGGATCAGGACCTGAGCCCAAGGCAGATGCTTAACCGACTGAGCCCCCCACACACCCATGTAACCAGAATTTGAATCATTATTGTAACTATGGGCTTACTGATGAAATGCAATTCTAAGAAGTCTTAATAACCTTTTATTGTGTTATATGGCAGAGAATCTGGAGGCTCTCTTGTCTCAGGTCACTAGAAATCCTAAAAAGTGTTTAAACCTACACAGTTAACTTTATCTTCCCTTCTCATTCTGCCTTTTCTTTTTCATACTTAACGAAAAGCACTGTGATGATTTTTGAACAACTGAATGTTGCAGATGCTATTAAATAGAAAATAATAGAGAGGTGCCTGGTGGCTCAATTGGTTAAGCATCCAATTTTTGATCCCAGGCTCAGATCTTGATTTCAGGGTCATGAGTTCAAGCCCGTGTTGGGTAACATGCTGGGCGTGGAGACTGCTTAAAAAAAAAAAAAAAGAAAAAAGATCCTAATGAATGTTTATGACATAGATACAAACAAGCCCTATTTTATCTTTTTTTTAAGATTTTATTTATTTATTTTACAGAGACAGACAGCAAGAGAGGGAACACAAGCAGGGGGTGGGAGCAGTGGGAGAGGAGAAAGCTGGCTTCCCACTGAGCAGGGAGCCAGAAGCTGGCCTCGATCCCAGGGCCCTGGGATCATGACCTGAGCCAAAGGCAGCTGCTTCATGACTGAGCCACCCAGGTTCCCCCAAGTGCTATTTTATCTTATCTCTTAACCCTAAAATGAATGAAGGCACAGGCAGGATAAGACCAGTGTGTGCAAGCCATATTGACTATCCTTTGTTCCTGTGAATCAGATAAAGTCCTACTCAATATTTAATATATTTGGGTATTTTGTTGTTGTTGTTGTCTACTCTGTACCAAAGATGATACAAGATCTGGGGAAACAGAAATGAATGTGATTCAGTCATTTCCTTCCAAGCACTCAATACTTAACTTGTATGGGGGTAAAAATTAAATTTTTTGTCAGGAAGCCATTGAAAACCAAGCAGAACACAGGATATTTTGGTTGAAGGACGTAGAGGTTGGTATTAACAATATTAATCAATATTATCAATAATAATATCTAAAATTTTTGCCCTTACTGTATGCATCCATCCTGCTTTTAACCACATAGGTAGTATTCATATCTACTCAGTCCTTACTTAGTGGAGTGGTGTCAACTAGGAATCAAGTTAGATGACAGTTTTGAGGCTCAGAGATACTAAGAACTTGCTCCAGCTTATTCCATAATAAGAAGATAGGACTTAAAATTATATCATGGATCTGAGGCACATGCAGTTAACTTCTTTACTCTGTTAAAATTCAGAAATTTTAAAGCAGAGATCTATCAGTCTTTTTTTTTTTTTTTTTTTTTTTTTTTTAGATTTTATTTGACAGAGAGAGATCAGAAGTAGGCAGAGCAGCAGGGAGAGAGAGAAGGGGGGAAGCAGGCTCCCCGCGGAGCAGAGAGCCCAATGCGGGACTTGATCTCAGGACCCTGAGATCATGACCTGAGCCGAAGGCAGAGGCTTTAACCCACTGAGCCACCCAGGCGCCCCCAGAGATCTATCAGTCTTAACCCATAGCACATCTATTGTACATCTTTTAATAGTTTCTGGTTTCCTGAGTGTGGGTGGAACCGGAGACACTGACGTTGTGTCTCCCTTTGAAATGGAGAAGCACTAACTTGTAAGAATGGAGGAGGAAGCGGACAGCTGAGGCAAAATCCAGGAGCAGGGGCACTCATCAGAAATCTACCCTAAACTGTCATGAGCCAGGTCTTTCTATGACCCTGTGCCAGCAATCTTCAGCCATCCTTCCTATAGTTGATGCACCAACAGCTCACCACTGTGGTTTACCAGTAACCTCCACAGAGAAGAGCACAGTGAGCAGAGAGTGCATGGATGGAATGACCAGAGAAGTGAAATGGTTGTTTGCATTGGAAAGGGAGAATACTGGTCAGGTGCATTGTGCCTGGAGTCAGACTCTTTGATTCAAACCTGGCTTCATCCCATTCTATCCCATAACCTGGGACAAGTTATATTAAAAGGCTACAATCCTCTCCTCCTCTGTAAAAGAACAATAATGTGTTCCTGTGTATTTTAGGGGTGACTAGGCAGATGAAAAGAAACAGTCTACTATATAAAGCACTTATTTCAGAGCTTAGGATTGGAATCCTTAGTAAAGGTTCATGATGTCATATATCTGGTCATCTGGTATCATTCCCCTGCTCGTCTTCATCATCACTTCCATGGTCATTTTGGAATGCTTGAGGGACAGTTTAGAGGGAGTTATTTTATGCTCTGGTGAGGGATATTCCTACAGGAGCTAGAACCAGTGTGGGAGGAAAGCTGAACTCTGAATGACAAATCTCAGATTCCCACCAGAACCAAGAATACAAACTTCACAGGCCTCTGAGCTCAACCTGCATATCGGTGCCCTTCCATACAGCTACACCAACTCTCCTGCTTATCCTGATGATGAAGAGACAACGCTCCCCCAGTTTTTTCTGTATCCAGTATCTCCAACATCACTCACTGGACTGTGGGTCCTCTACGATGGGGCATGACAAAGGAATGACGGTCCATCACTCTTCTTATGCCTGTGAGTAGTGAAGACTTGGGCTCTGTTCTCAGGATGGGTAGGAAGACAGAGTCAGGTATGGAACCCTTGGTGTATAAGCGACTCAGGGAAGAGAAGACACACATACAGAGCCAACTGTGCTCACACTGGCCACTGAAAGTTTGCAGGGCATAAGCCGATTATTTATAGTTGTGTGGGCTTGAAAGCTCAATGCACAGAGCTCATAATTAACCAAATTGATCTGTGGTCTCTCCCAATCTCTGAGGGCTTGTTAATATTAATGGACTAGGATCAGAAGAAAAGTAAATGTCCTTTGTAGGGTCTGAGGCCTTCCACTTCTCAGGAAGAGTAGCACCTGTGCTTCTTCTGACTTTCAAGCTTCATATATCTTAATAAAAAAACCCAGACTTAAATTTTAAGTTAACGTATATAAACACGTGAGTTTATCAGTCATCAAATGACTAAGCAATTTAGGGAGAATTAGGACTTCTATATCAAGAATCTGGTAGTATTTTCAAGTATTTTGGGGCTGAGATTAACATTTAGATCAATGGATTTGGAGTAAAGCACATTACCCTCTATAATGTAGGTGGGCCTTAACCAATCAGTTGAAGGTCTTAATAGAACAAAGACTGACCTCCCAAAGAAAGCAGGAATCTTGACATCAGACTGTCTTTGGACGTGAATTGCAATTCTTCCTGTGTTTCCTGCCTGCTTAGCCTACCTTGCAACATTTGGACTTAGCAAGCCACCATAATCATGTGAACCAATTTCTTAAATCTCTATATAAATATACACATATCCTGTTAGGTCTGTTTCTCTAGAGAACCCTAATACATTAATATTGCTATTGCTATCTCATTTAACATTCTTTGACCAGATGTCACTTTCGTTTTCCTCATCAAACTCCAAAATTTAGAATGAGTGCTACTAATTGAGGGGAAAGCCTCAATGGAAATATGCCAGGAAAGTCCACAGTAGCTAAGAGTGGTGCTAATGTCCTTGATATAAGAGTGGCATCACAGATAATAGAAAGGGTATGGGATTTAAAGACACAATTCCGGGGCGCCTTGGTGGCTCAGTGGGTTAAGCCTCTGCTTTCAGCTCAGGTCATGATTCCAGGATCCTGGGATCGAGCCCCACATCGGGCTCTCTGCTCAGCGGGGAGCCTGCTTCCTCCTCTCTCTGTGCCTGCCTCTCTGCCTACTTGTGATCTCTCTGTGTCCAATAAATAAAATCTTAAAAAAAAAAAGAAAGAAAGAAAGACACAATTCCACCTGATCTCAGCAACAAGTGAAGAGCTGTGGCACATCAGGGCACTTCAGTTCCTCATCAGCGAAAAAACAACCTGTGGAATGGGAGAAAACATTTGCAAACCACATGTCCAATAATTGGCTAAATCTCAAAAATGTGAAAGAAACTCCAATAACCCAATGGTAAACAAACAAACAGCTAATAACCTGATTTTTTAAAATGGGTTAAGGACTTAGACATTTTTGCAAAGGAGATACACAAATAACTAACAAGTATATGAAAAGGCACTCAGTATCACTATTCATCATAGAAATGTAAATCATATATATACAAAAGTGTATGTATACTATTATTGTGTATATATACTACACTTGCATAGTATATTCTATGTATCTAGTATATGACATATCTATTCAGCCTGAAAAGAGAAGAAAATTCTGTCATTTGAAACAACATATGGTTTGCAAATGTTTTCTCCCATTTCATAACCTTAAGGATATTATGCTAAGTGAAATAAGCCAATCACAGAATGACAAATAATGCATGATTCCAGTTATGTTCAGAGTCAGAGTAGAATGGTGGCAGGAGGGGGATATGGAGAGTTCCTAATCAAAGGGCATGAAGTTTCAGTCAAGCAAAACGAGTAAGTTCTAGAGATGTACAACATTATACCTAAAGTCAATGGTAATATATGAACACTTCAAAACTTGTTAGAAGAGGGGCGCCTGGGTGGCTCAGTGGGTAAAGGCCTCTGCCTTCGGCTCGGGTCATGATCCCAGGGTCCTGGGATCAAGCCCCACATCAAGCTCTCTGCTCAGTGGGTAGCCTGCTTCCTCCTCCCACCCTCTGCCTGCCTCTCTTCCTTCTTGTGATCTGTCTGTTGGATAAATAAATTTTTAAAAAAAGAAGAAGAGTAGAGCTCATGTTAAATGTTCTGAGACCCACAATATTAACTGAGAAAGTGGGAATACTCCCAGATTCTTGATATAGAAGTCCTGATTCTCCCTAAAATGCTCAATCATTTGAATGCATTTGATGACTGATTAAACTCACATGTTTGTTAAATTAAAAATTAAGGGACTATTTAACGTTTAACAAAGATGTTTTTATTTTTGTTTGTGTTGCCTGTTCTGTGCCAAAGATAGTGTAGGCTCTAGGAAATCAGAAATGAGTGAGATTCAGTATTTCCCTCCACTCAGTATTCATGTAAGGACAAAATAAAATGTCCTGTTCAAAGATCTAGGGAAATTGTGTCTTCAGATCACAGGATAGTTTAATCAAATAGTATGAGACAAGCCTATTAATAATACATGAAATCTATTTTGTACTTTCTATGTACATTCATCACATATACAGTTTCCACTATACTGTTTAATCTTTGCAATTAGAATGAAGGAGAAGGAAGACAGTGTGAGGAAAATGTAGGAGCAGGGACAAGAGAGACCTATAACTGGCTGAGCCTTCTATGATCCGTATTTTGATCTCATCTGTCGTCCTATTAGTCTATTACTATAGTCTAGCTGGTGCAAGGGGTACCCATTACTCCTCACTGAGGGCTACTGGAAACCTCTAAAGTGACCTGGCAGGTAAAATGACAGACTGGATTGGTAGGAGGTAGATGGCTAGATGACCTGTGTCTGGAGTCTGGATGTGAGGATTCAAATCCATTTTACCCCATGACTTAATACAAGTTATATTTAAATGCTGTGCTTCCTTATTCATCTGTAAAATGATGATCATGTACAGTCCTCTTCCTAGGGGGTGGGGGGGTATGCAGATGAAATGAAGTAAGCTACACAGAACGCTTAGCTCTGAGCCTGTCATGAAGGAAGCCAATGAAATTTAATGATCTCATGCTTATTGTCTTCATCGGTAACTCTGGGACAGTTCAGAGACTGGTCTTCCGCCATTGTAGAACCAGAACCAGTGTGGGAGGAAAGCAGAGCTCTCAATGAGTCCTTAGACTCTCACTAGAATCAAGAACGTAAACTTCACAGTGCCTGGAGTGAAAACTTTGCGCACCCTACCATGTGTGTAACCCGAAGGTCCTGCTTGCCTGACAATAAGGAAACAATGCGGGGTGCCTGGGTGGCTCAGTGGGTTAAGCCTCTGCCTTCGGCTCAGGTCATGATCTCAGGGTCCTGGGATCAAGTCCCGCATCGGGCTCTCTGCTTGGCAGGCAGCCTGCTTCCTCCTCTCTCTCTCTCCCTCTGCCTTCTCCCTGCCTCTCTGCCTACTTGTGATCTCTCTCTCTGTCAAATAAATAAATAAATAAATAATAAAAATAAAGTAAAAATTAAAAAAAGAAAATAAGGAAACAATGCCCCCCCAGACCCTCCTCCTTCCACTGTCTCCCATGGCCCTCACTGGTTGCCCTTGCGTGAGCAAGGAGGAAGGGGGCTGCCCCTCCCCTGCTTGGTGAGCAACAATGGCTGAGGCTCTGTCCCCAGGACCGGCAGAAAGACAGACTCAGGCCAGGCTTCCTGGTGGAGATCACTACTCTGGGGGGAGAGACAGGTATGAAACCCACTTGACAGGGACTGGCAGCCTGAAAGGCTGGAGACGTAGGCTGATTATGGAATTGTGGCCTGGAGACATGAAAGCAGAGTTGGTAATTAGCTGAACTGGCCCATGAACTCCACTCCCTGAAGACTTCACCATCTTGGAGAACCATAGGAGGAAAAAGTGTCCTTGGTCTTAGCTCAATGACTTCTGAGTGTCCCCTCCTCCCAAAAGGAAGTTCATTTGGCCTCCTCTAGGCACATACCCACAAGAGAGGCTCTTTCTGTAAAGATCATTTCCACTTATAAATTCTATTGCAATTCTGACTTATTGAAATAACATTGATGATGAAATAATATCAGGAATATTGGCATCCTTATCATTCCCCATGCTAGAACCTGAAAATGCCTCCGTATTTGTACATTTATATGTCTACAAGGAGAGCTTCATACTTTTTTTTTTTTTTTGGTAAGATTTTATTATTTGAGAGAGACAGCACAAGTAGGGTGAGGGGCAAGGGGAGAAGCAGTCTCTCTGCTGAGCAGGGAACCTGGATACAGAGCTCAATCCCAGGACTCCGGGATCATGACCCAAGCTGAAGGCAGACATTTAACTCACTGAGCCAACCAGGCACCCCATACTTTTCTTAATACAAATATTCCTAATTCCTTACAGAGTTTATTCCTTGGTAACTTTTTTCTTTGCTAATTTGAGTGACATCATTGGTATCATTTGTTAATTTATATTGTCATATTAGAAAACAAGGAAATTGTGTATTTCCATTATCTAGCACTCCTCTTTATTGTTTCTAGTTGTTTTTCTTGAGTAGAATTATTTTATCTGAAATTGCATGTCATTGTGAAAAGGAAACACACTGTAGCTATAAAGTGTTTCAAATAGTGCCTGACATAATCACTCAATAAATCTTTTTGTCAAATCAAGCTGTCAATATTTATATAATTCTAACAATGTGCCCTATGTTTGCAAAGATAAAGCAATCTCGATCTTTCATACTTTATCGGCTGGATTCTCTTCTTCTCTTGCAACCACACTCCCTCCATGACATAGGGAGCCATAGGATAAGGATGGTTGAGAAGATGCTTGGTGCTTGCCTAAAAGATGCCAAGTGGGGATTACACCAGAATGCTGCCCACAGCCCCAGCATTTCCCCCATTCAACCGCACCCAATCCTGCCTGTCCTGACCCTTCAGGATTCTTGGACCCCTGAAGGCAGTAGAATGTAGTATTTTCGGGGGGCACCTGGTTGGCTCAGTTGGTTAAATGCCTAGCTTTGGCTCAGGTCATGATCCCAGGGTCCTGGGATCAAGTCCCACATCAGGCTCCCTGCTCAGTGGGGAGCCTGCATTTCCCTCTGCCTGCCTGCCCCTCTCTCTCTCACAAATAAGTAACATCTTAAAAAAAAAAAAAAAAAAAAAAAAAAGCCTGGGTTCTGGATTCAGACATAGTTCCACCACATACTATATAATTCTGGACAATTACTTGAGCTCATTTGTGAATCTATTTTACCATGTGTGTTATGTTGATAATAAGTATCTGCCTTATAAAATTTTTGTGGTGATCAAATAATACACGGAAGTTGAAACAGTGAATGACACAGAGTAAAAGCTCATTAAATGTTATTTTTTTAAACCTCTTCTCTTCACATAAAACTAAGCCAGCCCTCTTCTCTTCAAATCATCTCTGAATCAAATCTTCGTCCTCTAAACTTTTCCACAGTCTAAAAACTTGGGGCAGTATAGGAAGTGTTTCTGATCCTGCAGAAAGGATGTGATCCCTGGCCCCAGCCCGGCCCCTCCAGTAGCACCTCCTATATCCACCCGATGGTACTGACTTTGATTTATGGCCAATGTTGATAATACTAAACACAAAAACTTGTTTCTTATTCCTTGCCTATTTTATGTATGTCCCAATATATTAGCCTTAAAATATATTTAAAATTAAGGGCACCTGGGTGGCTCAGTTAGTTAAGCAGCTGCCTTCGGCTCAGGTCATGATCCTGGTGTTCTGGGATCAAGCCCCACACTGGGCTCCCTGCTCGGCAGAGAGGCTGCTTCTCCCTCTCCCTGCTGCTCTCCTTACTTGTGCTCTCTCTCTCTCTCTCTGGCAAATAAATAAAATTTTAAAAATAAATTTAAAATTGAGGAAAGTAACAGAAAAGCAACTATTAGTAAATTGAATCCGGCAATGTGTAAAAGGAATTACACATACCATGGCTGGAGATGCATTCCAGATGTGCAAGGCGGGTCCATTATCCGAAAATCAGGGGGATCCACCATATCAACAGGCTGTGATCATATCAATTGATGCACAGAAGCCATTTGACAAAATCCAAAATCTATATTCATGATTTTAACTCTGCAAACGAGGAAGAGGGGGACTTAACTTGATGGAAAGCACCTCCAGAAAATCCACTGTTCACAGCTTTGCAATAAAAAGGACACAGCTTGGGCCGCCTGGGTGGCTCAGTGGGTTAAAGCCTCTGCCCTCGGCTCAGGTCATGATCCCAGGGTCCTGGGATCGAGCCCCGCATTGGGCTCTCTGCTCAGCGGGGAGCCTGCTTCCCTTCCTCTCTCTCTGGCTGCCTCTCCGCCTACCTGTGATCTCTGTCAAATAAATAAATAAAATCTTGAAAAAAAAAAAAAAAGGACACAGCTTCACACAACGACTTGAATGTATCTCAAGGGGATTGTGCTGAGTGAAAAAGTGTCTCCAGAAGGTTACATACTGTATGGTCTCATTTATATAACATTCTTGAAAAAAACAAAATTATAGGGGTGCCTGGGTGGCTCAGGCGGTTGAGCATCTGCCTTCAGCTCAGGTCGTGATCCCAGGGTCCTGGGATCGAGTCCTGTGTTGGGTTCCCTCCTCAGCAGGGAGCCTGCTTCTCCCTCTCCTGCTCTCCCCTACTTGTGCTATCAGGTGAATGAATAAAATCTTTAAAAAAACAAACAAAAAAAACAAAAAGAAATTATACAGATGGAGAACATACTGGTAGTTGTTAGGGCTAGTGATGGAGAGGCTTGGGTCTGAATACCAAGCAGCTAAAGAGGTTTTTTTAAGATTTTATTTTTTATTTATTTGAGAGAGAGAGAAAGAGAGTGAGCACCAGCAGGGGAAGGGGCAGAGGGAGAGGCAGACTCCCCGCTGAGCAAAGAGCGTGACTCGGGGCTCCATCCCAGGACCGTGGGATCATGACCTGAGCTGAAGGCAGAGGCTTAATCAACTGAGCCATCCAGGTGCCCAAGAGTTCTTTTGTGTGATGGAACAGTTCTGTATCCTGATTATGGTAGTAGACCCATTCATCTACACGGTTCAAACTGCAAAGAAATACTCACACACACACCTCAAACTGGCAAAATTTGAATAAGCTCTTGGATTTCCACTAGGGAAAACCGAGTAATGGATACATGGAATTTCCCCATACATATTTTTTCACAGGTTATTGTGAATGTATAATTATTTCATAAAAAATAATTTAAACACACATACACACCAAACTCAGGATCAGAATTAAGTGACTTTTCTGAAGTCACAGAGGTAGAGTTGGAAAGTGGATACCATCAGGTGTCTTTACTCCCAGGCCAGTTTTCTTTCCATCCACCATGGAAACCCCGTGACCTTAAGGTAACAGGCACATAAACGGTATTTTTCTGCATATATCTCGGACATATTGCCATTGATAATGTTAATGGGAGAAAATTCTGACTGGATAGGTCTATAAGCAGACTGGCCATGGCAGGAGATGGGCAGTGATACAAGCATCTACCTCAAATAGGTAGAATTAAATTAAACCCAAGTAGAAGGGAATAAAACCAGAAATGAAAGAATCAGAAAGCAGAATAAAGTTGACTCTTTGAAAAAATTAATATATCTAAATCTCTAACAGGATGAAGAAAAAGAAGAGCACACACATATCACCAATATCAGAAATGAAAAGGGGATATAATGACAGTTTTCAGCCATTAAAAATAATTATAGGATATTATCAACAAAATTTATGCCAACACGTTTGAAAAGTTATGGAATGGGCAGATACAATTTAGCAAAACTAACACAAGAACAAATTAAAAAACTGACTTATCTTCTGTCTCTTTATATTTGGTGTAACTCACCAACGAACCTATCTTACAAAAGATTTCTGTGAAGAAAACCCAGAAGTCAGATTCGCTGGTGAACTGTTCCAAACAGATAAGCACTAACTGGTTTAAATTTTATAGAAAGTCTTCCAGAACAGTTTCCAACTCCTTTTATGCTTTTATGGGGCCACATAAATTTGACATAAAACACAGAAAAGCACTTTAAAGGAAATTACAAGACAAACCTCTAATTAACAGACACAAAATAATTTTGTTTAAGTCGTATACTGAATCTAGCAAAATGAGAAGGCTAATAAGCCAATATATACCATGTCCAAGTGTAGTTTATTCCAGGAGGACACATTTTACCATCTAAAAATCAAGGAATGTAGTTATTCACATTAACAAACTGAAGGATTTTTTAAGACAATGACACACACAGAGAAGGCACTGCATAAAATATTCACTCACAATAAAAAAAAAAAAAACTTGGCAAATTGGGAATAAAACAATTCATTATTAAAAGTACTCTATGAAAAACTTGCAGCTATTATTATATTTATGAAATATGGAACATTTTCCCCTAAGATCAGGAACAGGGCAAAGATGTTCATATTCATCATTTCTATTCATCACTGTTAAGGAGTGAGCAAAAAAAGTAAAAGATAAAATTTAGAAATCAAGTAAGACCTTCTTTTGTTATCGACAGAATTGTACACAGAAAATCCAAAATAATCCACAAACTATTTGAATATAATTCAAGTAATAATAATTTAATTTATAAATGTCACTGGGTAAAAAGATCAATGTACAAAAAGAAATTGTAATTCATGCTAGCTGAAAAATCAAAAACGAAATAAATAAAAATATTTACAAAACAAAACATACCACATACCTAGAAATAAATTAAAGAGATTCAAGACCTCTACAATTAAGCTAAAAAACACTGTTAAGACAAATTAAAGACAACCCAGGTAAATGGATGATTACATTACATTTAATTGGAAGACTCATTATTGTAAAGATGTCAATTTCATTCAGGTTATGGTATCAAGTCAATGCAATTCCCAGCATACTCTTGGCATATCTGTGAAAACTGATAAGGAAATTCTAAAAATAATATAGAAACAAATGAGGAATAGAGAAGGCAAGACAATCTTAAAGAATAAAAATGCTAGCGGTGCCTGGGTGGCTCAGTGGGTTAAAGCCTCTCCTTTGGCTCAGGTCATGATCCCAGGGTCCTGGGATCAAGCCCCGCATTGGGCTCTCTGCTCGGCAGGGAGCCTGCTTGCCTGTCTCTCTGCCTACTTGTGATCTCTGTCAAATAAATAAATAAAATCTTTTTTTTTTTTTAAATGCTGTTAAGTCTCTCACAACCAGATTTCTAAATGTACCGCAAAGCAACATAAAGGATGAGAAGCCATCTTTAGCATTCTAAAGATACATTAACAGATGGCATCTGACCTTTCTCAGGGCCTGCTGAGTTACCAGACTTCAGTTCCCTCCTGTTGCTAAGACCCCAGTAAGCACAACAAGCTAGCTGACAGTATTACCCCACTTGCCCACTGCTGCCTCCTCCCCTCTCCATACATCACAATGGTCAGGACTCTGATTGGGTAGGTGCAAACTCTACTCTGGTTTGGGGATGAGCACGCGAGCCAGACCTGAACAAATGAGAGTATTACATTCCTCTGGCCACAGTGATTCGATAACGAGTGAGCCAATCAGATTCTATTACAATGATCACATTGGAGTTGTCTTTTCACCCTGAGACTTCAACCTAGAGAAAAAGCAGCCTGGATCTTCTGGGACCCACAACAGAAAAGAGCCTGCCACGAAGAACAGCTAAATGCAAGAAGATGCACAGCCACGACACGGACACAGAATTTATCCAGGTAACAGCTTTTTAGCCCCAGGAGTCCAGCCATCCCTGAAGCTAGGTATACCCAAGGACTTCTCAAAACTCAAACCAATAAATTCCCTTTATAACTCACACCAATGAGAAGAGTGAAAAGACAAGCCAGAGACAGGGAAAAGTAATCTGCAGTGTATGTATATATAATATACATAAATTATGAATATATATGATATATAACACATGGTTTTATAAATGTACGTGTATGTAACTGGACACAGAAATACACATACATACAATAAAGGACAAGTAAGTAGAAGGAAACCCTTCACATAAAATAAGAACCAAAAATTAATGAAATGCTTCAACAGGGTGCCCTCATAAAAGATACCAAACAGGGGCACCTGGGTGGCTCAGTCTGTTAAGCCACTGCCTGTGGCTCAGGTCATGGGATGGAGCCCTGCATGGGGAATGGGGAATCCCCGCTCAGCGGGGAGCCTGCTACTCCTTCTCCCTCTGCCCCTCCCCCCTGCCTGTGCTTTCTCTCTCAAGTGAATAAATAAAATCTTAATAAAAACATTTTTTAAAGATATCTAAATAGCCCATAAAAAGTATTTACCATCACTACATGTCAGGTAACTGCAAACTAAAACCAAAGCAGGATATTACCACGTCCTCTGCTGGACGCCTAAAGGGCTGTCCAACTAGGTGGAACGACTGGAATTTGCATGCATTGCTTTTAGGATGATAGATGGAAGCCACCTTTTCGAAAAACAGGAATACCTATTGAAACTAAAGCTACAGTCTACCCTATGAGCCAGGGATCTCATTCCTACAAACAAAACATACACCAAGAGAAGTAAGTGTAAGCCAGCAAAAAGAGCGATTAAAAGGCAAACCAGACATCATGCTGAGAAAAGAAGCCAAACACATAATTGCACTCAGATAAAGACCAAGAGGATCAAGAAGAAACAAACCTAATAAACTGAATAAAAGTCAAACCCGTGGTTTCCTCTGTGGGACAATTATTGAGAAGGCAGATAAATAAGCTTTCTTGAATCCTGGGAATCTCTGTTTATCGGGGTGTGTACGTAAGTGAAATTTCATCAAGCTGTACGCTGAAGATTAGCACAGGTTGTGCATATTAGTGTATTTTTGCTTTACTGAAACAGCAGAAAATGGTAAGGGATAAAGGGGAAATATGACGGGAAGGGGAAAGTGCAGCTAGATGTACTGAAGAAGCATAAACCAATTAGCTTTCATCTTTCTCAAATAAAAGAGCAGAAAAATCTGTTGGAAGGTGTCAAATGTAAATCTTCCTCCACGAAAACAGGATGATGCCCTGGTACCTATTTTCCTTACTGTCCACAGCCCTTCTTGCCCGAGATGCCAGAGGACTTGCAGAGATATCTGTGCCCTGCAGCGAAGTGACGCGATGGGATTGCACGACACAGATTAACAATCCTGCTCTGAACTCGGGCCCCTCTGTAGAGCCAGCTGACGTCCCAGAGGGGCTGTCCTATCAGCAAAATGACAATGCCGGAACTTGCCAGAGAGCCTAAGAAGCTGTGTATGACCGTGACGGAGGAACTTACAGAGAGGTCTACGGAGCTGCTGCCTCTGACGTTACTGAGGTTACAGCATTTAATGTTGTTTCAAGCCAGTACTGACTGGTGAAAATGAGCTGGACGCAGAAGCCCACCAGGCCCCATGTGTGTCTCCATCTTGTGGCCCCACTAAATGAAGGATAAAAGCTTCTTCCCGCTGCCTTCCAATCCTCATGCAAGCTCTCTGTTTCAGACAACCCTAACCTGGGACTGGATAAGGAAATGATTCTGAGAAATGGAGTCCCAACCATGTCCAAACTAACATACACAAGCCAGCTCAACCAACTTTACTTCTAGCTTTCTTGTCACAAGGCCCGTTTTTAAACTCAAAACACTGGGTCCAATTCCCAGCCACTAACGAGGACAAAGAACAAAATACAAAAACAACGTATTAGATACGACTCTCTTTCGAGATCTTTGCACTTATTAATTTCTGTTGAAATGACTTATTAGACAGGAAAAGGTTTTAAAAGTAAAATCTGATAACCTCAAAAACTTTAGGTTTAGTTAAAAAAAAAAAAAAAAAGAGGAAAAAAAAATATTGGGTAGGCAATTTCCAGTATCTTCCATACTAGATCAAAATGAACTTACCAATTACAAGAAAAAAAAAATCACAAAACAAATTACAAATACCAAAGTGTTGATACCATTATGACTGCACACCTAGGGAACAATGAGCATTAATTAGGCATTAATTTTTTTTAAAAAGACCACTCCTCCCTGATGAAAAACACCTTAAACCCCCTGTGGGTCCAAAAGATTCTGTAACATAAAGAACATTTACATCTCGGCTGAAATAAAGGTACCTGTAATAAAATGTGGTTAGAGCTAAAAAGGTATTAGAGGAAAATTTATCACCTGAAGTAATTCATATCAGAAAACAGAAACTATCAATGAGCCAGCAGTCCACTTTACAAGTGAGATCCTGATCTGTGCTTCTCTTGTGAATTTTCTTATACACCGGAAGTGACATTCACAAAGGCATTCCCACAGGGCATACGCACACGGGTTTCTCTCAGCTGTGCGTTCTCAAGTCGTCAAACAGATAAGCAACACTTTTTTGCTTTCTTACATTCATGGTGCATCTCCACAACGTTCCAGCTATGCTACGAAGTGGAAACGCCTTGCAGACGTTCCCACATTTCTTACCATTTATTCATTTTCCCTAGTGTGAGTTTTCACATGTCTTCGAAAGTAGGCAGGACACACGAAGGCTTTCCCACATTCCTTACATTCATATGGTTTCTCTCCAGTGTGGCTTCTTACGTGTCTTCGAAAGGATGAGGGACAACTGAAGGCCTTCCCACATTCCAGACATTCGAAGGGTTTCTCTCCCGTGTGCATCCTTGCGTGGACAGTAAGGTATGAAGAATGGCGAAAGGCTTTCCCACATTCCTTACATTCATACGGTTTCTCCCCAGTATGTGTTCTCATGTGGATCCTCAGAGCTGAGGGGTAGATAAAGGCTTTGCCACATTTCTTACATTCATAAGGTTTCTCTCCAGTGTGAGTTCGTATATGTACCGTCAGGTGGGAGGAACTAATAAAGGCTTTCCCACACTCTTTACACTCGTAAGGCTTCTCTCCAGTGTGAGTTCTTAAGTGTTCGGTGAGGGACGAGGACCGGCTAAAGGCCTTCCCACATTCCTTACATTCATACTGTATCTTCCCAGTGTGGTCTCTCACGTGTGCTCGGAAGGATGAGGGACAACTGAAGGCTTTTCCACATTCCTTACACTCATAGGGTTTCTCCCTACTTTGATTTTTCACGTGCGTGTTAAGGGAAGTGGGAAGATAGAAGGCTTTTCCACATTCCAGACATTCATAGGGTTTCTCTCCAGTGTGTTTTCTCATATGGATGCTTAAGGAGGAGGGACAGTTGTAGGCTTTCCCACATTCCTTACATTTATAGGGTTTCTCGCCTGTGTGTGTTCTGACATGCACAGTGAGCTTTGAGGATTCACTGAAGGCCTTCCCACACTCTTTACACTCGTAAGGCTTCTCTCCAGTGTGAATTCGTATATGTATTATGAGGTGAGAGGAAGAACTAAATGCCTTCCCACATTCCTTACATTCATACGGCTTGTCTCCACTGTGAATTCTTTTATGTTTGGAGAGTGAGGAGGAGCAACTAAACGCCTTCCCACATTCCCTGCATTCATAAGGCTTATCTCCACTGTGAATCCTTTTGTGTTCGGTCAGGGATGAAGAACAGCTAAAGGTTTTTCCACATTCCTTACATTCAAAGTTCATCTTTCCAGTGTGAATCTTCATATGTGCCCTAAAGAAGGAAGAACAACTGAAGGCTTTTGTACATTCTTTACATTCATAGGGTTTCCCTTCGGTGGGATTTTTCACATGCTTCTTAAAACAAGCAAGAAAATGGAAAGCTTTCCCACATTCTTTACACTGATAGGGTTTGCTTCCAGTGTGAGACCTGATGTGATTCTTGAGGGACAAATGATCCGTGAAGGCCTTTTTACACTCACGGCATTCATAGGACTTTACTTCAGTAGTTCTCTTGAGTATATTAAGATGTGAAATGTGGCCCAAGGCTTGTCCACACCGATTCTCTTCATTGCATTCAGAGATGTTCTCCACAACTGGACTTCTTTTAAAGATAAAAGCACATTATTAGTAATAAATAAACTTTTATCATTTTCAGTGACTAGGTACATTTTCTGTCAAGTTACAAGTTCAAAGTTCTCACAGAAGGGTCTACAATACCCAATATTATCACTGAGGTTTTCTTGACATACAATTTTTCTGATCATTGCTTACAACTGAACTCTGTGTCAAACATTAAAGATCGTAATGTCTTTTTTGGGGAAAAAAAAAATCTTGAAAAAATTCTTTATGAAATCACAATTTTGGAACAAATTCTAGATAAGCATTTTTTAAGTTTTATGACATTTTAAGATTCTCTCCTGAGGCATTACTTTTTCTTTTATGAATGGCACTCACCTCAAACATCTCTCATGGTTTTTGTTCTGATAACAAACACCCTGGTATTCCCAGTTTTTGTGTAAAATGGATGAGCGAGAATCATTCCTTTTGAATCTTACTATTTTCTGTTCACTGGATATTTCTTGTCCATAAATATCTTGTGGGGCTGCTGATTCAGTGGTTTTAAGCTGAATCTCAAAACCTGAAACAAAAAGGTACAGGCACCTATGAGCAAAGGACTTCTGGTAATGTGGCTGTTTCAGGACTTTGGTAATATGCATATTACCAAAGTCAAAACGGTAAGCAAGAAATTATTCCATGGAGACTGAGATGGATAGTAACACAAATAAGATATTATTAGGAAAACAAGGGGGACGTGGCTGGCTCGGCGGGAAGAGCATGCAACTCTTGATCCTGGGGCCATGAGCTTGAACCCCACACGGGGTATAGGGATTGCTTAAATAAATAAAACTTAAAAAGGAAAACAAAATAAAAAGGAACCAGTTCCTCCCTAAAGTGCACATGACCAAATACTAACTTACAAGAAGAAATACAGGCAGTATTTCAAGAACAAGGGAAGGGTGAGAATACTGATAAAAGTCAAAATAGTAATCCAAGATAGCTGGAAGATCAGACTCCTCAAACAAAACAAAGTTTTGCTTTGCTTTTATTTGATTTTTCCAAACCTAATATTCCCCCAACCAGGACAGTTTTTCCCAAGGACACTTGCCTTCCTGGTGCTCCCCCTGGACAGGTCCTCCTTCCACTGTCTCCAGGTCCTCCTCTTGTTTCCACTGGGAAATCAGATATGGTGTGTGTAGTGGATACCCTGTTAATGCAGAAAGGCTTATCATGAGGGAAAACAATGACGATCCATAAACATTTCCATGAGACGGGGTCAAAATTTTGCTCTCCTGATACTGTAATGATGGGAAAGAGCGAACTGAATTTCTACAAAATGTCAAAAGTTTTTTTTTAATCAGGGGCAGGGTAGGGGAGTAGACAATGACAAAGACAATGACACAGCCTCTGATTTCTAGAACTGATGTGACATTCATTATCTAAATTTTAATATTAGAAGCTCATGTGATACAGCCAGGACATTCTGTTCTCCTGTTGCATATTAGTAATCTCACAGAAAACCAACCTTAAACAAGATTACTCTGAGAACATGATAATTTTTTTTTAAGATTTTATTTCTTTAGGGATACCTGGGTGGCTCAGTTGGGTGGGTGGCTGCCTTCGGCTCAGATCATGATCCCAGGGTCCTGGGATCGAGTCCCACATCGGGCTCCTTGCTCAGCAGGGAGCCTGCTTCTCCCTCTGCCTCTGTCTGCCTCTCCGTCTGCCTGTGCTCACTCTCTCTGACAAATAAATAAATAAAATCTTAAAAAAAAAAAAAGGAGAAGATTTTATTTCTTTATTTGACAGAGAGAAAGAGACAGCAAGAGAGGGAACACAAGCAGGGGGAGTGGGAGAGGGAGAAGCGGGCTTCCCGCTGAGCAGGGAGCCCTATGTGGGGTTTGATCCCAGGACCCTGGAATCATGACCTTAGCTGAAGACAGATGCTTAACCACTAGGCCACCCAGGCACCCCTAGACCATGATAAAATTAAACAAATTAAGGCCACTACATAATTTAATCTAAGGATGACTCACCCAAAGAAGTCACTGTGCCCCTGACAAAATACTTTTGGGCAGCATCCAATCTAAAGTGACCACCTGTGGACTGGGCTGAGCAGTGTCCCTTGAAAATTTATGGCCAAACAGAGCCATGAAACAGAATAGAGAGTCCAGAAATAGACCTACATATGGTCAGCTGATATTTGACAAAGGAGCAAAGGCAGTATGTGGAGAAGATAGTCTTTTCAACAGAGACTGAAACAAGCCATCAACATGCAAGAAAATGAATCTAGACACAGATTTTTACATTCTTCACAAAATCAACTCAAAATGGGGACAGGTGGATGGTTCAGTAGGTTAAGCATCTGCCTTCGGCTCAGGTCATGATCCCGGGGGCCTGGGATCGAGTCCCATATCAGGTTCCTTGCTCAGCGGGGAGCCTGTTTCTCCCTCTACTTGCCGCACCCCCTGCTTGCATACACGCCCTCTGACATATAAATAAAATCTTTAAAAAAAAAAAAAACCTCAAAATGGATCAAAGAGCTAAATGTAAAATGCAAAACTTTGAAACTCCTCACAGAAAACATCATATGAAAAGATATCCCAACATGTCATCAGGAAAATACAAATTAAAACAATGAGAAACCGCCACACCTTAGATCACCTATGAGAACAGCTAAAATTCAGAACACCGACACCAACAAATGCTGGCAAGGGTGTGGAACAGGAGCTCTCATTCACTGCTGCAGGGAATGTGAAATGGTCCAGCACTTGGGAAGACAGTCTGGCAGCTTCTTACAAAACTAATCTTACCCTATGATCAACAATCACACTCCTTGGAATTTACCCAAAGGAGCTGAAAACACGTCCACACAAAAACCTGCACACGCATGTTTACTGCAGCTTTATTCACAGCTGCCCAAACTTAGAAACGATTAAGATGTCCTTCAGTGGGTGAATGAATAAAACTGCATTACACCCAGACAATAAAATATTATTCAGAACTAGAAAGAAAAGAATTATCAAGCCATGAAAAGACATGAAAGAAGCATAAATGCATATTACTAAGTAGAAGAAGCCACTGAAAAAAAATCTATATAGCATATGATTCCAACTACAAGACATTCTTTAAAAAAAAAGCCAAAACTATGGAAGAGTAAAAAGATTGGTGGTTGCCACAGGTTAGTGGGGAAGGAGATGAACTGACACGGCAAAGAGGACTTTTAGGGCAGTGAAATTACTCTGTATGATACTCTAACGATGATTATGTACCATTATGTCTTTGTCCAAAGCACAGAATGTATTCTGTGTTGGATGATGGACTCTGGGTGATGACGATGATGTGTCAGTTCAGGTCAGTTCCTGTACCACTCTGGCAGGAGATGTGGATAGTGGAAGAGGCTGTACCTGGATGGGAGCAGGGTGTCCATGAGAAGTCCCTATATCTACCACTCACTTCTGCTCTGAATCTACAACTGCTCTAAAAAAAGTAAGTGTATCGAAACAAAATAGCCTGTCCCTTCTTGAAACCTCAGAATGTTATTTTATTTGGAAATAATGTATCTTATCTGGAAATATGTAACTATAATCAAGTAAAAGTGGAGTTATACAGGATTAGGGTCAGTCTTAAATCCACTGAGCAGTGTCCTTAGAAGGAGGGATATAGAGACAGAGGGAAGAGGGCCATGTGAAGATAAAGGCAAAGATTAGAATGATCCAGCTGCACGGGGTGCGTGGCTGGTTCATTCGGCAGAGCATGCAACTCCTGATCTCAGGATTGTGGGTTCCAGCCCCACGTTGGGTGTAGAGATCACTTAAAAATAAAATCTTAAAAAAAAAAAAAAAAGAAAATGATATTGCTGCAAACCAAGAAATGCCAACAATTGCTGGCAACTACCAGAAGCTAGGGAGAGACCAGGAGAGACTTCTGCCATAGAGCCTTCAAAAGGAGCATGGCCCTACTGACACCCAGATTTTGTACTTCCAGTCTCCAGAAATGTGAAAAAATAAGTTTCTGCTGTTTTTAGCCACCACAGTTTGGGGTACTTTGTTATGAAAGGCCTAGGAAACCAATACAGTCTGCTTCTAAGACCTATCTCCAAATCACTCACCCAAAGTACAAACCCAGTAATATGTACTTTTTAACACCTTCATTCTGAAACATATCACAGCTCCCCATGTCATGTGTTCTCTCTCTCTGCACTGAGTAATAACCCCCCTTGTTTACAGGTATGTTTCTGAGTAAAAAGCATTGATGTCAGTAAAATTCTCTTAAGGACCCAAACCACAAACCTCCCTAAGGCCCAAAGTGACCCCTGAAGTCTGTGCCCGCACTTTTAACACTTAATACTTAACACTCAAGACTTTTAACCACAAGAAAAATAAAAGGCAGGGACGCCTGGGTGGCTCAGTCGGTCAGGCGTCTGCCTTCAGCTCAGGTCATGATTCCAGGGTCCTGGGATCGAGTCCCACATCTGGTTCCCAGCTCAGCAGGGCGCCTGCTGCTCTCCCTGCTTGTGCTCACTCGCTCTTTCTCTCTCTCTGACAAATAAGTAAATAAAATCTTGAAAAAAGAAAAAGAAAAAGGCAGTTCACTATGCACGTTTATTTTCATGGTGAAGCCATTAGCCTCTAAGTTCTTTGGGGCCTGTGACAATGTCGGTCTTATTTACCAATTCATTCCAATTCCTCAGCCTAAATCCTGGAACAAGATCAATTAGTGAAATTATTTTCTAAACAACTAAATGAAGGAATGTTGCCACTCTTATTTACCTAGTGAGGCCAAGTTCTGGAAGTTTTCCAGCATCACATCTCTGTAGAGGCTCCTCTGAGCGAGATCCAGCAGAGCCCACTCCTCCTGGGTGAAGTCCACGGCCACATCCTCAAAGACCACGGAGTCCTAAAACACCCCAAATATATTCCTTTCAGAAAGGTGCCTACCCTCCCCACGTGTGCAAGAAGATTGATGAGGTTGCTAACACTAGGGAACTGAGAATCAATTCATAGGAAGTTCTAAAGATTTTATGGTCTCCCAACATCTACCCTAGAGTTCAGACACCAGATCTTTCTCTTTCTACCCATTACATCTTTCCTAACTGACCCCATCCTGTCTCATGGATCCAACCACACTTCTAAAACACCAAATTTATCTCTCACACTGTTTGATAGTGACCAATTCCAGTCTTATAATGATCCAAGACAGTCCAGAGCCAATAGCAGAAATGACAGAAATGCTCTAGAAATGAAATAATTTCCACACTGACACAAACAATTTCACCTGCTTCCTTCTTTCCCACCACAGCAATCAGCACAACATAAAAGACTGGGCCAAATCCAAGCGAGATTTAAATGCATAAAAATACACCGAGGAACAGGGAGCATTCCCCTCCCCCTTTTTTTTCTTCCCACAAACCTGAGGCCCAGGAGCCTTGCAGAAATACAACTTGCAACTCAGGCCCACAGCTGGCTTGTACTCTAGGCCAGGGGTCAGCGAACTACAGCATGTGGGCTAAATCCAGCCCACTACTTGCTTGTGTAAGTAAAGTTTTATTGGAACACAATAAAACATTTGTTTATGTACTGCCTGTGGCTGCTTTCAAACTAAATTCACGGTTTAATTGCAATAGAAACTCTAGAGCCTTCAATACCTAAGATACTTACAATGTGGCCCTGTAGAGAAATAGATTGCTGACGACTGCTCTAAACAATCAGGTGGTCAAGGACTTGGTGGGATGGAAAATGCTTTTGGAGAATCATTAGCTTCTACCTACCTGTGTCATATTTTTCTGTAACTCAGCAGCTCTTCTTTCTTCTTCCATGTTCCCTTCATGAAGAAAGTCAGAGCACTGAGAGGTTAGAGCTAAAGCAGGAGAAAAAAAAACACAAGAATCCAGGTCTCCCCACAATTTCCACAACTCATGAGCCTGGATGCTACAGCACATCCGTTATGAGGGACCACTTCCCTCAAAACACACACACACATACACACACACACACGTATAAAGCATAACCCCAAGACACCCAACCAAATACACACTGATCTCTTAAGGAGGTGGAGTAATCAGGGCACCTGAGTGGCTCACGGGGGGGTTAAGCCTCTGCCTTCCGCACAGGTCATGATCCCAGGGTCCTGGGATCGAGCCCCACATCGGGCTCTCTGCTCAGAAGGGAGCCTGCTTCCCCCTCTCTCTCTCTGCCTGCCTCTCTGCCTACTTGTGATCTCTGTCAAATAAATAAATAAAATCTTTAAAAAAAAAAAAAAAAAGGAGGTGGAGTAATCTTACCTCTGCTAGAGCTTGAAAAAAAAAATTGCTGAGGTCCTTGCTAATTAAAAAAAAAAAAAAAGAAAAAGGTTAAAAGTCCCATGTTCTAAGTTAACTGAAATCTAAAGAAGTTGAGCTGTCAGTTTTCCCATGATAATGAAAAACAAAAAACAGCGGACAATGCCTGCCACCATAAAAATACATGCTGTGTCAAATCCCAAAAAGCACTTTTAGCTGTGACTTCTGGGGGCTCCACTCCCAGTATTTCTTACTTCTGCACCACTGGCAGGCTAACAGGAATTACTGCTCAGCCCCCCACCACTGAACCCTCCCCTTCATGGGCTGCAGGCCCTCTGAAACTTGATTTTTGCGAAAAAGCACCAATGGACTGAACTCCATATATAGGAGGCAGAGAAGACTGCCATGCTGTGACTCTCGTGCTAAACCGTGCCTACACAGTACAAAAGAACAGAGCAAAAACACCAGAAGTGAAATTAGCAACATGTCATCTCCAACAGTGGCATGTGCAGCTCTAGTACATAAATTTAAAATAACGAAAACACAACCATTTTTCCCATGCAGTGGATCCAGTAGGACATTTTTTTTTTTTTTTAAGATTTTACTTATTTATTTGTCAGAGAGAGAGAGAGAGAGAGCACAGGCAGGCAGAGGCAGAGGGAGAAGCAGGTTCCCAGCTGAGTAGGGAGCCCATCCTGGGCTTGATCCCAGGACCTTGGTATCATAACCTGAGCCGAAGGCAGCCGATTAACTGACTGAGCCTCCCAGGCGTACCCCAGTAGTACATTTTAAAACAGATAAAAATCACAACATCCTTTACTAAATTAATAACGTGCCATTTGAGCAATCGTGATGTGAGAATGATCTTGCAAAGAGCTTTTCTTTCGGAGCTCTGCAAATCAGGTATTATTACAACCAGGTTATAGCTGAGAAATCTGAGAATCAATTAACCATACACTCAATGTTACCCAGTCAGAAAGCTGCTAAGGTGTATGTAACACAGGATGTATCACATAGACGGGTGTGTGAATGCAGGCCTGTCTGGCTTCAGAGCCTAAACTCCCAATGAGTCTATTTCTGAACATACATGCTACAGTTTGGTTGTTAGTGAAACTGTTATAACTAACATGATGAGAGTCTAGCCTAGAACTCTGCTGTGCGCCACGGAAAGTAGATAGATGAAGTATTCTATTTACATGTCTTATCTTGGGGCGCCTGGGTGGCTCAGTTGGTTAAGTGTCCAACTCTTGAATTCAGCTCAGGTCATGATCTCAGGGTCGTGGGAACAAGCCCTGCATCAGGCTCTGTGCTCAGTGCAAAGTCAGTCTGTCCCTCTCCCTCTGCTCTCTCTCTCTGGAGAGAGATAAATAAATAAGTAAATAAATAAAATCTTTAAAATAAATAAATAAATGTTGTATCTTCGAGCTCCTCTTGACTAGGCCCCCTTTTTGGGCAAGGAAGCTTCCCTTAAGGCCCTTACCTCTTGCTCCTTTATTTCATATTTAGGTAGTATTTACCCCAATCCCACTATATACAGTCACAGGGGATATAGCACGGAACAAAACAGAAAAATCGTGAAGGACACAGATGTTATAATCATGGAGGGGGCAGTAAATGAACAAGATGTAAGAGGTGTGGTATACGATACATAATAATCCAGCATATTACAGGGAAAAAGAGGCACACACACATTTATTTTTAGCCAGTTAGGAATACTTTTGTGGCAGGGAAGAAGCAGAAAATTAAAAGAAGTGTTTCAGATAACACTGGAGATCCACAGTTGGTGTGGTACACATATTCCCATATTTATGTGAATATCATCAACTCCCAGAGAAAATAAAATCAGCATGAGTGGGCTAATCATTCACTTAAAGGATGGAAAAAGAACAGCATAAAGGTCTAGGGAAATGAAAGTAGGATAAAATTAATATTTTAAGAAACTAATAAAAAGAATCATAAAAATGAACAATGTGCCCTTGAATACTAATGAAATCAACAAAGCTTTAGCAATCTTAACAAAGCACAGATAAAGAGTTATGAATGAGTCATAATCACAGATGTTGAGGAAAGAATATAACAAAAAAGTTAACAGAATATATATGAAAATGTACAGATACTGAATGAATTTCTAGAGAGAAGTACAACTTTCTGGCAATGATCTAAAATAAATACAAGGGTGCCTGGGTGGCTCAGGGGATTAAAGCCTCTGCTTTCAGCTCAGGTCATGATCTCAGGGTCCTGGGATCGAGCCCCGCATCAGGCTCTCTGCTCAGCGGGGAGCCTGCTTCCTCCTCTCTCTCTGCCTGCCTCTCTGCCTACTTTGATCTCTGTCTGTCAAATAAATAAATAAATAAAATCTTTAAAAAAATAAAAAATAAAATAAATACAAAACTTAATTACATCCAGGGCGCCTGGGTGGCTCAGTGGATTAAGCCTCTGCCTTCGGCTCAGGTCATGATCTCAGGGTCCAGGGATCGAGCCCCACATCGGGCTCTCTGCTCAGCAGGGAGCCTGCTTCCCCCCTCTCTGCCTGCCTCTCTGCCTGCTTGTGATCTCTATCAAATAGATAAATAAAATCTTAAAAAAAAAAAACTTAATTACATCCAATCCTAAAAGGAAAAAAAAAGAACAGTACTTTAAAAAATGCTCACAAAGGAAATATGAATTACAAATTGTTTCACAGGCAAGTTCGCCAAATAAGTAAAGGATTCATAATTCCATTGTAGGGGTGGAAAATACTGTTTTCCTGAGTGTTTCCAAGCCAAAAAAAGTACAACTCAAAACAAAACAGGAGGGAGCCTGGGTGGGTTGGCTCAGGTCATGATCTCAGGTCCTGGGACTGAGTCCGGCATTGGGCTCCTTGCCCGGTGGGGAGTCTGCTTCTCCCTCTCCCTCTGAACAATCTGACTCCCCCATCCCCCACTTGTGCTCTCTCTCTCACTCACTCTCTCTGTCAAATAAATAAATAAATAAAATCTTAAAAACGGGAAAGATCTCATTCACACATATGAATGCAAAATAATATAAAAGTATTAGTACAGTCAAGAACTGGATAGAGTATAATCACAAACCGAGTTCATTTCCTCCTAGTAATGAAAGCGGTTAAAAATGAATCCTCAATTAATATAATCATCACATTAACAGAAAAAGATCATATGACTCTTCCCCTTAGATACAAAATAGTGACCGATCTATATCCATACCCATTGCTGATCATTTAACCCACTAGAACTAGAGAAGAGTAGCTTTAATTAGGAAAAAATAATTATCTACAACACCTACAGCAAACATCTTTTTTTTTTTTTTAAAGGAGGCTCGTGCCCAGTGTGGAGCCTAGCAGAGCCTGAATTCACGACCCTGAGATCAAGACCTGAGCTGAGACCAAGAGACTATTGCTGGGGTCACCTGGGCAGCTCAGTCAGCTAAGCGCGGGACTTGATTTTGGTTCAAGTCTTGAACTCGGGGCTGTGAGATCTGGCCCCAAGGGCCGGGTGGGGCTCCCCCTACCCTCAGTGGGGAGTCTGATTAAGATTCTCCCTCTCCCTTCCCTCACTCTCTCTTAAAAAAAAAAAAAAAAAAAAAAAAAAAAAGTCGGACACTTAACTGAGCCATCCAGGTGCCCCCAAAAACATCCTATTTAAATGCTAAAATGATAGAATAATTCCCTCTGGGATCAGGAACAAGGCAAGGATGCAAGTTATATGCTATTCTAGTACTGACTGTCCACTGATGGACACTTATCAAACACACTAAAGAAATAAGAAAGCAAGGTACAGGAATAAGAGAAAGCGCTGCAAATGGCACATGATCCCATTCTCAGTGTGAAATTCAAAATAACCTACAGATAAATGATTAAAATTTATAGCTGCATTTGACGTTGAAGGGGGTTACAGAGATACTAAGTAATCAGTTCACGTTTATGTGCCTGAATAAAATGTATCAAACTGATGCCCACAGGCAAGGTAAAATTCACGGATGAAAGATCTGCACCAGGAGGGGAGATGGGAACGGAGTGGAGGCAAACGTCACCCCGCGCTCACCGAACACGCCGAAATCCACTGACCAGCGTACAGACGAGGTGGAGGCGCTCGTCCCCGTGACCAAATGGCAGGGATGCTTTTACTTTCCGAAAAGACAGCAGAGGATGCTTTGGAAGGCCGACTACAGAGGAGGGTGGTTCGCTAACTCTAGCCTGCAGCCAACTCACCCCCGCTGCTAGACGCAGCCCACAGCTCCTGATTCAGTGAGTTTGGAACCAGCCGCGGCAGAGGGGGTCCCCGGTGCTGGGTTCCGGCAGAGGCAGGGGGCACGGCCACAGCGGCCGTCCGCCCAGTGCCGACCTCTCCCCCTCCCGGAGGCCGGACCTGGGGCTGGCCAGACCGAGTCCGGAAGGACGCAGCGAACCAGGGCAAAAAACTACCCCAGACGCGAGTGCGGCCCCGTGAAGCTATGGCTGCCAGCTCGCACACGCGCATGAGCGCAATCTGCTTCCGGTTTCTGAGCCGCGCACAACGTAAGGGGCGGGGCCTAGTGAGCTGAGCTATAAGGATTGCGAGGCAGGGGGCGGGGCAGAGGGCAGGGCAGGGGCCGGGGGGCGGAGGCAATGACGGGAGGAGGTTGCTGGCAGCCGCGAGTGCGAGAAGAATGCTAGTTTCTTCTTGCAGAGAGACGCGTTTGGGCCCTGAGGCAGGATCAGCGCAGGACTGGGGTTGGACGGGGCTCCCAGGGGCCTCCGGTCAGTGGCGGGGTTTGGTCGTTTAGGCTTGTGGGGCGGAGCTGGGGCGAGACACCGCCTAGGGGCGTGGCTTAGTTGCGTATTCCGAAGGGCAGGCTTTAGGGTGGGACCAGTGCGAGGGGCGGGACTTGGTTGAAAATTCTTGGGGAGCTAAGGTCTAGGGGGTGGCCGAGGTGATTAGGGCTAGCGGCGGATATAGGGTTAGGGCCTCCCATCCCGGCTCCGGAGTCAGAAAACTGGACATTCATCAACTGCATTTATAGGCTTCTCCACGATGTCGTACACAGGACACAATACTTAGAACTTTGAGCCTATACCAATTCCTAGGATCTCCCATTCATTCTGTCCTCTCATTAGGTCTTTAGTTTTCCTTTTCATTGTTTTATCGATTACTGCTCTTGCAGAGAAAGGCAGTTGATGGAGGTCCCTTTACGTGGAAACCTTGCTCTCCTGTAATACTTGTCAGTCCGTTATGTTGACTTTCCATATAAATAACATTTTCTGTTCTTATTAACTCATTTATTTTTCTTTTTCTTGTTTGTGCAGGGCCTCTCAAGTTGTCATAAAGTCGGAAAGAAATCAAGCATTCTTGTCTTTGTCAGTAATGATTATCAAGAATCCTAGGTAAGCTAGGTTGTGTTCTTTATCAAGTTAATGAAGTCCCTTTTAAAATCTGGTTTTCTGGGATGCCTGGGTGGCTTGGTGGGTTAAACTGCTGCCTTTGGTTCAGGTCGTGATCCCGGGGTCCTAGGATCGAGTCCCGCATGGGGCTTCTTGCTCAGCGGGAAGCCTGCCCCTCTCTCTGCCTTTCTGCCTGCTTGTGTGCTTTTTCTCTCTTTCTGACAAATAAATAAATAAAATCTTTTAGAAAAAAAAAAAAAAAAGAAAGTCAGGTTTTATGAAGATGTTTTGTCAGGGGCACCTGGGTGGCTCAATGGGTTAAAGCCTCTGCCTTCGGCTCAGCTCATGATCCCAGGGCCCTGGGATCGAGCCCCACATCAGGCTCTCTGCTCTTTGGGGAGCCTGCTTCCTCCTCTCTCTCTCTGCCTGCCTCTCTGCCTACTTGTGATCTCTGTCTGTCAAATAAATAAAATCTTTAAAAAAAAAAAAAGATGTTTTGTCAGTTTTTGATCAGTGTCATCAAGTGTGTATGCATCTACTGAATTGGTAATGTAATTTTGCTCCTTTAACTTTCTTTATGATATCGTATCTGTATAAAATATTTAGTTCTGCATAACTCAATGAATCTATACCTTTTAAAAATTGGTTTCTGGGTTTCCTAGCTCGTTTTTATAGAAGTCTTCACAAACTCTAGAGTATAAAAGTATTTTCTTAATTTTCTTCCACATTTTATAATTTTTAAAACTTTCAATCTTTACTCTTCCAGGAATGCATTTTGGCATGTAGTGTGAGGTGGACATTTGTTAGCTAACAAGCACAGTTGGACTCTGTATATTGGCCCCTAGGTTTATTTCTTCACTATAGGCTAAGACCCATTAACTCAAAAGCCCGGGGCCAAACTCAAACTCAAACTTGTGCATATCCAAAATGGCCCAAAGAAGCACATTTTTAGCTATTCAGAGCCTCCCTGCTTTACATTCTCTGTGAAACCATCACCCAGCATCTACTGAACGTTGGTAAAATAGAGACTTGTGATTAGAAGACACTGAGCTGCTGTGGCCTGTCAGAGCTCTCTGACCACTCCATTCTGCTGAGCATACTCCCTCCCAGATGCCGTTCTGCCTCAGGGGTTCCCTTGCTCTCTTCCCTTCTGGATGGTGGCTCCTGAGCCATAAGTCTTTGAATGGTCCCATGGCTGGGACTTTCCCTCTCATGCAACTCTGTCCAGGTGCCACCATGTCAAAGGAAAAACAACTGTGGATTTAAGGTGGTAAAACATTTTATTCAGTACTATTGCAGCATGGAAAAAGAGACCTCAATATAGAACCAGGTTCAATTCCAAATATCCCATGGGCAAATGAGAATTTATAGCCAAGGGGCATGTTGGAAGTTGATGGATGGAAAATTATGAAGGGGAAACATCAGAGATAAGGGGGGTTCCTAGATTCCTAAATCAACCTAACAGGACTCTTGCTGAAGGCAGGCCAGATGATTGGATATCCCCTGAGGGATGAGGAACCCAAGCAGATATCAAGGATGATCAGATATAGAGGATGGGAAATTCTGGCCTAAATGACTTGCTAAAATTAGACAATACAGAGAAGTCCAAAAGTCAAGACCTAGTGGCAGGGGAGTTCAGGAGAGCCTGAGTAGAGTTTGGTGAAGAAGAGAGTCTTTGTCAACCCAGTAAATCTCATTGGATGTTACGGCTTCTTGTGGTCCTAGTTTTTTCCTAGATCTGCCTCCAAATCTCTCATATTCCCTACAGGTTATTAGGATGGGACTGAGGTAATCAGGAAAGAGGTATAGGGACCACACACTCAATAGGGCAATCAATCAGCAAAGCTATACTGGACAACCTCAAGTGGTTGAAACTCTAAAACGCCTCTGTTGTCTGTTTGGTGTTGCTCTGTGTTGTTTTACTCTGTATAGTTTTTGTGATCTCCCACTATGTCTCATTAGCCTCACCAAGTGGTGGTGCAGGTAAAGCAGGCAGGCTGGTCCAAGGACTCAGAAGAGGGTCCTACAGGACCCGCCTAGAGGGTTCTTGGCTTCTCGAAGGACAGAAATCACATGCAAGCCAGAGAAAGTGAAAGCAGAGTTTACTGAATAGTGTGAGTGACAGAAAATAACAAATGGAGTGTATGGGAGACTTGAAAAGGAAAAGTAAATGAGTCTTGTCCTTGGTTGGTTGGGGTTAGGGGTTGATATTGGAAAGGGGTCCAGAGTACATGTTTCTTGAAGGGACCAGGATGAAGTCCATTCAAAGGCAAGTGTCAGGTGAACAATAGGTATCATGGCAATAGGTAGGGGTATTGATGCCAGTGTCAGCTGAGGCTTCTTCAAAGCGAATGTCATGGAATGTGTTTGGGATCTGGCTCTTCTTAGGTGTGATCAGGTGTTCCGGGCCTAGGACAAAACTCAGAGAATGATCAACTTCCTTGCATCCCCTTTGAAGTAGGAGTATAGCTTTTTGGCTTATTCAAAGGTAAAATATTAAACATGAGTAAGTGGGGCCTAACAGCAAAATAGCAGAGATAGAGCCAATCTAAAATGGAGTCAGGGATGCCTGGGTGGCTCAGTCAGTTAAGCATCTGCCTTTGGCTCAGATCATTATCCCAGAGTCCCAGGATTGAGCCCCCTCTCAGGTTCCCCATTCAGCGGGGAGTTGGCATCTCTTTCTGCCTCTTGCCCTACTCATGCTCACTCTCTCTCTCTTTCTCTCAAATAAATATATAAAATCTTTTTTAAATTTTTTTATAAAAATAGGGGTGCCTGGGTGGCTCAGTGGGTTAAAGCCTCTGCCTTTGGCTCAGCTCATGATCCCAGGGTCCTGGGATCGAGCCCTGCATCAGGCTCTCTGCTCAGCGGGGAGCCTGCTTCCACCCTCTCTCTCTGCCTGCCTCTCTGCCTTCTTGTGATTTCTGTCTGTCAAATTAATTAATTAATTAATTTTTTAAAAAAATGTTTGAAATAATAAAATGGAGTCCCTTCATCTTCCCTACCTCCTGGGTATTTCAGTGAACTCACACCACTAGAACTGACCATTGGGGTCAGAGGTATAGCTGCCTGGGGAAAGAGGTCAGCCTGCCTGCCTGATCCCCCACTAAGCAGCTGCTGGGCCTTTTAGGAATTATGGGTCCAAATAGGAAAAGGGGAGGAGTATCCACCTTTGGACCAGGGATGGCCTGCCCCTGACCCCATCATGGGCTATAACAAGAAGAGGTCCCCATGACCAGGCTGGTGTTTTGGGGTACTCTGAGACGATGATGTCCATATCCCTGGGGATTGCTACAACAGGTTAATAAGTCCATAAGGCCGAGATGGCAGGTCTCCTAAGCACAACTAGCAGGATTTAGCTGTAGTCCCCCCTCAGATCTCTTGTCAAGGATCGCATTCCAGTCTCTCCCCAGAGGAACACCGAGACCTCCAATTCTTGGCCCGCCAGCTAAAACATTACTTAAAGTAACTAAAGTCAAAGAAGTTTATATCCTGGCCCTTCCCAGGAGCCCAACGAAGGTGGCGATTTTACTAGAGGAATGTTCTAGACCACGAGATGGGTATTGGATCCTACTTAACTATAGCTTCTCACCAGGATGCCACCCAGAGGAGGAAAGAGCCCAGACTCTTGGGGGAGATGAGACATGACAGGGTACAGGATCCTGGGGGGAAAAAGGACTGGTCCCCTTTGCTGGAAAAAAAAAAAAAGTACAGTGTCACCACTGTAAGAACTGAGATGATTTATCCTCTGCTTTGCCAGTGACCTTCCAAAAAGTAGTAAAATACAAAAAAGGCAAAGGGGAAGGCAAAAAAAAAAAAAAAAAAAAAAAGGAGGGGCTGACTCTTGGAGGAAGAAATACACACCATCTCTATCTTTAAGGGCACAACCCAAGAAAGCAGTCCCTCTCCCCCACCCCAGGAAATGAATGCCTTGGGAGGAGGATTAACAATGAACAGCTTAACTAGTAAAATTGGCCCACTTTTGCTAAAAGATGATTCTGTCCTGGTTGTTCTCCCAGACAGTCCCTTTTCCTGTTGTTGGAATGGGACCTGCTGAGCCAACCTCATGAAACAAGCCAAGAACTTTTGCTATTGGTGGGCACCAGCCTTTCAGAACGACTTAACTGTCCCTTATCAGTGGAGATGTCAGTATGCCCCAGGAGCCAGGGACTGAGGAAAGGCATTGAAGGAGTCTGGCCCATCCTCGATGACTTAGTCAAAGAAGGGACACCAATTCCTGCCATTTCACCTTCCAGTTCCTGGTGCAGCCTGTGCTTAAAGCGACTAAGCATAAATGAAGCTGACAGTAGATTATACTGAAACATGATTATCCCCTCATTAGAGCACCCCTACCAGATATCACTGCCTTAATGGATGACATTTGAGCCAAAGTTATAAACTTGGCTAATAATATGTTCTACTCAATAAAAGTTTCACGGGGGAGGAAGGCATCCTCACCCACTGCCCACATGCTGTGCTCTCTCACTCTCTCTCTCTCTTTTTTTTTTTTAAAGATTTTATTTATTTGAGAGAGAAAGAGAGAGAGCACGAGCAGGGGTCCTACCTGGGGAGAGGGAGAAGCAGACTCTCCACTGAGCAGGGAACCGGATGCGGGTCTCGACCCCAAGACCCCAAGATCTGACCTGAATTGAAGGCAGATGCTTAACCAACTGAGCCACCCAGACCCACCCATGCTGTGCTCTCTTAAGGGCACTATGGAACAAACTTGGACTTGCTCCCAGTACCCAGGAAGTAGAACGAATCCCCTCAGACTAAATAGATAACACCAGCCACAAATGACCATCAGCTTTAACCTGTGCTCTGTGACTGTGACTCTTCCCCGTAGCTGAAGAGCCCAATCTAGACCGCAGCTTAGCATATATTCTTCATTTCTCTTCTGAGGGGGCAGGGAAAAAAGCCCCTCATCTCATCAGAACCTAGGAGGCAATGAGAAATTGTCTTCTGACAGTTTCCCAGGGGAGGTGAGTGGGAGATGGCCTCATAGCTGCTCCTTCCAGGCCTCCCATCCTCTCATGTTCTGGGAGAATCACAAGGCATTCAGCCAACATTCAGACTGGCCGCAAGTCAAGCTTTTGCCTGCATGGCCTATGTGGATAGATACAAAGTTTGAGAGTGCCATGGCAGTCATTTCTCTACAGCTCTGGCCCCTGATTTTTCATGTATCTAGCTAAGAATTCTTTTTATTTATTTATTTTTTTTTTGGTGGTAGACAGAATAACGCCCCTGCCAAAGATGTCCATGTCCTAATCCCCAGAACCTGTGAGTGTATTACTTTGTATGCCAAAGGGGACTGCGCAGGTACGGCTAAATTAAGGTTAAGATGGGGGGATTATTGAGGTGGGCCCAATGTAATCACAAGGATCTTTACAAGCGAAAGAGGGAGGCCGTAGGGTCAGAGTCAGGAAGAAATGTGAGAATGGAAGCAGTGACCAGAGTGATTTATGGTCATGAGCCAAGGAATGAAGACAGCCTCTTGAAGCTGGAAAGGCGAGGAAATGAATTCTCCCCTACAGTCTCCAGAAGAAACACAGCCCTGTGGACACACTGAATTTGGCCCAGTGAGACCCATTTCAAATGCCTGACCTTCACAACTATGAGATAATAAATTTGTTTTAGGCTACTAAGTTTCTGGTAACTTGTTAACAGCGGCAATAGGAGGCTAACACAGATACTGTAATTAATTGTGTTCATAGGGGCTTATACCAAAACTGATTGTTCTTTTTTTTTTAAAAGATTGTATTTATGTATTTATTTGACAGAGAGTGAGCAGGAGGAGGGAGAGGGAGAGAGAATCTGAAGCAGATTCTGTCCTTTGCGCAGAGCCGGATAAGAGGCTTGATCCCAAGGTGGTGAGATCATGACCTGAGCCAAAAACCAAGAGTCAGACGCTTAACTGACTGAGCCCACCACGTGCTCCTGATTCTGTTCTTTTCGGGAACTTCAGACAAGACCGACCAGGACCATGAGTCCCGTTGCATGAGGGGCTACATGGAGCATATACTTCAGCCAGGCTCCCCATGCAGATCCAAGCCAATTAAATCATTAAACTGGGTGCAGCGAGAGGTATTGGCAGCTGCGCAATGAAGAGTGTGATGCGTTCACGTACACACCAAGATCTGAAAGCAAATATTACTCAGTTAAGACGTGTAAGAGCACCAGGCTGGGGAAGAAAGTAAACCGCTCGTTACCCAGCAGCCCGCGTCGTCCCGCTTCCCGCGAGGCCCCGCCCCTTGCGCTGTTCGCGGAGACCGGAAGAGCGCATGCGCAGGACGGCGGCCATCTTGGCCGCGCGCCACTCCCGCGTTTGAGGGAAAGTCGTCGGCTCTCAGCGCCCGCCCTCGGAGCGCCTACGCGAGAAAGGAGGATCCCAAGAGGGAGGCTCGGTGTTGAGGGTCGCTTCTTCCGAGAGCCCGGGCCGGCTGGGCCGCCGGGGAGGCAACGGTAGCCTCAGGGGGAGGCGTGCCGGCTAGGCCTTCCCTGGCCGCGGCGACTCCGGCTCCGGCGTCCCCCGCGCCCGGCAGCCAGACGGTTGTGTTTCCTGCGGGCGGGCGCGCGGTGCGCGTGTGGGTATCGCTGATGGCAGTTCGGTAAGTTCTCCGCTGCAGGGAGGGATTTCTGCGGGCTCCGAGGGAGCACGCGTGTGGGACACAAAATGCAGGCGTGAAGAGATGGAGATTGGCCGAAGTACCTCAGCGCCCGGAGTTTCGAGTGCAGGAGCCCCCGAGGGGCAGCGGGAGGCGGGCCGGTTGCCGTTTAGCTGGAACTGAATTGAGCCCAAGGACGAGGAGTGTGGACAGGTGGGTTTTTCTTTCGGCTCTTCATCGGGAAGTTCGTCCTTAAATCTGTGGCGGCAGTAAAATGAGCATCCGTGGAACCTTCATCCGCGTTCACTCGTGGCTGAGATTTTGTCTCCCGTCCTGGGTGGTGGTGTGATGAACCGATTAACGGCAAATGGCAGACATTCGCTTCACCCCTTCACGGTAAGCTTGCATCAGACAGCCGCCTTCGAAGGACGGCGCTCCACTGTCGGTCCAAGGAAGTAGTTCCATTTTTCCGAAAGTGTCTATTAAAGTTGCCTGCATTTAAAAAAAAAAAAAAAAGTTAATTTTGGTTCTTGAACGTCCCCGGAGAGTTTTATTGTAAGATGTTGGCATTCCAATATGATGTTGTTTTCCTATGATTTCATATACTTACTTACTTTTAAAGATTGTATTTGTTTATTTGTTAGAGCGCAGGCAGGGGGAGCCGCAGGCCGAGGGAGAGGCAGGCTCCCCACTGGGCAAAGAGCCTGATGTAGGAGTTGATCCCAGGACTCTGGGCTCATGACCTGAGCAGGAGGCAGAGGCTTAACCGGCTGAGCCACCCAGGAGTCCCTTCCTAGGATTTCATTTAATTGTTTCTTGTAAAGTAGACTTGGGTCTAGAGCAGTACCGTCTAATACATATATATTGTGAGGTACAGATGTAATTTTTTTATAATTTTGAGTAGCCAACTAAGAACAGTTTGAAGCTGTGAAATTATTTTTAGTGTGTTTAATCAACTTATCCAAGTATCAGTATAAATTTATAATGAAATTAATGACTAATGTAGTTAATAGAGAACTATTAATGAGAAATTTTACATTTTTTTTTCTTTTGTAATAAGTTGCTCGAACCCCGTGTGTACGTGGATCTCAATGTGGATGCTGAGTTTTCATTGGAAACTCGCTATCTGTACTTAGCTCTTACTGTTTTGCTGTAGAAAAAGATCTCCAAATCCAGATTGTTCAAACATACTGAAAAGTTTTTTTGAGTACCTGAATCAGTTTTATTTCTAAATTCTAATTAATTAAAATAAATCAAATGAAGAATCTAGTCCCTCAGTCACACTAGCCACATTTCGTGTTCTCAGTACCCAAAAACCAGCCAGTGCCTGCCTGGTTAGACTGCAAATTTAGACACTTGAATGTTTCTGTATACTTTGTATTGTAGCTCACCCGGAAGCCGGGAAGTGCAAGTTGTCCCATTGTTTATTAGGAATGAGAAGCATTTAGTCAAGGTGCACTTCTCTCATGGTCACAGATTTTTTTGAGGTAATCCTTGGGTGATACTTGGCAACAGGGGAATCTGTTTCCTAACAGCCTTTCATCCAAAGGTTTCACCTCGCTTGTCAGTCTTTGCCTCAATCAGTTTTTACGTGGGGGGTGGGGGTGGGGTCAGGTTACAAAATCCTTTTTTTCCTAATTCTGTCATTCCTTCTCCAGTCTTTAGCTATGCAGCTTTCTTTCCCTTCCTCCCCTATCCTCTACATTTTTTTTCTTTTTGGAATATCACAATATATTCTTGGACTTTTCTTTCATTCACTATTATTTTGACACTCAAACTGCCCCAAATTTGCCCAAGGGTAGTCCTTTGGAATCCTGTGTTCCTTCAGCATGAATCCTTTTAGTCTTTAAATCCTATTAGTCTTTAAGTGTAAGATAAATCCCCAGTTCACTTTGTACTTTTTTTTTTTTTTTAAGACTTATTTATTTGAGAGAGAGAACACAAGGAAGAGGGGCCAGGGGAAAGAGAGAAGCATGTGGAATAGGATGTTGAATGGAAGACACTAGACACAAATTAATGCATGTCATGATTTCATATGAAGTTGAAAAACAGGCGAAATTATAGTGTTAGAAGTCAGAATAATGCTTCCATTTGGTGAGGAGAAAGGAATAATTTAGATGAGGCATATGAGTGCTTAGGAGTGGAAAAATTCATGATAATGTACTGTACACTTGTAACTCTACACTTGTTTGAATAATTCAACAAAATGTTTGAGAAATGAACTCAACTATAATTTCCAAGTGTTTGAAGTGATCAACAAAATGAACATAAAGCATAAGTAAAAAAAAATAGTATAAATAAGGAAGGAATTTTAAAAAGGCAAACTTAAGGGAAAACTAAGAGGTGTGAGGTTTTTTAAGAAAAAAAAGATAAACTTTGGGCAAAGTCTGATTTAGCATTCTACCTACTCAACATTTTATACCCTCTGGTAAGACTTAGGGGATTGGTCAGATCGCTTACATGAGTGTTTCTAAGCTGCCAGTGAAGTAGAGCAGTATCTGAAATATATGCTGAGTTTATTTTGTTTACCATGGAATTGTTCTAGTGCTTTGGATCAAAAGTTAACTATCACTTTTTAGGCAAATCAGATGTCAGTTTTTCAAGAGCCTTTTGAAATGGTTGTTTTTCTATTCTGTCTTTATCTTTTGCAGAGCTAGTACTGAGTTTGAAAAATCCTTGGGTGTATCTCTGTGTGTGTTGGGGAAGGCAGAGGATAATATTCCTTATCTGTTCGTATTTTTCCCCTAGCACTGAACACCAACTAATAGGATATGGATTTACTGTTTAGTATCTGCTTGGACCTTTGGAATGTGAAAAATGTAAGGTATTGGGGATTTTCTGTTAGTTCACTGAGCTCTCCTCAGTGCCAAGTGTATTATGTAGCAAAGGGAAGGACCTTCATAAAAATTTGCTTAATGAATGAAGGCAAAAGCCTATATAAGGACTTGAAGGAAAGCAACTGGGCCTATGTGATTTTGCCAGCTGGAGGAGCTCAAAGATGTGTGAATTAAACAGTTTGTGTTAGGGATCCTCAAGACCACCCTAGTGCTCAGCAATGTAGTAGGACTGAAAAGACTCATGCTGTTATACCCAGCATGACAGTTTATAGAATACAGATCAGAATCAGCAGAGGGATGAGACATGTGGGATTAATTCCAGAACAAACCAGGCACAAGCATCCAAGTCTTTCCCCAACGCAGTCAAATGAGCATTGCTCAGTATTCCTAGTAATAATGTGTAACATCACATGTGAAATATGGCCAACCAAGGAAGCTCACACAGTATATTAGATTATTCAGTTGTACTGCTATAACAAAAAATATTATAGATTGGGTGCTTACAAACAACAGAAATTTCTCACAGTTTTGGAGACTGGGAAAATCAGGATCAAAATGGCAGCAAAATGGTGTCAGGTGAGGATCTACTTATTGGTTAATGGAAGGCAGTCTTCTCACTGTGTTATCACATGGCAGAAGGAGCAAGGAAGGTCTCTGAGGTCTCTCATAAAGGCACTAATCCCATAATTACCTCCCAAAGGCCCCATCTCCAGAAACCATCACATCGGGGATTAGGTTTCAATGTATGAAGAGGCAGGGAGGTACAGACATTCAGTCTATAGTCCCTGAGCTTTGGTGTCCAGGTTTTTATTGTGGGTCAGTCCTGTAGACATTCACCACCTGCATGACTGACTGCAGCCACTTAAGCTCCAGCCAGAATTCAGACTGTTAGAACATTGCCCAGAGCCTCGGGCATAAAACAGATGTTCACCATAAATCACATTGTTAGCATAAACTATCGGTCCAACTGGCAGACGAAAACATTATCAGGCAGGGTATTCCATGGACTCGGGTTGTCTCCCACAGCCCCACCAAGAGTAGGTCTGAAGACAGGTTTTCTCAGGAAAGTGCAGGATTTGAGCACCCAGACCTGCTGATTAATCATTTCTTGCACACCATTTTATAATTGTTGTTCGGGTATGTTGGCAAATAACAATAAGCTCTGGAGTTCAGGCTTTTGATGTAGAGTAACGTGTATTCAGGTTACTGGTCTTCCTAATTGGTGATCTTGGGCCAGTGACTGCTTCTGTCTCAGTGTAGGTTGCCTCAACTGTAGAATGACAGTATTGATCACTGTGTTGATAATCATATGAGCTACCACTGCTTCTGGCACATGATAGGTACTCAGTAAATGATGATTGTTATTTGTATTCATGTGGTAAACTCTACAATTTTTAATGGCTTTCACATAATGTAATTTCATTTTCTACAGAGAGCTAATAAATGATGCTTCATGTCAGCTGAGTAATGCTTATTTCTTAAAGACTGATGTTGTGTGGCAAGATTCCACTGCTGCTTAATAAAGAAGAATTGAGATTGACCTCTAAATTCAGACACTGTCTTGAAGGACTTTGAGAACAAGAAGGGTTCAGGCGGATTTTACTGTCCTACCTACAGGATGCCAGCCATTGATCTTGTGGTAAGTCCTTATTGATGCTCCTGTCAGAGACTCTTTTACTGGGCCTATAAACAACCTGTCTTGTGGTCAGGGTCTAAGCAATCCTGTTTCTATGCTGTCTAGGAGAGAGGCTTGAGTAGATAAGAACATCCTGATGTCTATATCCTGAGATTTGGGAAGCAGGGGTGAGGATGGGTATTTTTGTGGGAGAGGGTCTGCTTAATCACATGATGAGATTCATCATTCTTGGCCAAAGAAAACAACAGCTTTACCTCTCTGAACTTTAGATTTCTTTTTCCGTAAAATGGAATTACTAAACTCTCCTTCCAAAGCTCAGAACCCTTTTTCTGATTTCAGTTGAGGCAGGCTGCTTGGGTATTTCATGGCAACAGCATGTGTGTCAATTTAGAAGCAGTGTGGAGTAGCTTCTAGCCTGAGTGGGAATTTTGGGGAGCCTAGGTTCTCAGGTTTTATTTCTTCTCCCTAAGGTCACCTTTCTCAAGACTTTTTCTGTCTTCGTGAGGAGAAGTCAGAAGGGGAAAGGATAATGACCAGGTGTCTAACAAATTTTTCTCGGGTAAGTAGGAAATTTATTCTTTTATAAAAGTACATGCTTTTTCCTACCAGGTAGATATGTTTTCTTGTAGTGGAACAGTTTCTTTATGTATACAGGGCCTGTCTAGGGACTGAGTACACAGTTAAATTTCCTCGGGTTTTAGGATTTTTTTATGTGGTTGACAGGAAGACGTAGGGAAATGATACTATTATCCCAGTGTTTACTAATTCAGTCCAACTCCCATCCATGCTGATTATGTGCTCTCAGTGTGCTATGATACAGTGTGAGGGAGTGGACATGTGTTTCTCAGAATGTGTGCTGTTGCTGGAGGAGTGATTCATTTATTTGCTAGCAGTTATGGTGTCTGTAATGTACTCAGTCAATAAGGAAGAATAGAAAGTGTACAGTGTGTTTGTGGTGAGATACATTCAGCTGGGTGAAAGAGGTGCTCTTCAAGTTATATGACTGGATGAGGTCCCCAGTGAATATGTGTGGATAGGAGAAGCCCTGGGAGAGATGATGGGAGAACATGGAACACTATCTAAGCTTTGGGTCTCCCATTCTCTTTCTCCAGTGAACATGGGTTTAGATGGCAACCACCTGATGCTGGGATGTTTGTGATGGTTTAGGACCCAGTGACCTTTGAGGATGTGGCTGTGGAATTCACCCAGGAGGAGTGGACTTTGCTGGATCAAACCCAGAGAAGGCTGTGCAGAGATGTGATGCTGGAGAACTACAACAGCCTGACTGCAATAGGTAAGGTTGGTGCCATGCCCTTGTTTAGCTTTTTCTGGAACAAATCTTTCTTAAGTGACTATATTCTAGATTCTGTGCTGACTAATGGGAGTGCAATGGTAAAAAGAGCAGATATTGTTTCTGTTCTTGTAGATTTTATCTTGACGCGGCTTCCTCTTGAAAAATGAAGATTTGTTTGTTGCTCTGGTTTTATTTTCTCTATGGATTGAAAGGCTTAGGACTTCAAAAATGTTTCCGAATACAAGTTTGAGCCTGGGTTTCAGGGGAAAGATCAGCACCCCTTTTGGTGAACACTGAGAGAGTATATGTTTGCATTTTAGTTTCATTTGAAAGTTTTTTGGTCTGAAAAACAAAGAAAGTTTATTGGTTTGAAAAGGTTGTCACAAACATTTTATTGTTTCTCAAGTTATACCTGACAGTATTTGGTATCCCTGGAGAGCAGAATCTTGGTCCTGACTTACGGATTTGTCATCCCTTGCATGTTCTTGTATCAAGCTTTTTTTTCTGAGAGCCATGTACCATACGTGCAGATCAGGTCTGATCTTTCAGGTGGAGCAAAAGGAGAACAGAGGATAGTAGGAAGGGTTCTGTGAAGTAAAGGAAAAGGGAGAGATCATTTCTTTATGAAAAATAGCAGGAGTCCATGAGACCTGCGGTCTATTTGGAAACGTTAAATAGGAAGCTTTTGAAGATGGGTTTTTCCTGAGAAGTGCTGGTCCCTTTGATTTCTGTGGTTCTTTGGGTACTTTAGACTTCTCTTTAACTTTTCGTTCACTTTTCTGAAACTTCCTTTTGGCCTGACAGATCTATTTCTTTAAATTTTGCATTTAGCTATTTATTCATTTCCTTTCATTCTTTGCTTTCCTGGTTACACTGCTTTCTGTTCACCATTAGTCTCAACATTTATAGAATCGTTTCTTAGAAAATCACCTACCAACTTCACCAGCACCTTATTATTGCCAAACTCTTAATATAGTCAGAATTCTCAATCTCTGTATATTCATTTCTTTTTATTTTATATTTTAAGTCAGTCTTTGAAAGTAAGTAGACATTGGCCTCTTTTTTTTTTAACACTTTCCTTCCATCATTTATTTCTCCAAGACCTTAATGTTTTTTTTAATCTTATTTCAGATTGGGAGATTTGTCTTAATACCAAATGGTCAGCACCTCAGCAGAATATTTTGCAGGGGAAAACACCCAATGTGGTAGAAATGGTAAGATCGACAGTGTGTAATTCCTTGCCTTCCACACCAGTGGAAGATTGGAAATTCCATAAGATAGAAAAGCAACATGATAACCATAACAGACATTTGGGGCTAGTGTTTCTCATCCCAAAAGAAACTTTTCTCACAGGTTTCTGAGCCTTATGAATTTGACAAACCCTTTAAATACATAATTGAGATAAAGTTTTGGATAAGTAATTTCATCTCAGTCAATTACCTAAACTCTAAGAATCCTTGTGAAAGTAAAGACTACAACAGAGCCTTATGAATTTGACAAACCCTTTAAATACATAATTGAGATAAATTTTTGGATAAGTAATTTCATCTCAGTCAATTACCTAAACTCTAAGAATCCTTGTGAAAGTAAAGACTACAACAGAACTTTTTAGCAGAATGGTCACTTCATTCTGCTTGAAAGCACTGAGGTCTGGAACCATGCATTGCATGCAGTGAAAATGGAAGAAAAAATACAAAAAACTTCAGTCATACTCATTTATTTCCTGTGTAGTATAACAGAATTCAAGACAGAGGGGAGGATCTCTGAAGGTAATAAAGCTGGAGAACTTCTATAAGTCGTGACTAATCTCTTCATCAACAGGAGAGAAGCCATATTGGAGAGGAATTGTTTAATTTTCACCATTGGGAAGAAGCCTTGAGTGAACACTCCTTTAAGATTTATAGAGTACTCACATTAGAAAGAAAACTTGTGAGTGCAACCAGTATGTAAAAGCATTCACAAAGAATTCTGCCCTTAATCTATACAATAAGACCCATAATGGAGAAAAGCCTCCTAAGTGTAATCAGTGTGAAACAGTTTTCAGCCAAAATCCATATCTGGTTCACAAGAAAACTTACACTCAAACCCTATAAATGCATGGACTGTGGGAAAGGCATTCCTTCTTCCTTACACCTTAGAGAATGTGTAAGAATTCATAGTGGAGAAAGGCCACATACCCTTAAAGAATGTAGGAAAGCTTTTTCTCATTCTGCAAGCTTTTTTGTACATACGCAAATGAACAATAGAAAGAAGTCTTAAAAATCTTAAGAATGTGGGAAAACCTTTATTTGATCTTGTCTTAATTCATCATTTAAGAACTCAGAGTGAACTGATACCTGTGGAATGTAAGAAATTCGAGAAAGCCTTTCCTTGTTCCCCCAAACCTTGCTTAAATTATACAACTTCATATGAGAAACATTGTGTTTTCAAGGAGTGTAGTAAAGAGTTTACTTGTTTCCCAAAACTTAATATTCACATGTGAGTTCACGCTGGAGAGAAACCATATGAGTGTAGTAAATAACCTGAAAACCTTCACCGATTCTGCAGGTCTTATAAAACACAAAAGAATTCGCACTGGAGAGAAGACCTAGGAATGTAAGGAACGCGGAAAAGGCTTTGTTAGTTCCTTACACCTTACTGTACATTTAAGAACTCACACTGGGAAGAAGCCTTATGTTTGTAAGGAAGGTCGGAAAGCCTTTAGTAACTCATCTTGCTTTAAAAGTCACATGCAAACTCTAAAACCCTGTAATGGTAAGCAGTGTGGGAAAACCTTTATTCGGTCCTCATTTCTTATTCAACATTTAGGAACTCACAGTATAGAAAGACCTTTTGAATGTAAGGAAATACGGGAAAGTATAGAAAGACCTTTTGAATGTAAGGAAATATGGGAAATCATTTAGATATTCCTGATACTTTAGTCAACATAACACATACTGGAGAGAAGCCATGTAAATGTAAAAAATGTGAGAGAGCCTTCACTATTTCATCAGGCCTTATAGTACACATGAGAACTCACACTGGTGGATGACCTTTTTGAATGTAAGGACTGTGGGAAAGCCTTTAGTCAGTCCACATACCTTTTTTTTTTCCTAAGATTTTATTTATTATTTGTTAAAGCACAAGGAGAGAGAGCGGCAGGCAGAGGGAGGAGCAGACTCCCCGCTGAGCAAGGAGACTGATGTAGGACTCAATCCCAGGACTCTGGGATCATGACTTGAGCTGAAGGCAGATACTTAACCAACTGAGCCACCTATGTGTCTCTCAGTCCACATATCTTACTCAACATTTTAAGAACTCACAGTGGAGAAAACCCATACATAGATGAGGAATGTGGGAAAACCTTTACTACTACATGCCTTACTGAATGTATAATATTTCACTCTTGAGAGAAGCTTATGCTTGCAAAGAATATGGGCAAGTCTTTAATACTTTCTCTTAGAGAGCACAGTCTAATTCACAGTGAAGGTAACCTTATTAATGAGGAATGTATGAAACCTTTAGCTCTGCCTTATACTTTACTATTCAGCTGTGATTTCACAGGTATGAAAAATCTTATATAAAAAAAATTTTCATCCCCCACTTTGGGAAGCTATGAAAGCACACATTAAGAGAGATCCCATGAGTGAAAGGGTTATAAAAAAGCCTTTGATTGTTCTTTGTTATTAGGAAACATAATTTACACTGGAGAGGAACTGTAAAATATAATTGTAGGGAATGTGGAAAAGACTATGCCAATTGATGTTACATAATAAGTCACATTGGGGAGATTCTTTGTGAATGTAAAAACTGTTTTCAGTAAATATCTTACATATATTTATAAAAATTGAAATCCTAAAGGGTTTATTTTAAGTGAAAAACCTTTGTGGGACACCTGGGTGGCTCAGTCAGTTAAGTGTCTGCCTTTGGCTCGGGTCATGATCTCAGGGTCCTGGGATCAAAAGTCCCATATCAGGCGCTCTGCTCAGCGAGGAGCCTGCTTCTCCCTCTGCCTGCTGCTCCCCCTGCTTGTGTGCTCTCTCTCTCTCTCAAATAAATAAATAAAATGTTTTTAAAAATTGTTCTGTTACAAAAGATTTTTGAATAAAACCTAAAAGTGTTAAAAGATTTGGGAAAGTTTTAGAGTACAAATCTTCAGTTACTGCATACAGAAGAATTGATACTGGAAAAGAAAATCCATTGTTTAAAATGAGTTGTGTGTGTGTGTGTATCTTTTCTCAGATTAGACCAGTAGTTTTAAAGACCAGTGATGTTGAACATCTTTTCACGTACTTGTCATCCATTTATCTTTGGTGAAATGTATGTTCAAATATATTTTTTTTTGTTGTTAGAGGGTTTATTAAGGTATAATTGCCGTGCATTAGACTACATATTTTAAGTGTATGATTTAAGTTTTGATGCATACACACATCCATGAAATCAGTCACTAGCAATGAACAAATAGAATTTGAAATTGCAAACACAATACTATTTATATTAGCACAACAAAATATGTGCATCGTCTATATGGGGAAAACTACAAAACTCTCATGAATGAAATCAAAGAACCAAATAAATGGAGAGAGATTTAATGTTCATGGATATGCTCTGTATTGTCAAGATGTTGGTTCTTCCCAACCTGACTAATTGATTCAGTCCAACCAAAATTCCAACAATTTATTTTGTGGATATTGACAAACTGATTCGTATGTTTATATGGAGATGCAGAGATGCAGAATAGACAACACAATATTGAAGGAGAACAAAGTTGGAGGTCTGAAACTACCTGGCTTCAGGACTTAATAGAAACCTACATCAAGTCAGCTGGTGTTGGTAAGTGAATAGACAGATTGATGGAACAGAACAGATTGCTGAGAAATAGGCCCACATAAGTAGTCAACTTATCTTCGACAGAGGAGTAAAGGCAGTGGAATGGAGTGAAGATAATTCTTTCCAACAAATGAGACTGGAACAATTAGACATCCACATACAAAAGAATGAATCTAGACACTGAACACTCCACAAAAATTAACTCAAAATGCATTGTAAACCTAAGTGGAAAATACACAACTCCTAGAAGAGAACATAGGAGAAAACTTAAATGTCCTTGGATGTAGCAATACCTTTTTAAATATAAAACTGAAGGCTTGATCCATAAATAATTGATAAACTGGACTTCATTAAAATTAAAAACTTGGGCTCTGTGAAAGCCCTTGTTAGGAGAGTGAGAAAACAAGCACAGGTTGGGAGAAAATCTTTGGAGAAGACACATTTGGATAAAGGACCATTATTCAGCATATACAAGGAACTCTTAAAACTCAACAGTAAGAAATAGCCTATCAAAAATGGGCCAAAGACCTTAACAGATACTCCTCCACAGAAGATGTACAGATGGCAAATAAGGATTTATGAAAAGATGCTCCACATCATATCATCAGAAAAGTACAAGTCAGAATGAGATACCACCACATATCTGAGAATGCCCTAAATCTGGAACACTGACAGCACCAAATGCTTCTTTGCTGGTGGGAATATAAAATTGCACAGCTGCTTTGGAATAGTTTGGTGGTTTCTTATGGAACTAAACATACTCTTACCAGATGATCCAGTATCCAGGGTCCTTGGTATTTACCCAAAGAAGTTGAAACTTACGTACATTCAGAAACCAACACATGCATGGTGTTTCAGGGGTTTTTCTTTGTTTGCACATGAATGTTTATAGCAGTTTTATTCCTCATTGCAAAAATTAGGTGGATGAATGTCTTCAGTAGATAAATGAATAAACTGATGCATCCAGACCATGGAATATCCAGCACTTAAAAGGAATGAGCTAACAGGCCTTGAAAAGACTTGGAAGTACCTGAAGTACATATTACTAAATGAAAGAAGCTGATATGGAAGGGTTACATACTGTATGATTCCAACTCTGTGACATCCTGAAAAAGGCAGAACTATGGAGATCAGTGGTTGTTGGGTTGGGGGAGGGGCGGCTTAGGGTATGAATAGGCAAAGCACAAGGAATTTTGAAGGCAGTGAAATACCTTGTATGATACTATAATGGTGAATATGTCATTCTACATTTGTCCAGACCTTAGAATGAACAACACAAAAAGTGAACCTTGAGGGACTATGGGTGATGATAATGTGTCAGTGTTTATCAGTTGTAACAAATTTACCACTCTGGTGTGAAATGTTAGTAATGGTGAGGTTATCCATGTGTGGGGGCAGGAGTATATGGGAAATCTCTACCTGGCTGTTCCATTGTGAACGGAAAGCTGTTAGGGGGAAAAAACTGTTACAGTGAATAGAGACCTTTGAATCCCCAAACTGTGGGCAGAGAGCAAGATGAAATAGGTCTATAAAACCAGTCCATTAAAAATGCGGTCCTATGGGAAAGCAGGTATGATTCAGGTAGCAGGACTCCACAGAGAATCATTCCTATGATGCAGTACTGATCCTTAAGAAAGAAATAGACAAGATGTTCCTGTCTTTCAGAATTGCTGTGGATCACTGGCTGCAGTAGGCCTCCCATTCCTCCCACTCCTTCCTTCTTTTTTTAATGATAAACAGCCAGCATTTTATTTTTTTAAAGGTTGTTTAGTTTTTTTTAGTAATCTGTACACTTAGCGTAGGGTTTGAACTCAAAACCCTGAGATGAAGAGTCACATGCTCTTGTGACTGAGCCAGCCAGGCATCCCCCCACCCCTTTCTTAACATGAAAGTCTATTATGATTATCCTTTTCTCTTCTCACAATTATATACATATATATTGAGTGTGAGGGGAGCAAATGACTTGTCTCTTTACTTCACAAATCTTCAAATCGAGAGGGACATACTCAGACTAAACCCAAGCACTCTTTTCCAGATTGGACCTGATTTAGATGTTAAGTTTTAGGCATAGAGCTTGAGTCTGATACTATGGGCACAAGATTTTGGCGTGGTTTTCATAGGCAGTGACTATTTGTGTATATGGAAGACAATTCTTGGCAGGCTGTGATGATTTTAAAACAGGGCCCCAAAATCCTTTGACACTGTTCCTCCCCTTGAATCTGTGCCTACTTTTGACCTCTTCTGAGAGGAGTACAATATAAATGGTGCCATTTGATTTCCCAATCTAGGTCATAAGAGGCCGTGCAGTTCCCTCCTGGTTATCTTGGCATCTTCCTCTGTTGGGACACTCCCAGTTGGTATGCTTCTCTTGGAAACAAGCAGTTATGCTTTGACATGCAGGGGCTAACTGGAGATGATGCTCTGAATGGTCAGCAGCTGTTCTCAGTCCTCTAGCTATTTCAAGGAAGGCAACCAGATGCAGGTGTGAGTCTACAGATTACTCTAGGCCTTTGTCTTTGGAGTCACCTTGAGCTGTGTGTTTTCCCAGGTAAGGCCCTGGTCTTTGTAGGGCAGAGATAATCCATTCATTCCCTTTGTATCTTGTCCAAATTCCTGAATCATGATCTGTGAAAATAATAAAATGGTGGGGAGTCCACACCAGCAGTTTTCAAATTTTTTGATCTCGGGACTCTTGTATACTCTTTAAAATTGAGCATACAAAGCATTGTATCTTTTGAGTATTTGACATGTTAGAATTTAAGACAGATTTTTCAAATATTTAAGATTCATTTCATAAGGTACATATTTATGAAAAATAACTATGAAATGAAAACCAAAAATATGTGAGAAGTGGGAATCTCTTCTTGACCTAACTTTAGTCTCTTGAACCTTTTCCTAGGTCTATCGGTACATTTATTAAATCCAGTTTTAACAAGAACCCTGCTAAGTCAGTTTAGCAAGCTTTCCTTCATCCTCCACTATCCTTCAGGTGATTTCTAATCACCCTAGTCTGTCTTCAGCAAAGATTCTGTTAGGTCAGTTCAGCTAGAATCCCTAAACCCTCTTGTTTCCTCTTAGTAATTTTCCGTCCACTGACCCCTGTTCTGCTCCTTGGCTGTAAGTTCCCACTTATAATGCTGTATTTGAGCTTGAGCCCATTCTCCCCCACTGTAAAGTCCTGCTGCAGTGGTCCCTGTACCTATCGCGATGGCTGAAAAAAGTCTGCCTCACCGTCTTTAACAGGTGTCATTAAGTTTTTTTTTTTTTTTTCCTTTGCAGATGAGTGACAAGCTTGGTCAAAAGATCATTTTGTCTAACTTAATTGATGAGAGCTGGCGTCTCATAGGTGCTTCTGCATTCAGTTTCTTGCCTTAAGTTATTTTAGATGAAGTATATATAGAAAATTTGGCTTCAGTGAGATACATAGGTAGAAAAGAAGTATTTTCAGATAATTTTGGCTCTTTGATATCCTGCCAAAATTCAACCAATAGTAGTTTCTTAAAGATTTAGTTGCACCGTGGAGTATGAAATTCTGAGTGAACTACTCTTCCTGTTCTGTTATATTAAAATCCACTGATTTTTTTTTTTTTTTGCACTTTGGATATTTTACCCATACGTGATTTTGTGCCTTCATGTGTCACTTGTATAGGAAATAGTTCACGACAGTTATGCATGTTTTTCAAATGTTGACTTACTATCCAGCAAGCATCATGCACTAATATAATTAGATCATAGCAGAAAGGTTTATAAATGTTGACAAACTGCCAACATTATGGTTGCAGATATATACATTTTCCAGATTTTTTCTCATGCCTCAAAGGCATTTTTTTTTTTAAAGATTTTATTTGTCAGAGAGAGGGAGATAGAGCGAGCGAGCACAGGCAGAGTGGCAGGCAGAGGGAGAAGCAGGCTCCCTGCCAAGCAAGGAGCCCGATGTGGGACTCAGTCCCAGGCCGCTGGGATCATGACCTGAGCTGAAGGCAGCCACTTAACCAACTGAGCCACCCAGGCGTCCCTCAAAGTCACTTTTAAGGAAAATTGGATTTTTTGTTTATCATGAGTATGTGCCAACGAAGAATACAGTGTTTGTGGCACTTGATGCCACTGCCTTGATTTCTGCCAAGGAGCCAACACTTTATCCACCATTGCTTTTATATCATCAATATAAATGTTAACATGATGAAATGGTATGTAATAGAACTATTATGATAATAGTTTTGACCTCACAGACTGCCTGAAAGTGTCTTGCGGTCTCTCTTGGTCTGGCAACCACATTTTGAGAACTGCTGTTATATATCACTATGTTTGGGATGGTTTGTTACACAGCATTAATAATCATAACAGACTTACTCTCTTTTTTTCTTTTTTATGATTAGTCTCTTCAATGGTCTAGGCAGCTAACTGGGAAAATTCCAGGGTCCCATTGTGCTTCAGAATTTGGCTTGCTTTTTGCCCAGGTAGAGCTTGGGTGTTAAGGGCTCAGACTGGAGCCTGACTGCCGGAGTGTGGGTCCTGCCCTTGTTGCTTTTGAGCTATGTGTTTGGGGTACTTCCCTTAGCCTCTCCTGAGCCTCATTTCCATTTGCTAAATGAGATCATTAATAAGGGAAATGATTTGTTACCAGATGTCAGTGGAAACTTTCTAATAGTCATGCCCTCACAAGGGCTGGTGAGAGCTCCCTGTTATTTTGCACTTACTGTACACTGTGAAATGCGCTGAAGGCTTTCCATGGACTGAGTCATTTCATCTTCATTACAACTCTGAGGAGCCACTGTTCTTATTCTGCTTATGTGATTTATGTGACATGAAATACGCACCATCATTTCTGGTGGATTCTAGCTCAGTGTTTTCAGTTTAAAGCACCCAGTTTTTTGAGCTAACAGAGGAACCCTAGCCACTGACTCCAGGCTTTCTGGTCTCATCGAGATTAACAGCAGCCAAATTCTGTTCCTCTGGCTTCTGTCTTACAAGTGGCCAGATTTTCAGAATTATTGTGTTCCCCTCGGTAGAGAACTCACAATTCAATTAGAACACAGATCTCTCCACACAGAAACCCATTGCTGATGTTGCAACTGACCCAGAACTGCTAGTATAACTGAATCTGCCCCCTTGCTCTGAAAATGTGGCCATCTGCTAATTGTAAAGAATGTGAAACATACATTCAAGCAAAAGTGATAGCAGATAGTCATAGGCTGGGCCTTGATAGGAGTGAAAACTAGCCCATGGTTTTGCAGCTGTGGCTGGATACATTTTTATGATTTTTTTGAATAATTTTAATAATTTTTATCTCCTTATTTTCAATTCTCTCGTTTCTTTTCCCTCTCTTGTGGAAATTACACAGGCAATTTCATCCTTCCAATTGTACATGCACATTGTGTACAGTCTTGTTAAGCATCAGATATTCTGGAATATAAGCATAATAATTAAGCACATGACTTTATTATTAAGCCACTTACTCTGCAGACCCGAAAAATGAACATGAAAACCCCCGTGGCTGGCACCGGAGACCTTTTAAATCACAGTAAAATCATACCAGAATAAGGCTGACCTTTTTTGCTTCTCATTTTGCTTTTTAGTAATCATTTTACAAATTCAGAGTCACAAATAGAAGGGATATTTCCTTTTCTCCACTGTTTTGGCACCTGTCACAGTACAAATGATTTAATTTCATATTGTCACTGTTGGGGTCCCCCAGTGATGGGTCCGTGATCAAAGGAGTGAGACTGATGCGAAGCAAAGGTCAAGCAAAGCTTTATTTCACTCCAAGCATCGAGAATCAAACTGACCGGTCAGGGCTCTCTCTCTCTCCCAAGAGGCCACAGCGATGACCCAGCCTCACAGACTTTTATAGAGGTGGTTGAGCCTGGCTTATACACAGGTGGCCAATGAGATTGCAATACACAGGGAAAACTGCACAGTCATGCTAGGTCAGCAATACGGGTGGCCAATTGAATTTCAATTTACCATAGTAAATATATGCGCACCCTACTGATTGGATGTCTCCATCCGGCCTGGCATGCCCTTGTATCTGGGCTTTGCAAGTAAGTTCCTCTGGGAGGGGCAATCTAAGTTTATAACCAAATGGCTCCCTCTGGCTAACCAGGCCCTTACAGTCACAGTTATATGTGTTGGTTTTCAGGAATTTCCCAAAAATGCTAAATTAATAATTTATTAATTATTGTTATAATTATATTAATAATAATTTATTAATTATTTAAATATTATTTAAAACAATTATTGATTGTTTAAACTGAGTCCGACCTTGGTGGGGACTTGTTTTGGTTAGGAAGATAGGAGGGGCAGTGACCTCACATGTGAATTCATAATAGCTTAGAAGTGAGCTTTATGCCCCTTTTCCTTTGTCGCTCAGTCCCTTTTTCAGTTTTTGGGAACTCCTCCTTTTCCCCTTGGAGAGATCGTATAGCGTCAAGGATGGCTGTGAGATCAAGAGCAAATTGCTCCACTCTTGGCGTTTCCCCTTTACTCTTTTTTAATCCCTGCACCTAAGGTGGGGCACAAACTCACCATCCCAGATCAAGTGTGGCTTGCCCTATGGGCTGAGCCAGCCAGGAGTTCCCCCCTTCTTTATTAAAGGAATACAAAAACCCCCCTTTCTTGTCCTTTTACCCCGCAGCACCTCCTTGGCCACATCTCTCAGCCCCTGCCTCCCCCCGCACAGCAGCGCCCCAGGGTGGATCAGTGGGAAGTCGCAGTCTCTGAGGGCCCCTGGCGCAGCCTGAGGCCGGAAGAGGAAGTGCGCCCTGCCGGAGCCCTTTTCCGGGGATGTTGGCGGAAGCTTGAGTCGACTTTTTGGTCCATTGGCGGTTGTCCTCCCCTGGCTGTAGCCCAGGAGTGGGTCTGCGGGTTGGAGGGGGCTGTGCGGTATTGGGGAGAGGTCAAGGGGACGGTTTCCAGCGCCAACAGCTTCGAGGCCACAGCACTTCTTCCGGGTCTCATGGTGCCCTTCCTCACCGGGGGCTCCCGGCCATCCCTGCCTTTCCTACCTGGGCCTTGACCCCCTTCCATCTGTGGCCAGTCGGGTCGTCGGGCCCGAGAGGAGGCACGTGGGGATGCAGTCAGGGCGTGCTGGCGAGGACTTCAACCCATCCCCCGTATTCTCTTTAGAAAGTTCTCCCCCGAATTAAGTTATTTTTCCTCAAGAAAATGCTTTTTTTCTGTGTCTCATTTTCTGCGTTAACGGCATTACCTTGAAATACTTATCACGAAGATCTTCACTTCCCCCTCTAACCCCCGACCTGGCTTGGACTTGTGCAGATGCATCTAAGTCCACTGTGGACGGACGATTGAATTGCTCCCCTCTCTGTGGGGTTGTGCATGTTTCTTCCCATTTCTGCGCCAGGGTCGGTATTTAGAGGTATAGTTCTGGGGTCATGTGTAGTGTGTCCAGTGGTATTGCCAGCCACCCCAGTCCATGGGGCTTGGTCTGTTTTGAACCTTCAGAGTGTTTATTTTCCATCCAGCAAGCTGCAGACTTCTTTTGTTTTCAAATAATTTACCTGTAGATTCTTGGATGTTTACATAGTAACGGTCATGTCGTCTGTGAGTAATGACAGGTTTATTCTTACTCTGTAATCTCTTATATTAAGAATATTATATTATATATAATTATATTATAATTATATATTATAATTATATAATGTTATAACATATATAATATTATATAATATTATTATATATAATTATATATTATAATATATAATATTATATATTATTATATATAATATTCTTACTCTGTGTCTCCCTTTCCTTGTCCCCCCAGCCCCATCCCACATTTCTCCCTAGCCCTCCCTGATACACAACACTGGCTAAGACTTCAAACTTGACTGGAGGAGCCACCACTGTCTTTCTCTGTGTCTCAAAGGCCCTCAGCTTATCACTAGGAAGTTAGTTGTTTGGGGGAGGGCGTGGACAACCCCATCCCAGGACCCTGAGATCGTGACCCACTAGAGTGGGATGCTCAACCAACTGAGCCATGCAGGCACCCCTTGAATTGTGATTTTTTTACAGAGTTGGTTAAGATTATTTTTAAGTTCTGTGAAATGTTGACTGTTGCAAAACACTTTTACTGTGACACTGAGATGATAGTTTTCTTTGATCTATGAATAAGACATATTAATTGATTTTCTTTTAAGCTTCTCTGATATTCCCGGAATAAACGCAACTTGGTTGTGATGTGTAAATGTCATTTATTGATGTATTTGGTTTGAACTTTAGGTTATTTATATCTGTTCATTAATGGGATTTGCTATCATTCAGTTTTATTACTATGGCTGTGTAATGCTTAGTGTCAACATTATACTGAAGAATATTCTTCTTCCCTTTAATACCTTTAGTCAAGGTAATCCCTTTGAGTAAGGAAAATTGTTTTGTAAAATTGTTTAAGAAGAGGTGTATCTATCTCCTCCTTTCTCCCTTGTGGTAATGTATAAGGTATTGTAACAGAATAATCAGAATGCAAACATGACATTCTGGGTCATGCATAATTCTGGAGTTTTGCATGGTGCCTACATTTCTAAATAAAACCTTCTAAATATATAACCCTTGCTTTATAGATTTAATAAGTTATTACCTCTGCTAATGTTTAGTAATATACAAATATGTGATATAACCAGAGTCTTCATGAGTGTGTCTGATTCCTGGAAAATTTTGAGTCCAATTGGAGTTCTCTCCTTTTCAAATGGCAGAACCAGCTTATACAACCCAAGCCTGGTGGATTTTTTTGTGTGGTGAAATTTAAATGCCTAGCTCTTCATTTTGTTTTGTTTAAGATATCTGTCCAGGCAGTAAATTATTGAGGGCAGGGGAGGCCAGAAATCTCTCTGAGGAGGTCAGCAATAGCCCCAATTATTTCAAATTTTTCTGCATTTTTTTACCTTGATGAAAAATATATGTAACATAAGGGGCGCCTGAGTGGCTCAGTTGTTTGGATGTCTGACTCTCAATTGTTGACTCAGGTCTTGATCTCAGAGTTGCAGTTCAGGGCCCGCCTTGGGTACCATGCTGCATATGGAGCCTACTTTAAAACACATACATACTGGGGCGCCTGGTTGGCTCGGTGGGTTGGAGCCTCTGCCTTCGGCTCGGGTCGTGATCTCGGGGTCCTGAGATCGAGTCCTGCATCGGGCTCTCTGCTCCACGGGGAGCCTGCTTCCTCCTCTCTCTGCCTGCCTCTCTGCCTAGTTGTGATTTCTCTCTGTCAAATAAATAAAATATTTTAAAAAATAAAAATAAAAAAATAAAAAATAAAACACATACATACATACGTATATACGTGTGTATATACACCTATGTGTGTATATGTCACACATGTATCACATGTTATAAGCGTGTGTTATATACATACATATGAAAACATAAAATTTGCCATTATAAGCATTTTAAACATAAAATTCAATGACATTAACCACATTCATAATGTATAGCCCTCAGCACCTGGTTCATTTTTTGCAAATTTATGTCTCAAGAAATAATTAATGGATTTCCTGTGAGTTTTGAGCTTGATTGGCATAAAATTAATCATAATATTGTATATGTTTAATCTCTGTAGCATCTATAATTGTATGGGGGGGTGTTTCTTAATTTTCCTTGAGCTTTCTCCCTTCTTGAATCATCTTGGTTGATTTCTTCCTATTTTATCAATTTCAAGGGGCCAAAATATTTTTTTGCTTGATTGATTTCTTTTTTTTTTTAAGGTTTATTTATTTACGTTAGAGAATGCACAAATGGGAGGGTCAAAGACAGAGGGTGAGAGAATCTCAAGCATACTCTATGCTCAGTGTGGAGCCCCCAGGCAGGGCTCGATCTCACGACCCTGAGATCATAGTCTGAGCTGAAACCAAGAGTTGTTGGCTGCTTAATCAACTGCACCACCCAGGCACCCCTACTTTTTGTTTTCTAGTTCTTCATTTTTTTGCCTTATCTTTTCTTCCTTTAACTTTTCTTCTTTTTTTTTTATTTTTGGTTTTTTTTTTGCAGACTACTTTTTTTTATTAATTTCTTTTCAGCATAACAGAATTCATTGTTTATGCACCACACCACACCACACCCACCACACCACACTCCATGCCATATGTGGCCTCCATAATACCCACCACCTGGTTCCCCCAACCTCCCACCCCCCACCCCTTCAAAACCCTTAGATTGTTTTTCAGAGTCTATAGTCTCTCATGGTTCATCTCCTCTTCCAATTTCCCTCATCTCCCTTCTCCTCTGCATCTCCCTATGTCCTCCATGTTATTTGCTATGCTCCACAAATAAGTGAAACCATATGATACTTGACTCTCTCTGCTTGACTTATTTCATTCAGCATAATCTCTTCCAGTCCCGTCCATGTTGCTACAAAAGTTGGGTATTCGTCCTTTCTGATGGAGGCATAATACTCCACAGTGTATATGGACCACATCTTCCTTATCCATTCGTCCGTTGAAGGGCATCTTGGTTCTTTCCACAGTTTGGCGACTGTGGCCATTGCTGCTACAGATGGCCCTTCTTTTCACTCCATCTGTATCTTTGGGGTAAATACCCAGTAGTGCAAATGCAGGGTCAAAGGGAAGCTCTATTTTTAATTTCTTAAGGAATCTCTTAACTTTTCTTCTTTTGGGATTTTTTTCTCTAAATTGTTTAACCGGAAACTTAGATTAATTTTTAACTTCATTTTTCTCTAATGTAAATATATAAAGCATACTTTTTTTTTCTAAGGCCTACTTTAGCTGCAGCTTACAAGGTTTGGTAGTTATAATTGTTTGGTAACCATAGTATTACATATTTTCTAATTCCAGTTTAATTTATTAATTATATATTTTATTCATAAGTTACTCACAAAGATGATGTTCGCTAAACTCCAAATGTATGGCTTTTAATATTAGATCAAACCATATGAACCTGCTAAGTTTCCACCATTTTTTAATCTACAGAAATGGGAGTGTTGGGGCTCCTGGGTAGCTGCATTGGTTTAGCATCTGCCTTTGGCTCAGGTCATGATCCCAGGTCCTGAGATCAAGCCCCACATTGGGCTCCTTGCTCAGTGGGGAGCCTGCTTCTCCCTCTCCCTCTACCTGCCACTCGCCCTGCTTTTTGCTGACTTGCTCTCTCTCTCTTTGTCAGATAAATAAATAAAATCTTTTAAAAAAATGTCAGTGTCATGGCTCAACATAATAGTTTTCTCTTTTAACTGAATTTCATTTTGGTCAAGGAACATATCTGTATATAAATCCCTCAAAAGCTTTAAAACTAGTGCGCACATGGCAGCATATATACTAAAATTGAAAGCTTTAAGACTATCTGTATATTATAGGAAGAGAGCTAGTTTTTGTAAATACTCCACTTGTGCTGGAAAAAAAATATGTGTACTCTCTGTTTATTGAGTGTACTGTTTGTAAGTGTTTTAGGTGAAGCCTGTTCATTTTACTATTCAAATCTTTACATCCTCTTTTGTTTTCCCCGCTGACCTCTACATCACTGACAGGAGTATGTTAAAGTCTTTGACATTGATGGTGGTTTGTCTATTTCTCCTTTAATTCTCTTAGCTTTTATGAGACTGTGAGTCTGCACAATTTCAGAATCTTTATATCTTCCTAGTGAATTGAACCTCTTATCCTAATGTAGTTGTCTTTCATAATGCCTTTTGTTTTAAAATGTGTGAAATCAGAGGCACTTGGGTGATTCAGTCAGTTAAGCATCCAACTCGGTTTCAGCTCAAGTGTTGATCTCACGTTTTTTAATTCAAGCCCCATGTTGGGCTCCATATTTTGCATGGAGCCTATGTTTTGGGGTTTGTTTGTTTAAGTGTGAAATCAAACAGTTTTGGTTAATATTTGCCTGGTGTATCATTTTTATTTTTGAGATTCAGTCTTTCTGGTTTCTTTTTTAAAGATTTTATTTATTTATTTGTCAGAGAGAGAGAGCACAAGCACGCAGTGGCAGAGAGAGATGCAGGCTCCCTGCTGAGCAAGGGGCCTGACTTGGGACTCGATCCCAGGACCCTGGAATCATGACCTGCACCGAAGGCAGCAGCTTAACCGACTGAACCACCCAGGTGTCCCATCAGTCTTTCTGGTTTTGTTTTTGTTTTTTTAAGATTTTATTTATTTATTAGAGAGAGCCCAAGCAGGGGGGAGTGGCAGAAGGAAAGGGAGAAGCAGGCTCCCCATTGAACAGAGAGCCCAGTGTAGAGCTGGATCCCAGGACTCTGGGATCATGACCTCAGCCAAAGGCAGATATGTAACTGACTGAGCCACCCAGATGCTCTTGTTTTGGTTTTAAATGCATCTCATGAAAGAGCATAGAGCTGGAATTCATCTTAATCTAACATGTCAATTTTTGCTTTTAAACTGTAGAGTTTAATCCATTTACCTGTATATTAATTGTGATTATTGATATCAATATTTTCTACTGTCTTGCATTGTGCTTTTTACTTTACCTGCCTTTTTTGTTTCTTTTCCCTGCTTATTTTTCTTACTTTTGGAATAATTGAGGGTTTGGGGGTTTTTTTATTCCATTTTTTTCTTCTAGACTGTGAGTTAAACCTGTGAGTCCATTCATTTAGTGGTCACTCTAGTATCTTATCAGGCACACTTAAAGTCAAAAGCTAATCAACATCTCTATTCTGTTCTGCAGGAATACAAGTAGCATAAAACTGCAATCACCTCCCTCCAAATTTATGTGTTTTTATTATTCACTATTAGGATTCTAGCTTGCTTTTCCTTCTCACAAATTAGACTGTTATTACCATTTTATATGATCAAGGTTCATTTAGTTCTACCCATTTGATTTTTGTTCACTCTATTTTTTTAACATTTCAGTTGCACAAACTCCCATTTCTTGGAATACTGAGAATTTAGTGATCTTTTGATGGGTAAACTCTCTCAGGTCTTTACTTAAAAATGTCTTTATTTTATCCTTTTAAATTTTTAAGCTTTTCATAGGGAAATTTCAAGCACACATAAGATAGAATAGTGTAGTGAATCTTTATGTCATCCACATTCAGCTTTGACAATTATCAATATTTTACCAATCTTGGATCATCGTAGCCTGACTGTTTAATACACTATCCACATAATGGCTATTTAAATTTAAATTAAAATCTCAGTAACACTGGCTTCATTTCAAGGGCTCAACAACCATATGTGACTGGTGGCTCCTGTATTATTGAGGTAATAGTGTTGGGATAGCGCTAGTAGCCTGTTCACCTGCCTTTTTTTTTTTTTTTTTAAATTTCTGGAGGGTTTTTTTGTTTTTTGTTTTTTTTTTGGTAGCACATTCTAGATATCACATCTTTTCATCAGTAAATACTTAGGTATGAATCTGTAGCTGGTACAAACCACCACAGCATTTTCTCACCTGGCAGACTCCAGAGTTCCCTGATTGTCTCCAGAATATCTTTTTACAGTTGGTTTGTTCAAGTCAGGATCCTTTCAGAACTCCCACATTGTTTTTTGAGGTATAGATCTTTTTTTTTTTTTTAAGATTTTATTTATTTGACAGAGATCACAGGTAGGCAGAGAGGCAGGCAGAGAGAGATAGGGAGGGAAGCAGGCTCCCTGCTGAGCAGAGAGTGGGATGCAGGGGCTCGATCCCAGAATCTTGGGATCATGACCTGAGCTGAAGGCAGAGGCTTTAACCCACTGAGCCACCCAGACACCCTGAGGTATAGATCTCTTAAGTACCTGTTTCATCTCTTCCCTTTCTCCTTTTTTTGTTAATCAACTGACTAATTGGAGATACTAAGTCATTTGTCTTTCAAGTGTTCTGCATTGTAGATTTGGCTGATGCTGCATCCTGGTGTTTACCATGTTTGTCTCTGTATTTCCTATTGAAAGTCTTTAGTCTAGAAGCTTGGCTAAATTCAGGCTTAACAGGAAGTTTTTAGCATTATCACAATACCTTATTACACCCCTCTAAATGAACAGTTTTCTTGGTATTTTCAGTGGTCTTCGGCTAAACAAATTGGGCCATACGTGTGGTTCCACAAGCTGGGTTTATCATTCCTTGCAGCAAGGCAGAATGCACAGCATTGTGCACTGTAGGCCTGTCAGAGGATGTGGGCTTGTGCCTGGTGCTTTGGGGGGAGGGCTCTGGGTTAGATGACAGGAAGTGAGAACAATTCTATGATTGGGTTTGTCAGTAAAGGTTATCTAGAAGGAAGGAAAACTACCCCAAGGAGGAAGCTGTAATTGATAAAGAAGCAATAGTGGCTCCTGTTGGCCAGAAAGGGGGGATGTTTGGTCATTTGGGCCTAGATAATGTTTATGTATTGTGTTCAGACATGATTATGGAAGGGCCTTGGTTTTGTTTTAGTATGTCGTGGTCATGGTGTGGCCCCATCTGCTGTTGGCCAGGAGAATGCTCAGACCTAACTGACAGTACCAGGGCAGCTCCTGGATGTTGGGCTGCTTTTCTCTTTACCAGTATCATCTAATACCCAGTCTGTTTTCTGTTCCCCCGAAGTGTCTCAAATTGTTTTTTGAATTGGTGTTTTCTGAATTGAGATCGAAGGCCCACGCACTGCAGCGGGCTGTTATGTCTCTTAACCAGTATCTGATGGTAGCAGTCTTCCCTCTCTGTAGCCCAGACTGGGTTTGGCTGTTTATATCTTCATGATGTCATTTTTTAATTTACTTGAGAGAGAGAGAGAGAGAACACAAGCAGGGGAGCAGCAGGCAGAGGGAGAAGCAGGCTCTACACTGAGCAGGGAGCCCGACATGGGGCTCAATCCCAGGACTCCAGGATTATGACCTGAGCTGAAGGCAGACACTTAACCAACAGACTTAGCCACTCAGGAGCCCCTTCATGATGTCATTTTAACATGTCCCTCAGTCCTTCCCTTTTCCTCTCTTTATAAACTGCTAATTATGTGAAAAGATTTGTCAGGGTATTTTTGGCAAAAATACTTCACAGATGGTACTGTTTCTTCTTACATCATATCAGAACTTCCGTGATCAGATACCTACTTTGTGATGTTAAGATTTATCATTGGGTTCCAGTGCCAGCTTGATTCTTCCTTTATAAAGTTCTCCAGGGGCGCCTGGGTGGTTCAGTGGGTTAAGCCTCTGCCTTCGGCTCAGGCCATGATCCCAGGGTCCTGGGATGGAGCCCCACATCGGGCTTCCTGCTCATTGGGGAACCTGCTTCCCTTCCTCTCTCTCTCTCTGCCTGCCTCTCTTCTACTTGTGATCTCTGTCTGTCAAATAAATAAATAAAATCTTTTAAAAAAACAAAGTTCTCCAGCTTGTTTATACAGTCTTCATTTATCCCCTGGTTAATAAGAGTCCTTATTAATGACAAAAGGAGAAAACGATTACTTCATAGAAGAAACTGTGGCATGCCACCTTAACCACATGATTAAAGTTAACACCAATAACGATACAGACTGGGTCATATGCTTCCTAAAGTGGGTCACCGAGAAGGACACACATCAATTGTGTAATCCTTCATCCAAAAAAGAACCATCTGAGTCTAATCATGAGAAAATCAGACAAGCCAGAATTGAAGTGGAGTCTGTCAAACATCGGACCTGGACTCTTCATATCTTGAAAGATGAAAGACTGAGGAACAGGTCCAGATCAAAGAAGAGTAAAGAACCATGGTTTGAGGGCATGGTCCCATATGGGAAATTTACAAAGTGATTGCTATAAAGGACATTATTGGGCCAGTTAGTGAAATGCTGCATATGGAATGTTAAATCCATGTTAAATAGTCCTGATTTTGCTCGTTGTGGTTACATTGGAGAGTATCCCAGTTCCGGCGTCACTCTGAAGTATAGAGGAGGAAAGGGTCATGACGTCTGCTATTTCCCCTCGAATAGACTCTTCTTAACATTCTTGCTGAAACAGAGAGGGAACGCGGGGTAGAGAGAGAAAGCAAACTTTAATGGTGAAGAGTCTGTAGAAGTTCATATTCACACCATTACTTTCTTTCAATTTGAAAGTTTTTTCAAAATTAAAAGTCAGAAATAAACATCCCCATTTACTTTTCACCTAATAACTCAGTAGCTGTTGGTTGTCATTGCCATGATCCATTAATGTACTAGTGCTTTAGAAATGGTGACTTTCTGACTCTAGCGTTTTCTTTATGATAAACAAAGCTTCTTATAAAGCTTGTATGATTCTTCTGTAAAGAAGAACTTTGCCTCTAAATAAAATTAAAAAAAGAAAGAAAGAAAGAAAAGGGACGCCTGGGTGGCTCAGTGGTTTAAGCCGCTGCCTTCGGCTCAGGTCATGATCTCAGGGTCCTGGGATCGAGTCCCGCATCGGGCTCTCTGCTCAGCAGGGAGCCTGCTTCCCTCTCACTCTCTCTGCCTGCCTCTCTGCCTCCTTGTGATCTCTCTCTGTCAAATAAATAAATAAAATTAAAAAAAAAAAGAACTTTGCCTCATCACAGCAGTTTGGCAATCATAAAATACTGTTCACTAAAAGAGAGAGGGGTATATGCTTGATTCTTTCCTTTTAGAATTTTCAGAATTATGAGTTGACAGCCTGGCCTCCTCCAATACTGACCATTAGGGTTTTTTTTTTTAATATCATTATGAACTCATGATTTTGTTTTAGATTTGATGATTTCAACACATTGCAGTCATTATTTTGTAAACTGTTCCATCTTAAGCCAAAGAGTGCTCTTTAAAAAATTTCCTCTTTTGTCTTTTTGACACAACACCGTTAGCCTTTGTTGGGTTTCTTGCTTTATGCTATATGATGTTCCAGACTCACCTTGAACATTTCATGTCCTACACTGGACTTAGCTGTTTCTCAAATGAGCCCTGGTTTCTTTCATGGGCAAATGACATTTAGGGACATGGTGTATTAGGAAGTCTCATTGCTTCTCACAGTGCCTATTGATTCTAGACATTTTTAGTAGTTCAATCTAGAAAAAAAAGTTTAAAAGCTAAAAATAAATACTGTATTCCTGATTCCTACTTGTTCTAGGATAGGGAGGTAAAATCCTAACAGGGAACTGTACTGTGGGTTTGTGTATGTGTGGGTGGGTGGGGGTGTGTGTGTGTGTGTGTGTGTGTGTTCCCCCTGAAGCTAGTATGTGGAAGCTTCTAGGGTGTAAGTGTTGAATATCTGTCCATCCTAGACGCTGGTGGCTTCTTTCTTCTCTAGGTCTGCTTGCTTAGAATCCTGTCTGGTAAGGAGGGAGACATACAAGAGGAAGAATGGCTGCAGGATTTCTGACAACCTGGTCACAGGTATAGAGGAAATAAATTATTCTTTTTCCAAAAAACATTGCTGTTCCAAAAGGACACATGTCTTGCCTCTGACCTACAGTTTCAACTAAGCTGGCCTCAGTCTTCCCCACTTCTCTGGGCCTGGTAGAATGAGATAAAGAATGCAGTAGGAAAGGCTTCTGTTGCTACATCATGTGTTAATTTCTTTTTTCCAACATCTTCCTCCAAGTTGAGTATTAGTTCCATATTCTGCTGGGTGCTATGCAGGACAAGAGAGATTTTTCACTAGGAAAATCATTCATTTTCCAAGTATTTTTCTCATCCTGCCGTACAGTCAGTCTGTACTCAATCTTGACTAAGACTGGAAGAGTCCTCGCACCCTAGTGGTGGAAAGAGCAGGTCAACTATATATTAGACAGGGTGCTTAAAGCATGAGTCTGGATGAGATGGTCCAGGCAGGGAGAGCGAAAGAGGAGAGTTCCAAGAACTGAGCCTCGGGTCTCAGTTAATGAGGTAATGGGAGGCCTCTGAAGCACCTGCAAGCCTGCTGTGTGCTAGTCTCTTTCCCCAGTGCTGGCAGCCTCCCCACCACTCTTTTGCTACGTTGTTAGAGATGGGCCTTGCCTGAACCACAATGCATGTGATGTTTCAGGATTCGGTGACCTTTGAGGAGGTGGCAGTGGACTTCTCCCAGGAGGAATGGGCGCTGTTGGACCCTGCTCAGAAAACCCTGTACAGAGACGTGATGCTGGAGAACTACAGAAACCTGGCCTCCGTGGGTAAGATTGGCCTCATTCCTTCATTCTCTCATTTCTTCATGCAGCAGGTGGTCCTTCACATACCATGTTCCAGGATATGTGAAAAGAATGACAATACATGGTAAACACAAAAAGAATAGCTTCTGCCCTTGTGGGGCAGTCTCATGGCTTTCCATAAACACACTGATTTCATTTTCATTATTATTGTAAAATTTAGGTGATTTGCAATATGTTTCTGCTCTTGGGCTTGGATTTCGAGGGTTAGTTCCCTGTGGATAGGGCATATGTAGGTGTCTGTTTTGGACCTTGTAAAAGAGCTCAGATCTGATTCTTTGGTCACTCCTGAAGTTTTACTTGCTTATCTTCGGAATCCCTTAGTACCAAAGTATTGGAATCAGTTTTGTGGACAGATTTCTTGTGTCCTTCACAGTTCCCCAACTCATGTGTCTTTCTCCATGAGCAGGATACCCTCTCTGCAAACACAGTCTGATCACGGAGGTGGAGCAGGAAGTGCTGGGGACAGAGGAGGGGGCAATTCTCCAAGGTGCCTGTACAGGTGAGCCCCAAGCAGAAAGGAGTCATTATGTGGAGGAGACTTGGTGAGGGATGGTCCATTTGGGACTGTCAGTTTGTGGAAGAACGAGGCCATAATGTGAGCTTTCCATCTTTCACCATCTTGCCATTCATTTGCATTTTCATGTGGTCTCAGAGAAAAAGCTGTTTTAATTCCTCTTTAAATTTGACATTTCCTTGAATACTTTTTGTTCCATTTTCCCTACTTTGCTTTCCAGATAATACACTCTCCTATTATTCCAAACCTCCAGAATCCTTTCTAAATGAAATACTTCCCATTTCCATTGCTTGTTCCTATCATTAGCATCTTCTCCCAGAGCCAAGTTCCTAGAACAGATCTTCTGGTCATAGGTTACATCTTCTCTTTTACATTTCCTTTCCATATTTAGTGTTCCTGAAAACAATTCATAGGGCGCCCACCTCCTTTTTTCTGTTATCCCTACTTTTTATCCCAATAGTTACAAAAATTTTCAATTTCAGATTGGGATATTCAACTGAAATCAAAAGATGGGATTCCTCTGAAGAATGCTCCTGGGGAAAAAACTTGCAATCGCATAAAAACGGTAAGATTCACCAAGAATGACTTCTGATTTTTTTACAGTAGGAGAAGTTTTTGAATGCTACTGAGTTAAAGCACCAGCTTCTAAACGAGGCGAGACTGTGAGGCAGGTCGCATTCACTCACCAGAAAGCTGTCTCAGGAACGTCTTCCTGAATCTCATAAAATTAGAGAAATCTCTAAACCAAGCTCAATATTTGCTGCCCCACAGAGAATACCAAAAAGTAAACATTTATTTAAATGTGATTCCATTGTTAAGTATTTAATACATGGTTAATTCATTCTTCACTCATTATTGGCAAAATTCTGTATTTCGGATGCCCTTTGTTAGGAATGATGGAGTCCTGGGTTAGAGCATTCAGTTGATTCAACTTGAAGGAACTAATAGGGAAAAAAAAAAATCACATACATGCACTGAAAATAGTAAAAAGGTCAGTCATAATCATGTACTTCCTATGTATGGCAGAATCCACACAGAAGAGAATTCCCACGAGTGTAAACAGAGTGAGAAAGTCTTTAGTTACCACTTGCTTGTTCTGCAGGCACCAACTCAACCTGGCAAGAAACCCTTGGAATTTGATCATTGTGGAAAATTCTTCAGAAAGAACTATCACTTTATATGTACAAGATATTGTGAGGGAGAGAAATGCTTCAATTACAAAGAATATGGGAAAGACCTTGGCCACCCCTCAACTCTTAGCAGTCATGTAAGTACTCACAGTAGAGAGAAAACTTGTGAGTTTCATGATTGTGGCAAAGCTTTCCATCAAGAGGCATCGCTTAGGAAATGCTTAAGGACGCTCACAGGAGAGAAATCTCATCCGTGTAATCAGTGTCTTCTGTCCTTCAGCTTACACCCTTCCTTTTCAGTACATGTGCAAATACCGACTGGAGAGGAATTCTGTGAATGCCACGATCATGGAGAAAGAGCCTCCCTTGGTGTCCACAAAACAGTGTGTACCGTGGAGGAAAGCTCAGGATGTAAGGAGCACGGAAAAGCGTTCACCAGCTCCTCGTCCCTTCAGAAATGTGTGAGACCTCATGCCAGAGAGAAGCCTTATGAATGTGGTGACTGTGGGAAAGCCTTCATTTTTCAATCTTCCCTTAAAAAGCACGTGAGATCTCACACGGGAGAGAAACCGTATGAGTGTAATCACTGCGGAAAATCTTTCAGCCAGAGCTCTCATCTTAATGTGCACAAAAGGACTCACACTGGAGAGAAACCCTATGACTGTAAGGAGTGTGGCAAGGCTTTCACTGTTCCTTCATCCCTTCAGAAGCATATGAGAACCCACACTGGAGAGAAGCCCTACGAATGCAGTGACTGCGGGAAAGCCTTCATTGATCAGTCATCCCTGAAGAAACACACACGGTCTCACACTGGAGAGAAACCTTACGAGTGTAGTCAGTGTGGAAAATCCTTCAGCACAGGCTCTTACCTCATCGTGCACAAGAGAACTCATACTGGAGAGAAAACCTATGAGTGTAAAGAATGTGGGAAGGCCTTTAGGAATTCCTCGTGCCTAAGGGTACACGTGAGAACTCACACAGGAGAGAAGCCCTATCAATGCATTCAGTGTGGAAAGGCATTCAGCACCAGCACTAACCTTATAATGCACAAGCGAATACATACTGGGCAGAAAGTATGAGTGAAATGACTACAGGAAAGCCTTTTTTATCCCTCATTCCTCATTTTAGAACTCACACTAGAGAGCAGCCCTGCTGTGACCAGTGTAGAAAGCCCAGGCACAATTCTTGACTTACGCTATACTGGGAACAATCTTACAAATGTTATTGTTCTGTGATTGTCTTTATCAGTGAGTGTCTCATCCTGAAAGTGTGATAGCTTGTTAACTGATGAGTATTAAAGGTTATATGGCACTCTAAATGCTCCTTAATCTATACCACAAAATTTTGATAAATAATGTTTTCACCATAATTTAGTACTAAATGTGGTCCAATCCTCATCAAGATGTCTGGGACCTGTAGGTTATTTAGAAATGGATTTTTAATGTGCAGACTCTGCATATTTTAGTTATTTTTTATAGATTTCTAATTTAATTGGATTATACACAGATGCGTGGTCTTTATGATGTAGATGCTGTATGACATTATTTCAAACAGAAAATTATTGGAGACTTGCTGTGTGGCCCAATGTGTCGGATACAGTGAGTAGCCCCAGATCCATTCCTGCTTCCCTTTCCTAAAGTAACAAAATTATAGTTGTATTCAAGTTGGCAGTGTGAACAATTTTTTAAGGAACTCTCTCAACTTACTTTGCTGCTTTGAGCCCCCATAAGCTCTTGGTTTTGGTCAGTGAGAAATAGGCAGAGGTCACTACTCGTGAGTTCTAAAGAAGCTGTGGCAATGGGAGTATCTCAGTTGGCATCTTCTCTTCACCATTTGCCCCGTGTCTCCTCCCTTTTTCTTTCCTAGAAAATAGACCAAGAGGATGATAGTCAGAGGCTACTGATTATACCACAGGGATATACAGTATCATTTGGCTGTACCAACCTCGGGTTGCTTATTTCTGGGCTTCATCTAACACAAGAAAAATAAACTCCTAACTCATGTAAACCACTCTGGAGGGAGCTTCTGTTTCAAGGGATTTCAGTTAACCGAGAATATCTCCTATGTGGTCAAGTTTTATGAATCTTTTAAATATGGTTGAAAACAATGCGTATTCTGTATAATCAGTGTGTCTGATACATGAATCTTTTGTTTTTAAAGTTTGTATTATCACAAACCTTCTCTCCTCATTTGTTCTTTATTGAGAGAAGTATGTTAAATGTGTCACTATCACTGTGGATAGTCGGGTTGTTTTTTTTTTAATTCTGTCTTACTTTGAGGCACTATAGCTAGATGCGTACAAATGTGGTCATTTTATATTTCTTTTTTAAAGATCTTATTTTTATTTATTTATTAGCATGCACAAGGAGGGTGAGGGGCAGGGGGAGAAGCAGGGTCTCTGCTGAGCTGGGAGCCCAATGCAGGGCTCAATCCTGGAATCATGACCTGAGTTGAATGCAGATACTTAACAGACTGAGCCACCCAGGTGCCCCTCACCTGGGTGAGGTAATTGTCCTTTCATTCCTTTTTTTAAAGGTTTATTTATTTATTTGAGAGAGAGAAAGAGAGAGAAAGCATGAACAGTGGGGAGAGGGAGAAGCAGACTCTTCACTGAGCAGGGAACGTGATGTAGGGCTCGATCCCAGAACCCTGGGATCATGACCTAAGCCGAAGACAGACACTTAACCAACTGAGCCACCCAGGCACCCCTGTCCTTTCATTCTTATATACTGCCCATTTTTCTCCCCTAATAATGTCTTAATTCACTTGGTATAAATGCAAACTATTGACCTAGCTGATAATATTTTCTCCTTATCAGTATGTGAGGAAAATCAGAAACAACATACCTCTCCTCAGCACTGTGGAGTGGTGTCCCTGCAACACCAAGGGGGATCTCCTCAGCCACTACATCTCCTGTGGGGGGCCAAAGAGATCAGGAGGTCCTCAGCAACCTTCCCTGCCAAAGACAGCTGCAGCCGTCACATATGTCCCTGTTATTCCTCGCTTTGCTTCTGTCGTGATTTGTTCCCCTGCCTACCTGGTGGGAGATGAGACCCATGTTTCATGAAAAAGGGAAAAGGGGGGGCGCCTGGGTGGCTCGGTGGGTTGGGGCCTCTGCCTTCGGCTCGGGTCGTGATCCCAGGATCCTGGGATCGAGCCCCGCGTCGGGCTCTCTGCTCGGCGGGGAGCCTGCTTCCTCCTCTCTCTCTGCCTGCCTCTCTGCCTACTTGTGATCTCTCTCTCTGTCAAATAAATAAATAAAAATATTTAAAAAAAAAAGAAAAAGGGAAAAGGGTAAGAACATTTTTCCCTGCTCCCCTTAAAAAACCTCGGGAGGTTTCTCAACTCAAACCCGTTTATAAATCTCCTGGTCAATGTACGTGGGCTCTCGAGTGCCACTGCCAATCAACATGTAAGAGCATCTTCTTGAAAACGAAATGTCATAAAATTGGGATTCCCCCATATTGCTCTCTTGGAGAGAGACTCCAGTCCCCGTGAGGTTGAAAGGGACAGTCTAGAAAGGGAGGCCACTGCGAATAGCAAAGGTCCACTCAGGACCATCAGGAGCTTATGGGTAAATACGTAAAGAAAAAAGATAGGGAAAGGTGAGAGACCAAAAGAAAAAAAGTATAGCGGCAGGGGCTTTATGTGGCTACAAGTAATCCCTCCCTTCCCAAAGGACAGGAACTTTAAATCTTCTGTACCAAGCAACTGTCAGGTCTAGAAACATAATGTTAGTCTTCAATTGCTTACTCATTTAAAAATGATAATGAGAAATAAACCCATAGATACGGGGGAGAAAATAAAAGTTAAAGTAAATTATGTACATTTCCAACATTTAATATAGATGTATATATGTAAATTATAAATATACACTACACACAACTAAACTAAAACAAAGATCCATAATTTGAATCAATTGAAGACTTAGTTATATATTAAAGTTCATATGTTAAAAACTTACATAAGTTTTATATATAATTATATATGCAACAAATAAGTAACAAAATTTATATATTAAAGAATTTACATATTAAAAAGATAAAAGGGTCACCAAGGCTTTTGCACCTCCACAATTTAAGTTCTAAATTAAATATAACATTGCTAAAATACACTAATTGACAGGGCTTCATAAATTGTTATCAATGCTAGGGCTCAAATTATAGCTATACTTGGGGACCCCACTAAATTTAAACATTTCTCCTATAATCAAAAAATAATTAAAATAGAGGAAAATAGGTGTACCCCACTGTAATTGTAGTAATGTCTAAATTTCCCATAAATACTGTAACCATTACCCTAAAGTATCCCATCTTAATCATCAATGCCCTGACAACGATGAAAAATAAATTTAAATTAAGACGGTCTTTGGCTTTATTCCTTGATAAAATGATTCTGTGGACATTTGGTTAAAAAAAACTAATATGGCTCAATAGGTGTTAAAACTGGCTTTCAGGGTTTAAAACTTTTTATACAGGGTGGATGGGTGGCTCAGTTGGCTAAGTGAGTGCCTTCAGCTCGGGCCATGATCCTGGGGTCCTGGGATCAAGTCCCGCATTGGGCTCCCAGCTCAGCGGGGAGTCTGCTTCTTCCTGACCTTCTCCCCTCTCATGCTCTCTCTCTCAAATAAATAAAACTTACTATATAAGCGTAACAAAGAGGTACTTATCTCTACTGCTTCTCCACTTAATAATTCAATTTTGCCTATCTCAAAAATTGAGAATAAATAACTATATCTTATCTTTTGGTACTAACCAAGTAAAGAGCAGTCAAGAGTTCCTGGACGATGCAAATGGCACTGCCAGCCATATGTGACGAAGCACTGGAATGTTACTGCTTTCCATCTCTTACTTTATTTAAAAAAAAAAAAAAAAGGGACCAAAGATCAACCTAATTAAGACAAAACCAAAATTCCCAGAAGAAAGCATAGGAAGAAAGCTTCTTGACATTGAATTTGGCAATGGTTTCTTAGATGTGATACCAAAAACACTTGCAATCAAAGAAAAAAAATAGATAAATTGTAGTTTATCAAAATTAAGATCTTTTGTACTTCAGAGGTCCATCATCAACATTTAAATACTTTTGTACTCCAAAGAACACATCAAGAAAGTGAAAGACAACCCATGGAGTGGTAGAAAATATTTGCAATTCATATATGCAAAAAGCAACTTCTATACAGAATATATAAATAACTCTTACTAAACAATGAAAAGACAATCCAATTTTAAAATAGACAAGAGATTTGAAGAGACATTTCTCCAAGGATATAACAAATACATGAAAAGTTACCACTAGTCATCAACATCGCTGGTAGAAAAATGACCCAAATCACAAGGAGATACCACTTTTTACCATTTAGGATAGCTAGTATTAAAAAAAAAAAAAATTAACAAGTGACATTGGGAAATAACTCGTATACTGATGGATAAAATATAAAATGGTGCAGCCACTTTGGAAAACAGTCTGATAGTACTGTTTGACATTATATTTGACATATATTTGACATTATATATAATGTCAAATATATAGTTACTATTTGACCCAGCAATTCCAGTCCTAGGTAGTTACCTATTAATTAATTTTGTGTGTCATTTAGACTGTGTCATGAAATACCTAGATATCTCATTAATGTCATTTTTGGTAGTGCCTGTTGGCATGTTTCAGGAGTTTTGCATTTAAATCAATAGACTAAACATAGCCTATCACCCTCCCCAACATGGACAGATATCATCCAATGGGATTTAGGGCCTGAATGGACCAAAGCAGAGGACGACTGTATTCTCTTTTCCTGTGTGATTGTTGAACTGGGATAGTGATCTCCTGCTCTTGGTGTTACTCTTCTTGGGCTTTGAGACGGGGACTGAAATCTACATTGTGGGCGGTCTGGCTCTCTCGTGTTTGAAAGGCACCACCTACTTTCATAGCTCTCTCAACTGGGGATGGTAGATTAAGAGATTTCTCAGCCTTCATAGTTATATGAGTAGTTCCTTATATAAAAGTCATGTTGTGTGTGTATAGTAAGTACATATAATGTTATGTTGTGTCCATTGTATGTGTGTATATATAATAGATCTTTCTGAGCTCACCATAAATTTCAGGGCTATATGTTCTATTTCTCTGGGGAATTCTAATACAATACCCAGGATAAATTAAAATATGTCTGCAGACACACAAAAATATGTGAATGTTCAGAGCAGCAGTACTCATAATACCCACAAAGAGTAAACAACCCAAATGTGCATCAATTGATAATTATGTTAATAACATATAGTATATCCATACAAAGGAATATCATTCAGCAATTAAAAATGATACATACTACAACACATACTAACCTTGAAAACATGCTAAGTGAAAAGAAGCTATCGGCAAATGATTTTATGATTTCATTTACATGAAATGTCCAGAAAAGGCAAATCTTTAGCGTCAGAAAATACATTCATGGTTACCTACACACTAAGAGAGGAAGAAAATGGGATGATAGCCAAATGGTTCTTTTGGAGTGACAAAAAAGTTCTAAAATTGTGCTAGTTGCACAACTCTGGAATTTAATTTAAAAAAACACATTGAATGTTTAAGTTTCAAATGCACAAATTGTAGGTTATGTGAATTATAGGTCAATAAAGCTATTCCAAAAAAAAAAGAAAAAAATCATGGCATAGCTGTATCATTAGAAGCATAAAAAAATTTCTTATCTCTGAAGCACCTAGAGCAGTAAGGTGCAACATGTATTAGCAGCCCTTATATTTTTACCACTAAATATTAGAACTAAATATTAAGCTGTTGTAACAATAAAAGGTATATGGGCATTATTATTACTGGCACAGAAGAGTGTAGAAACTTATACCAGCACATATAGTAATTTATTTAATTAAGATGGAATTTCACATGACTAGGTCAAGAGAAGTTTACTGGTAAGTGGTACCACAACTGGCCATGTTTTCTGTAGGAAATAAAATAACATCCACTACCCCACACGACCTGGTGAAATAAACTCCACGAGGATTAAAAATTCAAATGTCTTTAATAGGGGCGCCTGGGAGGCTCAGTCGGTTAAGCGGCTGCCTTCAGCTCCCATGATACCAGTGTCCTGGGATTGAGCCCAGCAGGGGCTCCCTTCTCAGCTGGGAACCTGCTTCTCCCTCACCCTCGGTCCTTCTCCCTGTTCCTTCTCTCCCTCTCTCGCTCACTCAAATAAATAAATCTTTTAAAAAAATAATGTCTTTAATAAATGTGAGAAACAAATTCAGTATACAGTTTGGACATTTAAAGGCAAGAAGCATTATTTTGGGGCCTCTGGGAGGCTCAGTCCGTTAGACAGCTGCCTTCAGCTCCTGTCGTGGTCTCAGGGTCCTGGGATTGAGCCCCATGTCAGGTTCCCTGCTCACTGCGGAGTCTGCTTCTCCCTCTGTGCTTCTCCCTGCTCATTCTCTCTCTCTCTCTTTCTCTCTCTCAAATAAAATTTTAAAATATTTTTTAAAAAACAGATTATTGGGGCGCCTGGGTGGCTCAGTGGGTTAAGGCCGCTGCCTTCGGCTCAGGTCATGATCCCAGGGTCCTGGGATCGAGCCCCGCATTGGGCTCTCTGCTCAGCAGGGAGCCTGCTTCCTCCCTTCTCTCTCTGCCTGCCTCTCTTCCTGTGATCTGTCAAATAAATAAAATCTTAAAAAAAAAAAAAAACATTATTTGGCTACATACATTTAGTATTCTGTACAGCAGCAACACATGAAACAACCTAGCAAAATAGTTATAGATGTATAAGACACATTTGATAATGCACATGAACAATTATTAATAAAATGTCTTATTAAAATCAGGGTTTAAATATCTTTATTAACTCCATAAAGGTCATCCACTGAAAACCACAGCAACCACAGAGAACATGATTACTGGAGAAACTTCAGATGTATTCCTGAGAAGTGAAGAATGTCCGGTATCAATTGTATTTCAAAAAATAAATAAAAAGAATTATTATGGCGGGGAACAGATTTGCAGAAAATGTCATTACATTGAAAATCTAAAGGAATCACTTACTGGAGTTTAACATGGTGCTCAAAGACCTAAAGAAGGGACTGACTGGAGGAGCTAGACCACTTTAAGGACTGGGCAAGAACGTTAGATAGGGGAGAATCCTTGTAAGGGGTCCAGGAACACGGGGAGGGGCAGGCAGTCCTCCCGTGCTTTTTGTGGGGTCTGCGCCCCAGCACACTCGCCCTTCCAGCTTAAATATTAAGCAGTGCCCATAGGCACTGGGTTTTTTCGGTCCTGCAGCCACGCCCTCAAGAGTAAGCCCCGCCCACGGCGCTGGTCCTAACTTCCGCCTAGTCTCTGGATCCCGTTCTGTCCCCGCCCCGGGGCCTCGCCCAGCCCTGCCCACCCACACCCAGGCGGGAGGAAACTAGCGCTCTCCCGCCTGAGGTGGTCCGACGTAGCAGATGGCCGCCCGCGGGGGCCCGCCCCTTCCGGCCTCAGGCGGGAAGCGGAAGTGAGATCACTCAGGCGCCGGGGTCTTTTCCGCCGCTGGTCTGGTTTCGCTTTGACTGTGAGTGCGCGCCTGCCGGCTCCTGGAGGTTAGCCCGAGGGAGAGGGGAGGGGCTGGGTTGGAAGGTGGCAGTTAAAGGAGAGGTGTCTCGGGCCTCCCAGGTGCCTGCTTAAAGAGACCCGGCCCGTGGGGAGCCTGGCGGGCACAGTGAGTGGAGCGAGCCACTCTTGATCTTGGGGTGGTGAGTTCAAGCCTTACCTTGGGTGTAGGGATGACTCAAACAAACTTTAAAAAAGAAAAAAAGAGGGGCGCCTGGGTGGCTCAGTGGGTTAAAGCCTCTGCCTTCGGCTCAGGTCATGATCCCAGGGTCCTGGGATCGAGCCCCGCATCGGGCTCTCTGCTTGGCAGGGAGTCTGCTTCCCTTCCTCCTTCCCTCCCTCCCTCTCTCTCTCTCTCTCTCTCTGCCTACTTGTGATCTCTCTGTGTCAAGTGGATAAATAAAATATTTTTTAAAAAAGAAAAAAGAAAAAAAAGAGACCTGGCGCGCACTGCTGCCTTCCGCTGGAGTGTCCTCGGGAGTAGCTGGACCGGGAAATAGAAGGGCGCTTCTGGGGGGCCGGTTCATACACTGCTTCCCTCTTCGGGAGCCTGCGAAGGAACTTTTGTTACTTTTCTGCAGGGGGAAAAGAGCTTCATCCGTCGAGTTGGTAGATTCTGGCCGTGTCCTCGCGTCCTCACGGACCACGCGGTTCCGGCGCTCTCGGGTGAGCACTGTGGGGGGAGCTGGTTCCCACGGGCCTGTTTTCCTGTTGGATGCAAAGGAATGTTTTACCTGACGGTTTGACTTTATTTTTGCGCGTTCTTTGCGCAAAAATACGTTCACGTAGGAGGTTAACATACTTTCTTTCTTTTTTTTTTTTTAAGATTTTATTTATTTATTTGACAGATCACTAGTAGGCAGAGAGGCAGGCAGAGAGAGAGGGGGAAGCCTCTCTGCCTACTTGTGATCTCTCTCTCGCTCAAATAAATAAATAATCTTTTTTTTTAAAGTTAGACATAAAATATAGACTGTTAAAAAACAAACATAAAGGAAGTCTGTGGCAAAATGAAGAAACATAAAGGCAAATTAAATAGAAAATGGAACAAATACAAAATATGAAATGGCGGTTGTCTGAAAAGACACACAGAATGCACACATGTTGAGCAAAGTGTGGCATGGACTTGCCCCTCTCTCAAGGCAAGGGGAAGCACACATTTGTTTGATTGGAGGTTCCAACCAGCACCTGTGGGAACTTCAGCACTTTAACATATTCTGAGTTATTTTGTAAAAACTTTGGCATTCCTTTTCTAATCTTTTTAGGTTAAATGTGCAAGAGCTAATGATTCTCCTTTTCTCCATTGTCTTGCCCAGAAACCAACAGAATTTATGTGGGGTGTGTATATAGGACACCCTTTTTTTCCCCCTACCTGTTTGTTTTCCCATGTCACTTATGAATTGATAGGTCAATTACTACTTTATTGTCTATCTTCTACAATAGGAATGTTGGATCTTTTATGTCTGGGACATTTTCTGTATATGTAACTGTTCTCATGAGTTTCTGCCACAGACATAACTTACTATTTACTGAACAGAAGAAAGGAATAAATCCTGAATAAGAATTGAAATGAACAAGCTTCAAGCTTCACCATCCAAGGAGGCAAGCTCAGTGGTATTGACAGAAAAAAAAATTTTTTTCTTCTTTATATACTCAGCAACAGCCTCGACCAGTGCTGTCCAGTAAAAGTATGTGTAGACCGTGTATATAATTACTTTCAGTATCTACAATGAACAAAAATGAAAAAGTTAATATTATTTTGAAGAATATTTTACTTCTTTATTATATAAAGTAGTTACTGCAGTATGTAGTCAGTACCAAAAATTGAGGTACTTTGCATTATTTTCTTCATTCAAAGCTAAAAATTCATTGGACATTAAATTTTAACAGATATATTTGATTTGTGTTTAGATCATTACAGTTGAATGAATAGATTCATACTTAAAATCTTTTTTAAGAAAAGGTGGGGAAGGGTGCTTGGCTGGCTCAGTGGGTAGAGCATGCGATTCTTGATCTCAGGCTTGTGAGTTTGAGCCCCATGTTGGGTGTAGAGATGACTTAAAAATAAAATCGTTAAAAGAAACAGATTCAGATATTCAAATTTTTCCACATTTGTGGGAGCTCAAAACTAGTGAGACATCTGATACATAATGGTCCTCAGTTATTGGCCGTTGATATTAATAATCTTTTGTACACTGTACTGTCATAGTAGCGTTCATGCATGTCATCTGCACAGAAAAAGTAATTGATCCTCTTGAATCATTACTAATCAATATTTTTGATTCATTGATTGATTAATACTTCAAGTAACCTGATCTCCAGAGAGATGGAGAAGGTCCTGTCCACTTAACATTCCTGAGCTGCTCTGAAATAATCTTGGTTCATGTAGTGCAGCATTCCAGCAGATTTCACCCTCAGCTTTGCAGGATGATGGCCTGGGATATGTCCCATAATAAGTCCTTGTTAATGCCCTTTTTCAGAGACTCTGCTTTAGGTTCTACCTGCACAATACAGAGTCCTGAGGTCGGAACCTGAGGTCAGTTGTGTTGCTGGTTCACGTAAGAGGAGCTGGAGTGGGCCAGAGAATGCTCTTCTGTATGTCAGGTTCCTTTTATGTGTACATGGGGTAGAGGTGCTGCATAATCTGATTAATTTTATTGCCTTCACAAAGGAAGAGTCACATTCCTCCAGCCTAGTGTATGTACCCGTGAAATGAAACCATGACTCTCTAGGTCACATCTCTGTATAGGTTTGTCTGATGGTGTAGTAAAGTCTACTTCTCTTTCTTGAAGGTCACTGAATTCTAAACTATCACATATGTGCTGGCTTTAATTAAAGTAACACTTTGATCACTCGTCACTGGGGCATGAAGATAGACCCAGTGGCAACAGAGGGTTTCCAGGTCTCTCTTCATTTTGCCCAAGGCACAGTGTTCCTTGTGTGAACCAGGCTAATGCACCATCTTGGACAAATTCTCGCCCCCCACCTTTTTTTCTTAAGATTTTATTTGAGTTAGAGCATGTGTGAGCACTGGTAAGGGGAGGGGCAGGGGGAGAAGCAGACTCCCCGCTGAGCAGGGAGCCCGACGCAGGTCTCGATCCCAGGAGTCGGGGATCATAACCCATGCTAAAGCCAAATGCCCAACTGACTGAGTCACCCTGGTGTCCCTTGGACAAATCCTCCTTGAGGACCATTCTGTGAGTTCAGCTCTTCTTGCTCACAGCAACCCCTAAATTATTTCCCCTTTGTTTAACCATACATACAGTCATCTCTCCAGGGCAGTTTAAGGACATTGTGCCCCTTCAGGTCCCCTTGACCTGCCCTGGAGATATGACTGGCACACATTCATTCTGAAACATTCCTCTCTCGTGTGGTACCCCAGCAGGTACTCCCAGCCTCTAAAGCTATATAATAACACATCTTAAGGGTGATAGGGTTGTGGAGATCTTTCTGTCCTGTGGCTACCCAAGCCATATTTCTGTATGTGAGTCTCCTTAATAAACCATTTCTCATCAAACTACACTTGTTTGCCTTCTTTGGTCTTATATCTCCTTTGGCCTTTGGAGTTTGTTTTGCATATACCTTTCAGAAAACAGTGTTAAACACTCTTCTCTCTGTTGATAACTCACTCATGGTTGATATCCTTCATTCCTGGCTTCAGTGAAGCCTCTAACACATAAACTTAATACAAGTCTAAAAGCTCTTGTCCAGGGGCGCCTGGGTGGCTCAATTGGTTAAGCAACTGCCTTCGGCTTAGGTCATGATCCTGGAGTCCTGGGATCGAGTCCCACATCGCGCTGCCTGCTCAGTGGGGAGTCTGCTTCTCCCTCTGAATCTCTCCCCTCCCATGCTCGCTCTCTCTCTCATTCTCTCTCAAATAAATAAATAAAATCTTTAAAAATAAATAAATAAAAAATAAAAGCTCTTGTCCGGTTTTCTTCTTGCAGCAAACTCCTGAGAAAAGAGATACCTGTAAGCACTGATGAATTTATAAACCAAGGAATGCCTACTTTGAGCCTCATCATATAAGCACCTGCCAAAATAACATGCAGTCACCATTACGAAATGCAAATACTGAGATTATTTGGTATCCTCTCATTCTGATAGGCTGTACTTTGTGAGAAAATTCAACAGGGCTCAGAGTGACTCTGTTCCTTTAGTAAGCTGTGGAAACAGGTCTACCTATAAGGAAACATATGTATCTGGTAGATGTAGCATGTCATTTTTATTGAAGTATCAAATTTTTTCTTACCTGAGAAAAACCTGTTAAACACTCAGTCTTCATCTTTTCTGCCTCTATCCTTGTTTCAAGAAAGAAGAATATGTCCTTTGAAGGAAGACCTAGGAGAAAAGAAAGAAGACTGAATACCAGAGATGATTGTAATTGCCACATTTACCTGACTGGAATTCTAGCTTGAAATTCCCGAATATCTATCTGCATTCAAGTTAATCCACACGAACAGACACTGTTGCCATACAGTGCCACAGTGGTTCTCGCTCACCTGTAGCCAGAGAAGGGCATCATGGGCCATACTGCCCTTGAAGAGAATCATGTTGTTTAATTTCACAGAGTTGTTTTTTTTTTCACCAACTCCTTAACATCATTACTAAATTGTTGGGGCGCCTGGGTGGCTCAGTGGGTTAAGCCTCTGCCTTCGGCCCAGGTCATGATCTCAGGTTCCTGGGATCAAGCCCCCACATCAGCCTCTCTGCCCAGCAAGGAGCCTGCTTCCCCTTATCTCTCTGCCTGCCTCTCTGCCTACTTGTGATATCTATCTATCTCTCTCTCTCTCTCTTTCTCTCTCTCTCTCTCTGTTATATAAATAAATAAATAAAAATCTTTTTTAAGAAAAATTGTTGACATAGCCAAACTCTTCAAATCTATTGTACTGGTTTTTGGCCTGTTTAATTTTGTAACAAATTCAAATGAACCTCACTATTTTTAACTCCTTTAACCTACATGTATTTCTATAATTTCTTATATTTGTTATTCTCTCTTACTTTCAAACAAAGTGCAGCGTAAAGCCAAATACTCAGTAATTTGTCAGAATATTTTGGGAAAAAAAACATCCAGTAGGATAGAAACACCAAAATCACTGAAGTTTATAAAGTGATATTTTTTTATTTTCCATACTTGGAAAAGATTGAGCTTTTCCTTAGCTAGAATTTTAGCACAAGTGATAGATATTTGAGATAAGGGACATTTTCCAAAGACAAAACAATTTTTCTTGTGAGATATTCTCAGTGTGACGAATTTGGGGATATACTAAATCTACCTTGAAACTTGTCACTTCACAATTCCAACAAGTATTCATTCCCACATATATAAATGGATGTTGAGTTTTTAAAACAATTCCCTGAAACATGGACGCCTGGGTGGCTCAGTCGGTTAAACATCAGCCTTCTACTCGGGTCATGATCCCAGAGTCCTGGGATTGAGTCCCACATTGGCCGCCTTGCTCAGCGGGGAGCCTGCTGCTCACCCTACTAGTGCGTGCTCGCTCGCTCTCACGAACGAAATCATAAAAAAAAAAATTAGAAATTCCATGAAACAAAAGGAATCCCTCTAGGATTTTAAAAGATGGCCATTGTGCTGGCAGAAGGAATCTGTCATCCCAGCTGGAAAGAAATGAACAGGGCAGGAGGTATATAAATGCACTGGAAATGGTATGAATCCTAATCAGCACTGCAATGCTATTTCTATTTTGATACAGGTAGGATCAATTAATGACTCAGAAATCTTTGAAGCATCATTCATCTATTCCCCTACAGGCAAGAAACCCTGTTGAATGGGAACTCTTTGTGAGCAGTGTCGGAAAGACTTGAGTGAATGCTCACACCTTTAGACACACAGGAGAACTCAGAATGGAGGGAACACTTACAAGGGTAAGGAATATGGAAAAGGCTTCCTTTCTCTGCAGGAGAAACCCTGTACTGGAGACAGCCTTCCTGGGTTTAAACAATACAGAGAAAACCATCTGACTCCAAATATTTTGGACTGGAAAACCAGCACCCAAGAGAAAACCTTCACATGCAGTGACAGTGGGAAGGTCTTCCGTACTCAATATTACTTCAAAGCACAAATGACGACTCATGATGGAGAAGAGAAAACCTGTGAAAGCAGGGAAGGTGAGACACCCGTTCTTCACGAGTGCATGAAGAAACTTACACTGCTAACAGATTTATGAATGTGAGGAATGTGGTGAAAATATCCCTTGTTGTGCAAACCTTTACCTACACATGTGAATTGACAGGAGAGAAGCCCTATAAATGTAAGGAAATGAGAAAGCCTTTGTTAAATCTCCCAATTTTAAGAGACATACAAAATTTGATACTGAAGAGAATGTAAGAATGTGGAAAGAGTTCCTCATGTCTTAATCACACTGGAATAAAGTACTACGAGTGTAAGGAATGTGGGAAAGCCTATACTGCATTCTCAAAACATACTGAACATACTACAAGCTCACACTATGGAGAAGCCTTTTAAATGTGACAAACAGAGGAAAGCCTTTACTGCTTCCTCGTGTTTTATTAATCCTCTCAGAACTCACAATGGAGAGAAACTGAGTGTAGTCTGTATGTGGGAAAGCGTTTGCCAGTTTCCACTTTATCACTCACATGCATACTCACACTGGAGAGAAACACTATGACTATTTAATAAAAGTGGGAGAGCTTTTATTGATGCCTCAAAAGTAGCACAACCTTTAAGAATTCATACGGAGAAAACCCTTATAAATGTAAGGAATGTGGGAAAACCTTCTTTAGTTATTTTTCTTCTAGTAAACGTAGAACATTGCACTCTGGAGAAGTACTTCAAATGTAAGGAATGTAGAAAACCCTTCCAAAAGTATTCATGTTTTAATAATCCCAATTGAAGGGTGCTTTGGGTGGCTCAGTGGGTAAAACCTCTGCCTTCGGCTCAGGTCATGATCTCAGGGTCCTGGAATGGAGCCCTGCACTGGGCCCTCTGCTCAGCAGGGAGCCTGCTTCCCCACCTCTCCCCGCCCCCCACCTGCCTCTCTGCCTATTTGTGATCTCTGTCTGTCAAATAAATAAAACATTTTTTAAAAATCCCATTTGAATTCAAACTGGATTAAAACCCTATGGTTATAAAGAATGTGGGCGGGGTGCCTCGGTGGCTCAGTTGTTTGGGTGTCTGACTCTTGGTTTTGGCTCAGGTCGTGATCTCATGAGTCTTGGGATTGAGCCCCTCATTGGGCTCTGCACTCAGCAGGGAGTCTGCTTGAGAATTCTCTCCCCCATACCCCCACACCCCTGCTCCTGTATGCTCTCTCAAATAAATACTTTTAAAAACAATAATCTTATGTCTGTTGACAGGCATTAGTCTTGTGGGTGGTTGTAAGGTCTGTTTTAAACATTTATTATTGTGTCCCAACCTTTTCTGGGGGCATGACTTATCTTTGCCCTGATTGGCCTGGCCAGGCCAGTCTAGTTGCTACACCTTCCATGTTGCAGCCCGCCCAAAAGTGGGCCTACACGATTCACCCTTTATCGTCCTTACTGTCTTCTACCCACCTGGATACTCTTACTGGATTGACTTGGTCTTACATTTCAAGCACGGTGCCTCAGGGCATCACTGTTCAAACTGCTCATGGAGTCCATCTACACTGAATCACACTGGCCAGGTTAGGGGATACAAAACATGTCTGTCAATTTTGGAAAGAAGACCTTGTGTCCCTCTCTCATCTGATCCTATCTCATGGAATCTCAGGATGACGCATGGGATGAGTGGAGAAGAGGTGAGATTACACCTCGTAACATGAGGCAGCATGAGCACATGCCCTATGAACACACCCCTACCAACTGGGAAGGCCTTCTATTCAAGCTGTGTAGCAAGAGGGTGAGTGAGGACAATGAATGTGCTCTTCCGTCCCTACACCCAACACCACAGCCTGGCAAAACAACCCTACTGTCTTTGGAGCTCAAGCAACAGGGTCATGGTGTGCTTGTCATTCAATCCATGTGCTGTGAAAGCAGCCTCAGTGATACAAATTCATACAGCTCCGATGCCAAGCAGCATTGGGTTGGATTATGTCAGGTGTGGCCATCAGGGCTGCAGCTGCTTGATGATACTTTTTGAGGCTTAATGAAACCATTCTAATAATCCAAATCAAACTTCGCACGTGTTACAGCTTCAGTGGGAATTATCTTTGCACCTTTTTCTCTTGCTCTCATTCACTTTTTTTTTTTTAAAGATTCTATTTATTTATTTGACAGACAGAGATCACAAGTAGGCAGAGAGGCAGGCAGAGAGAGGAAGAAGCAGGTTCCCTGCTGAGCAGAGAGCCGGATGCGGGGCTCAATCCCAGGACCCTGGGATCATGACCCGAGCTGCAGGCAGAGGCTTTAACCCACTTCACCACCCAGGCGCCCCTCTCATTCACTTTTTTTACCTGGGAAGAATGCAAATCCCTGATCACTCTTTCCCTGGGCCATTTGTTAGATGTGCCTCTGCAGTGTGGGACCTTGAGAGATGACATCATCTCTCCCATTAAGATAAAGAGCAGGCTTGCTGACTGCTTCAAATAAACCGGGTTCTGCAAGCTCAGCGTTCTTCTCCAGCACTTGGGCCCCTTGGAACCCCTGTGAGACGGGACAGTGGGAGCCAATTTACACATGCTGATGCTCATGCTACTGGCTATACCATGAGTCAGTTATTGCGGTGGTCTCCAACGTCAGAGTCTCAGCTCTTCTGCCAACATCCGTGAGATAGTGACAGGTTCACTTAACACCTTGGAAGAAGGGAATAATCAAACCACACATTCAAGACTTTTGGAAATGGGAAAGACATTCTAACAGAGTCAAGGTTTTCTGGGAGAGGGAGAACAATGGCGGCCAGGCTGAGTATCTGCAACGCAGTAATGAAATTTGTTCCACAGGAGGCTTCCTCTCTGAGCAAGAGGGGAATAGTGCCCCTACTCTGCTGCTGCTGCATGAAGTTTGTGAAGTACTGTCGTTACATCAGCTTGTTTTTCCTTAATTTGTTAATCTTCTTGTGCCCTTTCGTGATAGTCTCCTTTTACACATACTGTATATGGAGCAAATCTATTTGAAATATTTTTAAATCATTTGCTTTCGTTTGGAACATTAGCCCATAATGTGTCATTACTAATAAATATGGATTTATGTCTAGCATGTCATTTTTGTCAGTATTTATCTCCCCCTAATTTGTAAACTACTTTATTGCCCCTATTCCATCAACCCCATATATAGGCCTTTATTTCCCCCTTATTTCTTTTTATATTGGACACAATGGTAAACTCTTACCACTGATTCCTTGCTTTCAATGTAATGACATTTTGTAAATCTTTCATATTTTTGTTCACGTTTTGTGAAAAAATACTGACACTGGGCATTCTTGCTTTATTCAGGAATGGTTCTCAAACTACTCCATTAGGGGCGCCTGGGTGCCCTCGGCTCAGGTAATGATCTCAGGGTCCTGGGATCGAGCCCCACATCGGGCTCTCTATTCAACAGGGAACCAGCTTCCCCCTCTCTCTCTCTGCCTGCCTTTCTGCCTACTTGTGGTCTGTGTCAAATAAATAAAATCGTTTTTAAAATTAAAAAAAAATATATGGGGTGCCTGGGTGGCTCAGTGGGTTAGAGCCTCTGCCTTTGGCTCAGGTCATGGTCTCAGGGTCCTGGGATCAAGCCCAGCATCGGGCTCTCTGCTCAGCGGGGAGCCTGCTTCCTCCTCTCTCTCTGCCTGCCTCTCTGCCTACTTGTGATCTCTTTCTGTCAAATAAATACATAAAATCTTTAAAAAACAAAAATTAAAAAAATAAAATTACTCCATTAATCATGTTAACTGTGATTTTGAATGGAAAACTCTTTGCACAGTTAATAAAGATCTTTTGAAACACTGATTTTTACATTTTTTTAAGATTTTATTTGACACAAAGAGACAAAGATCAAAAGTAGGTAGAACAGCAGGCAGAAAGGGAGAAGTCTTCTTGCTGAGCAGGGAGCCCAATGTGGGACTCGATGCCAGGACCCTGGGATCATGACCTGAGCCCAAGGCAGACAATTAAATGACTGAGCCACCCAGGAGCCCCTAAAACACTGATTTAAAACATATTTACCAAGACTTGTTCATGGGCATCATTAAATGTTTTGTATGCATCTACTGAATTGATAACCTATTTTGCTACATTAGTGTTTCATGTTTTGTTTTGTTTTGTTTTTTAGTGTTTCATATTTTACTGCACAAATTCTTTAATTTTTATGTAGGCAAAGAAGCATTTTTAAAAATTGTAACTGGATGGGTGCCCAGGTGGCACAGTCAGTTGGCCTTCCAGCTTTTGGTCTCAGCTCAGGTCCTGATCTCAGGGTCGTGGGATTGAGGTCTGAGTTGGGCTCTGCACTCAGCACAGAGTCGGCTTGGGACTCTCTCCCTCTGCTCCTCCAGCCCATGTGTGCGCTCTCTTAAATAAATTTTAAAAAATAAAAGTTGTACCTGGATTTCCTAACTTGCTTTTAAAAGTCCCTTCAAACTCTCAATTATATACACTTTATAGTTCACTTCTTAAATATAATCCATTTAAAAACACCAACCTCTTTAATCCTCATGGGATATATTTTAACATATGGGGTGGAGTAGTGGATCCAATCCCTCTTTCCCCCCAGAAAAGATGGCCAATTGATCCAGTACCAATCATAAATTATTTTTTACCTAGATACAAAATTCCGAATTTATTAAACAATAAATTCCTGCACTAGTATTGCATTTACTTATACTCTTATCACAGTTTTGATTATAGTAGTGTTGTAAAAGTCTTAATATTTAGTGGTAAATATAGGAAGGTTGGGAATGTTACATTTACCACAGTAGGTGCTCAGCTTAAGGTACTTCCATTGATGATATCATGTTTGCCTAATTCTTGGGATCATTGCCTCTTTGTATCTATACCTTTGAGTAATGACTCTTCCAGTCTTTAGTGTCACATCAGTACAGAAAGGCTGTACTGATGAAGGGCTCTTCATCTGTCAGCTCAACTTAGGCTACTTAATGGTCTGCTGGCCACATCTGCAGGCAACAGGGCTTGTCATTTGTGTCTCTAATTAAACAAACATCTCTTTCAGACTGTATAGACTGTTTTCATGGATAAAAATGATATCATGTCAGGTCTCTGGGGTGATGGGTTTTGCTTCTGGAATCATAGTCAAGTAGGATTGAGACCAGACCTGGCGCTGCCAGCTCTGCATTGAGTCTGTGGTACACAATCCTGTTACCAAGGCAATTGACTTTGTCTTCACCGTGGTCAGAAGAGACATCACTCCAGGACCTTAGTCAGTAGGGCTGACACTAGGACAAGGTATCAATTCAGGATCCAAAGATAGCAGTAGTATTTCTGGTTATGTGGATAGGTAGGGCTCATAACACATCACTTGGCAGGCATAAATGGCCTCAGACCACAACTTAAAGGGATTGGAGCCAAGTCACAAGGCTAACTTAGGGTCCACATCCAGGACCCAAATTCTGCAGGCCTGCCTCAGAGGGCACTGAAGGGTAAGACTTCTCCTGGGTGGGCAGGATTCCTCCTATGTTGTGGCTCAGTGTCTGAAGCTGGTCGTGGGCTGCTTCAAGATCGGCAGGAGACCAAAGTGAGCAGGCGCACTTCCAGGAACAAGATGAACACAAGTCCTTCTGGATTCCTTTGTGGTCTAGACTGTTGAGGGCCAATATTAAAATATTTCTCTAAAAACTAACAAGAGTCATCAATTACATTATGGAATTAAAATATTATCAGAAAGAAATTTCACAATCTCCTTCCACTTTGTCACTTTTTTATTGTTTAAATACATGTAACAAAATTCACCAATTTAAACATTTAGGTGTACAGTTCTATTCAGTTGGCATCAAGTACATTGGTTTTTGTGCAACCATTACCACTATCCACATCCAGATGTTTTCATATTCCCAAACAAATACTCTATCCATGAAACAATTCAATTTTTTTTGTTCTTTCCTCCACCAGTCATGCACTGATAAAGCAGTTTCCACCTGGGTCTTGTTGGCAATAACGGAAAATAAAGGTGCAATTAAACAAAGATAATAAAGGAAAGGGGGAATGAAAGAAAGAGGACAGAAGGCAAAGAATGAGGCAATATATCACATTTACCCTATGCAATATACCACATAAAAACACCAAAGCAAACTACCACTCAAATCTAGATTCCTACACACTGGAAGTTCAAAATTATGTCTTTGTGTCCAGGGTAGAATCCATTGCAATCACAAACTCTTATGAAAAATGGGGTAAATGAGAAAGTATCTCCAAGAATTCCATCAAATTATATACATAAAATAGCACTTTTGATACGGCAAGTGCTTCAATTACAACTGTAGTACCCTTTTCATTCCACTTACATGAAAAATACACCCAAGTAAATGAATGCAAATATCAACATTTCAGAGGATGATTTTTGAGAAAACCATGCCACATTTGATGTGGTGCTTCTTATCTAATGTTGGACATCTGAGGAATGGCTATAGGAAATCTGACCAAGACAGAAATTTGGTGCTCAAATTAGGGAAGAAAGGTAACAAAGTAGTTACTGAAGAGGTTGTTGAGAAACAAAGACAAACAGAAGCAAGTCATAGTGCTTTGGGAATAGAGTAAAATAAATATATCCATTATGAGAGAATAATAGCCAGAAAACTTAAATTCACAATATTTGCATTTGGGGCCCACAATGTCCTCTTGGTTCTGAGGCAAGCATCCCATCATGGGCCATTATCTCTCCCAGGCGGAGAACCCAGGACCCCATCACATCCCTGTTGCCCAGGCTGTCGATGAAGTTCAGCATGGGTGTGACCACAGTGCATGTCACTGAGGTAATCAAGCTTCTCCGGTTAGAATGGCTCCAGCAGAACTGAGCTAGACTGCCAGGCTTCTCCCATAGGAAAAGGAGATCACGAGTAGTGAGACCCACAGGTGGAAAATGCTTCGTATTTCCCCATATAAAAGACATTAAGGGGGAGACAATCTGAGAGTATGAGAAGAGGATCCTGGTTAGAGAGAAGTCAGCTAGCATCGTTACTGGAACACACAGATGTTACTAATGAGGGTATCAGATTGTTGGAATTAGGACTTGTGGGTTTTGAGATAATGTCACTTAAGGCCAGTGTATTATATATTGCAATACACACAATGCAGTTAAGACTACACCCATACTCAGGAGACTCATTTCATATCCCAATCTCAATCAAACACAAACCCATGTCACTTCTTTTTAAGTAGGCTCCATGCCCAGCCTGGAGCCCAATGCAGGGCTTGAATGTACAACCCTGAGATTGAGACCTGAGCTGAAATTAACAGTTGGGCATTTAACTGACTGAACCCAGGTGCCCCTATCCAGGTCCCGTCTGATCAGGAATTATCATTAAACCTGATTTGCTGGAGCGTATTCCGCTGATCTGATTAAGCTAGAAGGGAAGTTGACAGTAAGCCGCTGTAGCCTCCAAGGCCACCCACGACATAACTAAAGGCTGCTCAAGTATTACAAGTATATGAATGTGTTAACTCAAAATTGAAGCAAGGTTCTGACAGATTCTGTTTCTCTGCCCAAAGGCCACTTGCAGGAACTGCCAGTGGGACACCAAGTATAACAAGAGTATCAGGACCTGTCCTATTCACAAGGTTTCCCACCTCACAGCATCTGAAGTGATGTAAATGAATCAGCATGTCACATGCCAGGTGCAGCTGCTTCTGAACAAAGGACGTAACTGTTCTTCCAGGCTGTGATTTGGGAACAAGGAGAACGTTCCATTACCAGCCTCTCCGTGTTCTGCCCGAGGATAAAGGTATTTTCTAACTTAGTACTAGGTGCGCTGCTCTTTCCAGAGCTACGTGATCAGGGTATATAACCTCACTGTTAAGTCTTAAATCTTTCCTGACCCAGAAAGAGCAGGTGTGAGAGAGAACATTTTCAGGAAATTTAGAGACCTATGTCCTCCCCTTTCACCAGCATGAGGCACTGTAGATGGGCTGTGAGCAGTGAACTGATTCACATGCTCACCATCTTCACAGTACCAGACAAGGTCAGTGTAACTAGAGGATCCAGGTGGCCTGCACAGCGGTTAAGTCTAACGGTGGTAGTCCCAAGTGGGGCCAGGCTGCAAACCAGGTACAGAAACTCGACTGGACTAGCACTGCTATCAAGGGCAGAAAGCCAGACCATTCCCACAAATGGTCAGGGCAGAGTGGCACACGTTCAAAATGGATCCATGAAGCCAGCCTATAAACGAGTCCCACAGCTCTTACATTGAACTTCACTGTGTTCCTCCAACACGGTTTGTGGGACACTGACTGCCTTCCCACATTGCTTAACTTCACAGGCATCTAACTAGTGAGTTCTTTCACGTGTTCAACGGGACACCTGTAGACCTTTCCACATTCCTCGTATTCATAGTTTCCCTCCAACGTGGATTCTTTGTTTCGTTTTTTGAAATGCACTGGAATAACAGACCTTGTCACTCTTATTACATACATAAGCCTTCAATCTGTTGTGCGTTTTAAGGTGTTAAGTCATGACTGCGATGTGAAGCTTTTCTCACATTCCTTACGTTTAAGGGGTTGCTCTCTGGTATCAATTTTTACACATTGAGTTTGGCTTGAGACAACAGTGAAGGCTTTTCCTCGGTGTTTACATTCATAGGGTTTATCTCCAGTGTGACTTCAAATGTGTAAGTAGTAGTGAAGGCTTTCCCACAGTCCGTAACAGTCACAGGGTCACTCTCTACTTTGAATCTGTATAAGTTTATGAAGGTTGGAAGACCAAGTGAAGCTTTTCCCGTATTCCTTACATTAACAGGGTTTCTATCCAGTGTGAATACTTAAATGTCAAATCAGGAGAGCACTAGTGAAAGCCCACAGTACTTAGGTTCACAGGATTACTCTCTAGAGTGATTTCTCAAATGGCTATTAAAATACAAGAAAGTCCTAAAGGCTTCCCCGCATTCACCACATTGAAAGGGTTTCTCTCCAGTATGAGGTCTCAAACGTTCCTTAAGATATGAGGGATTACTGAAGGCTTTCTCACATTCACCACATTCAAAGGGCTTCTCTCCACTGTGAGTCCGTAGATGTTTTTTAAGGACTGATGGCCAAACAAAAGCTTTCCCACATTCCTTACATTGATAGGGTTTCTCTCCGGTGTGAATTCTCAAATGTACGCTAAGTCGTGAGGAATTAGTAAAGGCTTTCCCACACTCCTTACATTTATAGGGCTTCTCTCCAGTGTGAATTCTCAGATGTTCATTAAGAATTGAGGAACTACTGAGGGCTTTCCCACATTCCTTACATTTATAGGGCTTCTCACCACTGTGAGTTTGAACATGTTTCCGAAGGACTGACAGCCAAGCAAAGTGTTTCCCACATTCCTTACATTTATAGGGCTTCTCTCCAGTGTGAATTCTCAAATGTTCATTAAGAACTGAAGAACGACTGACAGCTTTTCCACATTCCTTACATTTATAGGGCTTCTCACCACTGTGAGTACGAACATGTTTACGAAGGAGTGAGGGCCACTGGAAGTGTTTCCCACATTCTTTACATCGATAGGGTTTCTCTCCAGTGTGAATTCTCAAATGCACATAAAGGCGTGAGGATGTAGTGAAGGCTTTCCTACATTCACTACATTCAAAGGGTTTTCTTCCACCATGAAGTCGAATGATACGATTATCGAGGCACTTGGAATCTGCACGAGACTTCCCACGTTGTTTACCTTCATGGGGTTCGTGAGCAGCCTGCATCTGCACGTGCTCCTTTTGGCCTGCTGAGAAAACCGAAGCTTTTATAAATTGCTTCCACTCATTGAAATCTCTCCCATTATGAGTTCTCCTATGTGCCTGAAAGTGTGAACGACTAATGAACGTTTTCCCACAGTCACTGCATTCAGAAGTCTTATCTGCCACGCTGGTTCTCCCATACGCTGCGTGTGGAGCCCGCCTGTAGACTTTACCACACTGGTTAAACTCAGAAAGTTTCTCGCTGGTAGAGTTTTTCTTTTGCTGATTAAGGAGGCCACTGTGATGCGGATTACACTCAAAACTGTTCCCTCTATTTTGAGTTCTCATGTGTGTCTTAAGGTTTAAATGTTTACTCAAGACTTTTCCATTTTGGTCACAGTCAGAGAGTTCTGCTCCATGGTGGTTCCTTTCCTGTTGATGGAAGAGATTAAAGATAATGACTTTTTTCAGACTAATGATAAATTTCAAACTTAAAATGCAAGAAACATGATCATGATGTGACTCTTAGCATTTTCATTACATAAATACAGTTCCTGTTGATTTCTTTCAAGTTAAACCAGGGAACCTGTCTGCCAAAAACTGATGCCATCTACCCTTAAGATCATCTATTAAAATTTCACGAAAATGTTTAAAGACTCAATGACAAGTTATATATCTGGGAATGCGTACCTGTGGCATCTAGAGAGCAACAATTTTCAAGATAGATTTGGATTATAAATCTCAAGTCACCATATTCAGAGTATCTCTGAATTACTGTCTTTGGTGAATGCCATTTGTCTCAAATATCTCACACTTGCACTGAATTTTATAACAGGACCACCAATCTTTTTTGAATGTGGAATATAAGAAATATCACATATCAATCTTACTTTCTGTATTTCAATGGCTGTTTTTCCTCCAAAAAAATCCTGGTGAGATGTTGACCCTTTCATTTGAGGCCGTGTTTCCCATTCTGAAGTAAAAGAAAACACAAATTTAAATATTTGCAGGAAAAAATCATAGGGTAAACGATTTTCTTTCTTTCTTTTTTTTTTTTTTTAAGATTTTATTTATTTGGGCGCCAGGGTGGCTCAGTCAGTTAAGTGTCTGCCTTTGGCTCAGGTCATCATCCCAGGGTCCTGGGATCAAGCCCCGTGTCAGGCTATCTGCTCAGCAGGGAGCCTGCTTTTCCTTCTCCCTCTGCCTGCAGCTCCCCCTGCTTGTGCTCTCTCCCTGCCAAATAAATAAATAAAATCTTTTAAAAAAAAAAAAAGAAGATTTTATTTATTTGACAGAGAGAGAGAGAGACAGCAAGAGAGAGAATACAAGCAGGGGGAGTGGGAGAGGGAGAAGCAGGCTCCCCACCGAGCAGGGAGCCGTATGTGGGGCTTGATCCCAGGACCCTGCAATTATGACATGAGCCAAAGGCAGACGCTTAATGACTAAGCCACCCAGGCGCCACTAAACAATTTTAAGTTAAGACTCAGTTTTCTTTATTTTCATATTAAAAATGGCAAAATAACAAGAAAAAAGGTTCACCTGTTTGTTTATGGGGAAAATATGACAATAAGTGTGTAGGGACAGACTTCAGTGGCTTACTAAAAAATAATTTTCTGAAAATCAAACATGATGTCAAACAATAACGAAATATTATCAAGGTAATATATTACCAAGTAGACATGTGAAAAATACCTGAACAAGGAGGATACACCAAAATGATAAACTTACAGAAGAATTAGAACAGATCATTTGTGAGATCATAGGAATTTTAAGTAAAAGACTAAAGGAACCTGAAGATATCCCAAAACACCAGAGGTAAATGCTTCCAGCCCTCTGAGACCAATGTATCTTAAAATTTTACACATTAAAGTTGCAAAGATGTCATCCTTCAGAATGACCACTTAAGCCTGTTAACAGCACTCACCTTGGAAAACTCCCTTCTCCACTGTCCTCAGCTCTTGTTGTTCCAACCAAGCAATCAGCTTTGGTTTCGACAGTTGATATTCTGTCCACAGGAAAAGGTACATTAACAGGAGAGGCTCAAGCAAGAGAAGACAAAGCCTCCAATGAACCCAGAACTATATTTCTAATGAAAGCCGTGAAATTATCCCCAAAGGACCAAAAGAGGCAAATACTCCCCTTCTGTGACAAAAGATATCTCTTGACACCTGAAAGCCAAACTTGAATGTATGTACATATTTACAGAGCATAAAGATACTTAAATAGGAAATTAAGATGATGAAAGATCTTCGTTCTGATGGGAAACCACTAGAGGAGTGGTCCTCAAACACTGGAATGCATCACAATCAGCAGGATGGCTTACTGAAACACAGAAGATGGGGTGACAACCCCAGCTTTGTAATTCAGAATGTCAAAAGAGGGCCACATTTACAGAACACGCACTGCAGACGATAACCTGTTAGCGCAGGGACTATGTATCTCTTTTTTCCGATTATGTTCAGAGGGTATCACCAAGGCTGGAAATACAGTAAGTATATGACACACATCTGGAATGCTGGCAGACTTACCTACTGCGACCAGGTTCTGGTAGTTCTCCAGCATCACATTTCTGTATAGGTTTCTCTGAGTAAGGTCCAGTAATAGCCACTCCTCCTGGGTGAAGTCCACTGCCACATCCTCGAAGGTCACTGCAATCTAAACCATCACACCCATGTTGGCTTGAGACAAGAAACATCTCCACCAACGTTCATGGGAGAATGAGGACGGGAGATTCAATACCTATGCAGGTTTATGAGAGTTCTCTCTATCCTCCTATGGTTCTGTGGTCCTAGGTCCTCTTCTTCCCATCTAAACTCACTCACTGCTCATCTCCACTCAAATGGCTTTAATGGCACCTTTTAAGCTTATCTCAGAAAAACCAAAGTAGGAGTTCTTATTTCCCTCCATTGCAGTAGACTTCTAAGCACACTAAAGATCCTTGATAAACAGCACAGAATGACTAAATTCATTGAAAAAGATACTTACACCCTCCTTACCATGTCAGAACAAATAGCTAGGTGGAAATACGTACCTGTTAGCCATGAGGTCCACAGGTGATTAGTGAAATACTGAGATTATTTTCAGAGTAATCCCTTTTCACTATGAGTTTCCACCTCCAGGGAAAATGCAACTGGGGATTCAGTCCTAGTGTGAGGTTTATTTGCTTTAGGAAGCTCAGAACACAGATGTGCCTAGAAGGAATGTATCCACCTGGTGGATGTTAAGTATGGCATTCTGTCGATTGATATGCTGGGGTTTTTTTGTTTGTTTGTTTTAAGATTTTATTTGTTTGAGAGAGAGAGAGAAAAAGAATGTGTGCATAAGCAGGGGGAGCAGCAGAGGGAGAGGGAGAAGCAGGCTCCCCACTGAGCCTGATGTGGGGCTTGATCCTAGGATCCTGGGATCATGACCTGAGCCGAAGGCAGACACGTAACCAACTGAGCTGTCCAGGCGCCCTGATATGCTGTTTTATTACCTGTTGATAATTTTTCAGCCAGACAGCCACCATCCTTTCTGCCTCTGTTTTTTCCTCAGGCAGATAAAAAGGATCTCTAGAAAGATCTGGGAGAAAAAAAAAAAAAGAATGCAGCATGACCAGAATCACCTACCTGAAAAATCATTCCATCCTAGTTTGAGATTTCCATATATTCCTGTACACTCAAGAAATCTCACGGAAATATACACTACTGCCATAAAATGTCATAGTAGCCCTGCCTCACCCAGAGCCATAAAAGGGACATGCTAGACATACCACCCACGAGGAAAGGGGTCATCGCCTTATTTTACAGGTATGGAAACCCAATCCCTGGGAAATCCAATTCTTTATTTGCACAAGATAATAAAACTCATCAATGGGATTATGCAGCACCAAGTCCCAAAGCACACACACCAGGAAGCTGACTTAGGTAACAGCATTCTCTGGCCTATTTCAGCTCTTTCTAAGCGAACGAGCAGCCTGACTGCCTAAGCCCAGATCCAGGCCCTATACTGTGTAGGGGTGACCTTTAAGAATCATCTGAAAATGAGAATCAACAATGACTTACCATGGGTCAGATCAATGGCTGCCATCCCGGGAGAGTGATGAAATTTGCCTGATGAGAAATTTGATGCCAAGATCACTTCGGTGCAACTTAAGAATCTGAGTAAATATGGCAGTCTTCATTACTCTTGGCACAATGTTACTCAGAGTACCTTTTATTCATATCAACCATCAATCAGTAAGCATTACTAATCCATAACAAACATCATACATTAGCTCTCTCTCGGTAGAGGATATATGGGAAATTCACTAAAAATGTTTTATAACCTTTGTCACTGAAGTCAGTAGTAGCTATTACCATTTCCTGACAACACATATGTGACAGATATCTGTCTTACTAGGAGCTGTATGTGTATCAGCTCACCTAACTGTTGTAACAACCCTTTACAGTAGATATCATTTGCCCTATTTAATAGCTGATAAAGCTAGATTCACAGAACACTAATCATTGGTCCAATACTATCCAATTATGAAAAAAAAGAGATCCACAATTGAATGCAGACAGGCTTCTCTCAAATGTTTGAGATCCTGAGGTTCTCATTCCCCAGTATGAGCAGACATCATTCTAGACCTGCCTTGTCCATTCCGGTAGCCAGCAGCCACATGTGCCATTGAGTACTTGATATGCAGTTAGTAAAACAGGATGTGGGGCTGGAAGTTGGCAGACTTTTTTAAATTAAATTTTAAATTTTAAACTTTTTGCAGGTTTATTAGAAAATTTAAATACATCTACTTTCTCAACTGTATTTATTACATGATTCAATCACGTAAAATACAGCTGATGAAAATTTTGTGTCCAGTGAATTCTGAATACTTAGTATGATGAGAAGAATTTAAAATACTTCAATTCTTATATGGGGTTCCATGCTGAAATATATTCAATGGATGGGATAAAGTATATTATTACGTAAGATTTCCTTCTTTTTTGTTTATTGCAGTTACAGAAAAGCTTTAATCATATACTTGGCCTACACATTTTATTTCCCTTCACCAGCACTGGCCTAGAATATTGCTGGATATTATGAAGAGGAGAAAAATGAAGTGTTTAATTTGGTAACACACTTGAGCTTCACTTCATGGAGCTGAGAGTGGCTTGGAGCCCTGCACCTCCTTTTAATTTATCTAATAGGTTTATTCCTTCCTTCTTTCCACAAATAATTAAGAAATTGTGGTCCTGTCCTAGGCATTATGCAGAAAACAGTGAAATATACAGAAAATGTCCCGGGGCTTAATGGCCCATTATTCCGAAGGGACAAGATATTCAATTATTAATGGACACATTTGTTTATTGGTGCTTATGAAGCAAAAACTCAAATAGGTGAAAAAATAGCGTATCCTATATACAAATACAAATGTATACACAAATATTTTGGTTTGCTTCTTGGGTAATATAATGACAGAAAAAGGAAGGGCTGTTCTAAATAGGACCCAAAATTTTAAGAAAAATAATGCTGGAAGGATTTTAGAAAACTCAGAAGACTCTTCAAGTATTCAACAGCCTCAGGAGGGTCTTGATTGAGGCTCAAAGCAATCAACGTTTGCCCACTGCCCCTTGCCCTGCAAAGGAGCAACGCCAAATCAGACTGTCCTTCACATTGACCTATTTTAGGAGTCTTTCACAGAACTTCCTTATTATTATCACTTCTGTTTTTCACCAAGTTCTTATTTTATTTTTATTCCTTTCTTAATAAGGCTTCCTTCTATCTTTTAACCTGATACAGTTTAAAGGACAACTCCTGTGTTGAACATTATTGACTCTCTTTAATAAATTGAACAGAGAACAGCAGCCCAAATGCTATCTACAGAGTTGTACCCAAATGATGACAAATGCTGGAAGTTCTAGTTTCGTTACCATAAACCAAATTAACCCTCACAACCCAAGATACTTCATTCTACAGATGACAAGTGCTATGTAATGAAATGCGCAGATCTTAAGTATTCTGAGGATGAGCTTTGACACATTTACCCATGTAATGAGCAGTACAAGGAAGACAGAGAATATATTCATCTCCCCAAAAAGACTTCACCCTTCTAGTTCATTCCCTCACCCTCATCCCAGACAATCATTATCTGATTTCTGTCAGTCACTAGGTATGTTGTTAAGCAGCATGCACATCATTTAAAAATCTATATCCTGACAATTTTCTCTTGTTTAGAGAAACAGTAAGGGAGAAATGTTCTTAAAACTCCCACTGAGGGGCACCTGGGTGGCTCAGTGGGTTAAGCCTCTGCCTTCGGCTCAGGTCATGATCTCAGGGTCCTGGGATCGAGCCCCGCATCGGGCTCTCTGCTCAGCAAAGAGCTTCCCCCGCCCTCTGCCTGCCTCTCTGCCTACTTGTGATCTCTCTCTGTCAAATAAATAAATAAAATCTTAAAAAAAAAAAAAACTCCCACTGAAAGTGCGGTTATGTCCATTTCTTCTTTTATTTCTGTCAAGCATTGGTTTATATTTTGTGGAACAATATTGTGCAGTAGATGCAAATTTTGAAATTGTGTAATTTTGGAAATACTGAATCTTTTATTATAAACAACTCTGTCTCTAGTAGTGCTTTATATGACAATGCTGTCTGACATGAGGATCCACTTTCTTTTGGAGAGTTCTTTGGAATGTAAATATGTGGTGATCTCAGTCTTCTGAGCACTCACCTACCAGCCAGGAATGTCTGCAAACTGAATACTTATTTCCCATGGATACCTGATGTGTCTGCCCATCAGACATGGCTTGGTTGCAATCCACATATTTTTCAAATGCTTGCCCAACGCCTGCTGACTACCTCTGCCGCAGGACACCCAGCCAACTTCTTTACAATCAAAGGACTGCAATGATACCTTGCAAATAAGATGTTACCCAGTCATGGGGAGATGGCACCCCCAAAATCTGACCTTCCTTCTTACTGTTCAACTCTAGGATCTAAGAGAGTGCTCTTTACATCTTTATGTTACTCTTCCCATGAAGAAGAAATCAAGGAGGGATTTTTGTCTTCTGATTAGACCCAGACTTACACAGAATTGAAACAGACAGTGACTGCAGGCGATACACCTGTAAAGATGAGATGTGGGGGTTGATTTCATCAAGTCTTTGTCTGGAGCCAGATGCTGAGCTCCTTGAAAGACACTCAGCTGCATTATGAGCACTATGGCTCACTCAGAATATGTACACAGAAGCACTTGCCTTGGGAATCCAAGTGAATGCTAGGCTTAGCTGTTACCTCAGTAATGACTACAAAGACTGTGGTGAGAGACAGATTCTTATGACTAGAGTTGCACAGAAAATGGCATGCTCATATTTACTAAAACAAGCTCAAATCAAGGTCTGATAACCACAAAGCCTCAAGACAGCTCTTAAAAAGGACATTTTTTGTGGTCACAGGACTGACACTGCTGAAAATCAAACATGAAATTTAACTGCACAGGTAAAATTACGACCACAATTAGAGTGTCTATATCAACTAGTTGTTCATGTGAAAATTAGGGCACTGATAAGGGAAGAATGAGATTTGAAAACGAATGGGGACACTGAGTCAGACCAAGATGAAAGTCACAATCTCGAATCCACAAGACACCAACTCTCCCTCATCAGGAAGTCTCCTGCCCTTTGGTTTCTGAGATGAGCCTTCCTCTGCTTAAAAATACCGAAGAGGAAATAAAGCTTTGCTTGACCTTCAAAAAAAAAAAAAAAAACAAAAACCGAAGAACTCTCACTTGGGGCAAAAGTCTTAGAAGGAAATGCTCCTTCTCTTCAAGATCCACCCAAACTACCTGCTACTGTCTCTAGTCACATAATGAATTCATAGTCCAGGGTAACAGGGATACAATATCTTCAGTGCAAGATAAAACAGCCTGCACAACAACAGTTCCAACTAGTATAATATGTAGAAGAAACCTGAGTACCCTGTCGGGGAATAAACTGTAAGCACGCCAGACCCGTAAGTGTGGAATATAACAATAAACTGAGCCAAATTCATTGACATGGGGGCACTTATAATAATGACAGTCTGGGTTTAATATATACTACCTCATGGACGCAGGGAAAGCTCTAACAGCTTACTTGCTTGGATGGTACCATAGACTCAATGGTGACCTATAGTAATGAGTTCAAATGTCAGAAATTCCACCACAAAACATGAAGGGGCAAATCCCAGGGAGATAGCAATGTGGCACTGGATTTGTCCTGTGTGATACACAGCCCCATTCCCCACTCCACGTTGAGGGAACAGAAGAGTCTCCACAAGGGTACAGAGAAACAGGTAAGTAGATGGCCTCCATCCTAGAAGCCTCTGCGGTTATTCTCCATGATAGGTGAGGTATGACTGTAGGGGCTATACGATCACTGAGTTCCCTGATTTCAGTGGGGATGATGAGAAGCCAGAGTAGCAGAAATCAAGTAGGCGCACTTAACTGCCAAAGACAAAGTAGGCATGTGAACTGTCAAGAACAGTGGGAATGAAACAGGAATCCGAGTGCTCGGGCCCGCAGAAATCAATAGCAGTGGCTAACTGATCCCAGCCTAACTGGTCCCTTGCAACGAAACAGATACGCAGCCTATTCTAGCAGAGGTCAACAAACCTGCTCTAACAGTCCATACAGTACATTGCAGGCACAGCAGGGCAAATACTGCCTGTGCTTTATAAACTCAAGTCTGTCTCTGTGGTTTCAAGGAAGCTATAGAAAATATGTAAACCAGGGGCACGTGGGTGGCTCAGTTGTTAAGCATCTGCCTTTGGCTCAGGTCATGGTCCCAGGGTTCTGGGACTGAGCCCTGCATCAGGCTCCCTTGCTCGGCGGGGAGCCTGCTTCCCCTTTCCCTCTGCCTGCTTCTCCCTCTGCTTGTGCTCTCTCTCTGTCAATGAGTAAAATATTTTTTAAAAAATGTAAACCAATGAATATGGTTAAGTTTGTCTAAAGCTGTATTTACAGAAACAGGTGGAGGCCAGATTTGGCCCAGGGTCCAGTTTCCAACTTATGTACTAGAATTTTATTTGATGTCTGTAACTAGAAACCTCAAGTACAGTAACCTAAACTCAGATTTAACTGACCACAGTGGAAAATCACAGCCGCCTACCCAACTTCAAGACATAGGCTATATCACGAACTTGGGACTCCTTCAGCAAAGGAAGGATCTTGCATCATCACCACTATTCATACTATAAACCTTCCTACAGACTCTTCATAAAAGGATGTACAGTCATTTACAAGTAACTATGCAAGGGGGAAAAGGAAATATTCAGACAGTCTCTAAGAGGACAATAATTCCTGAGGATCCAAAATATCATTCTGGCACACCACCAAAGCAGAGACTTATGGTAGGTGATTTAAAAAAAAAAAAAAAATCTTAACTTCAGTGAACTCAGACTGGACCCAGCTGCAGCAAGCACCCACCCTGTGTTTCTTTCTTTCCCCAAAACCTAAATATATAATTGGAATTTTTGGCAACTAGCAGAATTTCCTTATCTCTGACCCATAGGGTAAGGACCATTATGGTAGGAAAAACTGAAAGGAGTATCCTGAAATTCCCCACCACTGGACAATATAATCCAGAAACGATACCAACATCGCAGGAGGAGATACAAAGATTAATGCTTCAAAAGATTAGTTGCATCTATATCCTTCCTGTTTTCATTAATACACAACTTATTACAGGATAACTTTACAATTTCGTCTTTAGGTAACTGATTTTCGTGAGATTGTAACTAAATTTGAGCAGTAATTACTATGGACCATGAGGGAGATAAAATACTTGATGTACATTATAACTCCTTTTTTTTTAAGACTTTATTTATTTATTTATTTGGCACAGAGAGAGAGATCACAAGTAGGCAGAGAGGCAGGCAGAGAGAGTGGGGGAAGCAGGCTCCCTGCTGAGCACAGAGCACAATGCAGGGCTCAATCCCAGGACCCTGAGATCATGACCTGAGCCAAAAGCAGAGGCTTAACTCACTGAGCCACCCAGGCGCCCCACGTTGTAACTCCTTTATGCAACATAATATGAAGTACATATCACCCACAAGATAGTCTGTGAAAGATCTTTTGAAGCTTCTGGACCTGAATAGCTGGCAAACTATAAGTCACAGGGCTGTTTCTGGAAATCAAGTTTTATTGGAAGAAAGCCATATCCATTTACTAGGGTTTATGGTTGCTTGTGCACTACAAAGGCAGAGCTGAGAAATTCCAGGCCTTATGGCCAACAAATTACAATGTAGTCACTCAAAGAAGACTGCAACTACCTCCATTTTGGCCCCCAACTTTCTAACTGATTAAGGTCTTCTTTCCAGCTCGTCTCTTAACTCAGGCAAAAGTCCAAACGGGCAAAGCATCTCTGATGGAAACTGAAACTTCCTGGCCAAGCTTTAAGGACTCCCCTGAGCTAGCAAGACCCCACGTGACTGACTCCAAGGCAATGACGGACCTGATCTTTGCTCACCTGCAGGTACGCGCTGACCTCTGTCCCGTATGTCCCACATATTTTCAGAATTTTGACGACCATCTTTGAGACACTAGTTCCCTCTCTTCCTGGTATTGGCCTCACTGACATATATTTCTGCCTTGTTTCACCACCACTCATTTCTCTCTTTTTTTTTTTTTAAGATTTTATTTATTTACTTGACAGACAGAGATCACAAGCAGGCAGAGAGGGGCGGGGGGGAAGCAGGCTCCCTGCTGAGCAGAGAGCCCAATACGGGGCTCTATCCCAAGACCCTGGGATCATGACCTGAGCCAACGGCAGAAGCTTTAACCCACTGAGCCACCCAGTCGCCCCTCTCTGTCTTTGATTTCGTCAGCGACCAGTGGCCGAACCTGGTCTGTTTTAAAACCCCAGAGACAGGTGCTCTTGCACCCCTGAGCCCCTCGTTACATTACTACCTTGGCCTTTTCTGACACAAAGTCTACCAACGTCTATACCGGACCCAATTACCATATTACGAAATTACAAGATGAACAAAACATTTAAACACATCATGGAAATAAAATCGCAAATATCAAAAGTATGAGTTTCTCAAAAAACATGTGACTCTTCCAAATCGGTATTACGAAGAAACAATAGCTCTGCTTTAGCTTAAAAGAGACTAAGAGACATAAACATATATATTGTCACATATAAACCTTGACTGAGTCCTAGATCCAAAAATACTCAAAAACATATTTTGAGACAATGTATAGGATTTTAGTTTTCACAGAGCAGATATCAGTTAACATTTTTAATTTTCTTGGGTGAAATCAATGTATTATAGTTTTAGTAGCAAAATGTCCTTATCCTTGGGAGATACATTGTCAGTAACTTTTTTTTAAAGGTTTTATTTATTTATTTGACACAGAGAGAGAGCACAAGCAGGGGAAGTAGCAGGCAGAGGCAGAGGGAGAAGGAGACTCCCTGCTCTGTGGGGATCGATCGCAGGACCCCGGGATCATGACTGAACGGAAGGCAGACGCTTAACCAACTGAGCCACCCAGTCGCCAACATTACCGAGTATTTCAAGGTCAAGTATCACGCCTGCAATTTATTTCCTTTTTACTCTCAATACATGTCTTTATCCAGAGGGCGCAACCATGCAAAATGCGAAAATGGGTGAACCTACTTCGATTACATTCATAGCAGTAGTATTTACGTTTCCTTTAGGTTAAGATCTTTGGAAACAAAAATGTCGGGAAAATACACGTCCTGTAATTGTGAAATTCAGTTATTTAAAAGTGGGGTAATAAAGCCTCCGTTCTTTTCTCCAGGGGTCCCCTAGTTTGAAACCTGGGGGGGGATGGACGGGTTCAGGAGGGAAGGATGTTAAGGTAGATGAAAACGGTTTCTCTGTAGTAGAGATGTGGGCACGCGTGTATCACTAGCTTCTGAAATATGCCCTCTACTGACATCCGGGAAAGCATGTTACCTTCCGACTAAGACACGGTGTGTCCAAAATAAAGGACGAGCGTGACAAAGCCACATTCTCTTCCGCACGAAAAGGAAACGCAAGCCCTTGTGAACCAACTTTCCCAAAGCTCACCAGCCGGTCCCCGAGGAGGCGGAGTCTGGGTCACTCCCAACAGCTGAAATTCTTTACCTCCTTGAGAAAAGTCACAAAGCTTGCCTGCGCAGTGGATACAAAAGACCCCACGGAAGCGGCCTCACAGCAGGTCCACTGCGGCTCCGGGTGGGAACCGCCGGCCTCAACGGCCTCTCGGCCGCTCTAGGCGAATGCGCACGGCGCGGCCCGGCCCTTCAGCAGGCCCATCCGCCATCCTGACTAAACCCGTCCCTGGATTCCCTCCTCCTTCCCCCTCCTTCACGCCACCCTTACCACGGCCAGCCCACAGGTGACCACTACCATCCCCAAGTGCTGAACGCGGTCCGGAGGAGGCAGCCGGAAGAGACCCCGGCGGGCGTGTGACGCCACTTCCGCTTCCTGCCGTGGGTTCGAGGGGGCGGGGCTTCCACTTTCAGACCGCGGAGCTGTGGCTTCCTCCTGCGCGGGCTAGATGGCGCGCTGGGGTGCGGGTAGGTTTGAGGCCGGGATGCGGCCGGGAGGACACGGCGGGGGCTGGAACCAGGTACGTGGGCGCGGCTACGGGCTGACGGCGGGACCCGTGCGCGGGGTGGGCCGGGATGGCGTGGGGCGAGGCCCAGCTGCAGTTTGCGCGGTGGGAGGACGCCCCTGCAAACCCAACGGCCTGCTCAGTGAATGGTTTCGTGCCTCCCTCCCCGCAGTTCCTAGAACCTTTACGTAAGGTCGTCGTTCCTTACGGATAAGCCTGAGAATCCAGCGGTCCATCATTTTGGGTGTTGTCGGGTGGCGTTTTTGCAGTAAATAGAGATCTTTGTAAACACGATTGGGTATCCCATCTATTCAAGACTTAGGGGAGGGAAGTGGGGGCGTGATGGACGAAGTATGTGAAGGAGATTAAGAAATACAGTCTTCCGGTTGTAAAATAAGTAAGACAGGAGATGCCATGGACCCGCATATGGAATATAGTCAATGTAGCATTTCACCGTTCTTTGTATGATGACAGCTATTAACTAGACACTGTGGTGACCATTTCATGACGTGTATATGTGTCAAATCACTGTGTACTCCTGAAACTAATCATTGTTTGTCAGTTGTTCATCAATAAAAAGAGAAACGTCTTGTTCTTGCACATCATCAAATGTGTTTTATGCATCGACTGAATTGATAACCTCTGTTGCTCTGTTAATGTTTCATCTTTCATTGTACAAATATTTAATTGTTCTTTAACATCACCAGAATTGCCAAATTTATTAGTTTACATCAACGTTATGGAAGTTAAAGAAAATAATTAATTTGTCTCATGGACGGGAAGGTGACTTATTAATTCATTCGTTTCCAAGCTCCATCTAGCAGTCACTAGGGTTAAAAGTGAGTCAGCTGACTGCTTGAAATCTCATGAACTTTAAGATCTTCAATTTGTCCTGTTGAATGTGAACAGTATTGACATAAATAAATCCCTTCAGATAAATGTGAATTTATATGTTTGCAATATTCTAGCATACTTGAAAAGCTGTTTGCACAGTTATCACAAGCATGAGGAAGAATTTCAGTATGTTCAATACAACATGCCTGTTAGCATTTATATTAAGTCTACTCTGAAAACCGCATACTTGACATACAAAGAAGTTTTTATACTTGTTAAAGGGAATTTTGTAGGCGCCTGGATAGCTCAGTCAAACATCGAACTCTTGATTTGGGCTCAGGTCATGACCTCAGGGTCATGAGATCGAGCCTGAGTCTGGCTCTGCATTTGGTGGGGAGTCTCCTTGAGAGTCTCTCCCTCCTTCTCTCTCTGCCCCTCTCCCCAAAATGCCTTCTCAAAATAAATAAATAAATAAATGTTTTAAGAAAAGATTATTTTGCTAAAGAGGCTGTACTGTCCATGTTTTCCATTGTTATACTTAGCACTTAGTTAATTTATATGCATGTTTATTTACCACATGGCTTTGCAAGTCTTCTGGATCATTGGTTTCATGTGTCCGAAACTGACACTAGTACTATTCATCACAGCTGTGCTCCTGGAAATGTAGGTAAAGTTCACTGCTTGAAGATAACTGTACATTGCACTGCTCACAGCAATAAAAGTCACTAAAATGGGTGTCTGCAATGCAAGTTTGATGTGTTCAATCAGAAGCATGTTGGTAGAGAAACTTTCCTTGCATATTCGACGCATCTGAATTATTACCTTTGTGCTTCAGCATCATATGCTGCTTTATAGCAGAAAAATATTTGCTGTTGAACTCACAAAGTTCACATTTATAGAAGTCACTGCTATTAGCTCTCAGAAAAGGCCAGTTCTGCTGGGCTGGCCCATTCAAAGCTTGGCTCCTGTCACAAATTTTGCAAACTTTAACTGGTGGCTCCTCATCAGTTTGGTCTTGGAGACTCTCAGAGGAATTGTTTTCTGTCTCCAAATCGTAATCTCCAGAAATTGCATGCACTTCTGCAACCGTTGGAACATCTTCAGCTGTGTGAAACTCTATAGGACTCTCCTCTTGAGTTTGTTGGTTGGCCATTTCAGATGAGTCACACTCTTCATCATAAATTTCAGTATCAGCAGATTCTTTTTTTTTTTTTTCCCACAAGAGGCAGTTTGGTCTAGAATTCTCAGTACAGTACTGGGAACAAGGTAGTTATGATTTCTATTTCTGGTCTTGATTCCATCTGTAAATTTTGGCAAATCATTTGATGTCTCTGTATCAGAGTCATCCTTTCTGTTGTCAAAATATTTTAGTCTGGTTTTCTCATAGAACAAATACTATCACTGAACAGAAAATATTCCATTGAATCCATCTAATTCTGCTTATTCCAGAGGAATCTGAGTACTTTCTCTTGTTTTAGGATATTCATTCGTAACTTTTCAATTCCGTATAATTCTTTTTTTAAGATTTTATTTATTTATTGACAGAGAGAGACAGCGAGAGAGGGAACTCAAGCAGGAGGAGAGGAAGAAGCAGGCTTCCCACCGAGCAGGGAACCTGATGTGGGGCTCGATCCCAGGACCCTGCAATCATGACCTGAGCCGAAGGCAGATGTTTAATGACTAAGCCACCTAGGTGTCCCTCAATTTGGTATAATTCTTAATACTGTAGTGAGAGGAAATGAATTACAAGGAAGCTTTCACAGATACTAAAAAATGCCAGGACCCCAGGGTTGCAGTACTGTGACCATCATGCTCCTGAGCACTCCCCAAGCCTTGGCCCTTTCCCTCCTGCATGCCTCACGCCCTGCCCTTCAGGCCATCCGTACAAAGGTTTAAGTGTTATGTAGGTGAAGAAGTCTAGGGGTGGTTTTTTTTTTAAGATTTTATTTATGAGAGAGCATGGGGAACGGAGGGAGAGAATTTCAAGCAGACTTCCTGCCCAGCAAGGAGCCCAACATTGGGCATGATTCCACAACCCTGAGATCACCACCTGAGCCAAAACCAGGAGTTGGACCCTTAACTGACTGAGACACCCAAGCACCCCCAAAAAGACTATCTGCATTTCCTGCTTTAATTTTATAAGTCTCTTCAACTACAGATTATATTCAGATTTTATCATTTTCTTCTTAAATATATTTAAAGACACTTAAATCTCTAATTTTTTTTAAGATTTTATTTATTTATTTGACAGACAGAGATCACAAATAGGCAGAGAGGCAGGCAGAGAGAGAGGAGGAAGCAGGCTCCCTGCTGAGCAGAGAGCCCGATGCGGAGGCCCAATCCCAGGACCCTGGGATCATGACCTGAGCCGAAGGCAGAGGCCTTAACCCACTGAGCCACCCAGGCGCCCCTTAAATCTCTAATTTGCATGGAATGTATTTTGACCTGTAGTGTGTGATAGTGGATCCAGTTACATTTTTTCCTCCAGAAAACATGGCTAATTGTTTTAGTACCACTTACTGATAAATTAACTGGCACACTGAATTGGAATTGCACCCTTATTTAAAAAACAACTCTTATAAATACCTGTATCAGTTTCTAGAACTCTTGTGTACTAGTAATGTATTTATATATAAACATCTCACTCTTGATTGTGGTACGCTTATATGGCTTAATATTTCATGGTAAATATATAGTGGGAGGTAATATTCGTTGCATATAACTGCAGTAGGTATTCAGCTTGACATCCTTCACAGGTCAGCTAGTAGAGTATGCAGACAAGTGGTATTGGTATTAGGGTCTGTGCATTTGAAGGAGCAAACACTTCTTTCAGTCTTCAGAAGCTGCTTTCACTCGATAAAGACCTTCTCCTGCTGAGTTTCAGGCCTGGTGGTTTGCTTCTAGGATCATAGTTGAGTTGGGTTGGAGCCATGTAATACAGCTGCTCCTGGAACTGTAACAGTCTGTGTGAAAATCCTGTTAGTAGGGCAGTAACCCTTGTCTGGTCCCTGGGTAGACAGGACCGCCTCCAGGACCTTGGTCAGTAGGGCTGGCCCTAGGACAAGGGTTCTCGTCAGGATCCACAGGTGGCAGAGCTGTTTTCCTAGTTGTGTGGGAAAGTATGGCTCTCTCACTAGACGTGCATGAGTGGCCCCATAACACAGCTGAGAGGGGCTGGAGCCATGTCATAGAACTGCATTAGGGTCCACTTCCATGACTGAGTTCCGTAGGCCTGCCTCAATGGGCACTGATGGATGAGTCTCCACTTGGGTCTCTGGGTGGGCATGATTCTTCCTACATTGTGACTCAGAGTGTTTGGAGCTGGGTTGTGGGCTGCTTCAAGATCTGCAGTCAGACCAGGTCAGCAGGTTTGCCTCCAGAGTCACAGATGGACACATGTCCTTCTGGATTCTTATGTGCAGAAGACCCCAGATCAGGAGAGACTGGAGTTGGATCACAGGCTGGCTGCTCATAGTCTGCATCTCAGAGTGAGGTCAGCAGCCTGTTAACCTGAAAGGTATGGGTGGTTGTGTCTCCTTCTGGGGGCTGAGGGATGGTGCCAAGGCCAAATGGGCCATAGCCAAGTCCACATGAGGATATGACTGTTTCCAGGTATGTGGCTGGGACTATGTTTAGCCGACCACCTGGGCATAGGTCTGCCCTCTCAAAATGTCCCTCCTTGTTCTTGAGCTCTGCTGGGACTTTGTAGTCTTTTTTTTTTTTTTTAAGATTTTATTTATTTGACAGAGTAGGCAGAGAAGCAGGCAGAGAGAGAGGGGGAAGCAGGCTCCCTGCCGAGCAGAGAGCCCAATGTGGGGCTCGATCCCAGGACCCTGGGATCATGACCTGAGCCGAAGGCAGAGGCCTAACCCACTGAGCCACTCAGGCGCCCCGGGACTTTGTAGTCTTATACCTGAATACCAAAACTCCCACTAATGGTGGAGGTCTCTAGAATTTGGAAAGGGCAAGTAAACAGATTTCCTCAAGCACCTCCAGAAAGAAAGTAGCCCTGCTGATGCATTTTAGACTTCTGACTTCTACAAACGTAAAATAATAAATTTGTGTCATTTTAAGCCACTAGACTTATGGCAGTGTGTTATAGCTTCAATAGGAAATTAATATATCTCTCTTCCAAAATCTTCCCATCTTACTGCCACTGGTTAGGTCAGGTCCCCATCACCTTTTCCCCTCAACTACTGCAACAGTCTCCTAAATATTCCCTCTGCCTCCAGTTTCTCCCACTCAGAGCAATCCTAAAGTCTTCGTAATACAGCTGTGATTACAGCATGGCCCTAGTGTTCATTGCTTTCAAAATCCTTAATACGTCAAATTAGAGTTTCCCTCCTTTTAGAGCAGAGGCGGGGAGGAGAGGGGAAGGCAGAGGGAGAGACTCTCAAGCAGGCTCCATTCCAGTTCAGGGCTTGATCTCACAACCCTGAGATCATGACCTGAGCCGAAATTAAGAGTCAGATCCCTAACCAACTGAACCACGCAGGCATCCTTCAAATTGGATTCTTAATAGTCTGTCCTCCATCTACATATCTAGGTTTATTTCTAATAACTGAGTCATCAGTTCCTATATCCTCCTGAAATGCCTTAGTCTTGAATTTTCCATGTCTATGTGTACATGGTTCCTTTCTCCTCTAGTTCCAACTCTTCTCCTACCCAAACCATTCTTCAGTTAAATTTCTACTGATTCTTTGTTACTCAATGCTCAAGTGTATTGTCCCATTAGAAGTTTTTGATGAACGGCACCTGGATGGCTCAGTCATTAGGCGTCTGCCTTCGGCTCGGGTCATGATCCCAGGGTCCTGGGATCAAGCCCCGCATCGGGCTCCCTGCTCAGTGCAAAGCCTGCTTCTCCCTCTCCCACTCTCGTTGCTTGTGTTCCCTCTCTCGCTGTCTGTCTCTCCCCGTCAACTAAATGAATAAATAAAAATCTTTTAAAAAAGTTTTTGGGGCGCCTGAGTGGCTCAGTGGGTTAAGCCTCTGCCTTCGGCTCAGGTCATGATCTTAGGGTCCTGGGATCAAGCCCCACTCTCTGCTCAGCAGGGAGCCTGTTTCCCCCTCTCTCTCTGCCTGCCTCCCTACCTACTAGTGATCTCTCTCTCTCTCTCTCTCTCTCAAATAAATAAAATCTTGAAGAAAAGGTTTTTGATGAATCCCAAGTGTTGGTGATGTGGAAACTGTGGAACCATCATTCATTGCTCGAGGGAATGTATGTAAAAATGTAAAATAGTGGAGCCACTTTGAAAAAACAAGTTTAGCAGGTTTTTAAAAATGGAACATCAATTTACCATGTGACTCAGTAATTACACCATGAGTTATCTACCCCAAAGAAATGAAAACACATGTCAACACAGAGACACACATGCAAATATTCATAACAGAATTATTCACAATAACCCCAAGCTGGAATAGCCAAGTGTCTACCAGCTGATAAATGAATAAACAAATAGAAGTATATTTATACGTTTGAGTATTATTCTGCAATTATAAAAAACAAAATACCGATATAAGTTTTCCACATAGATAACCCTCAAAAATAATTACACTAAGTGAAACAAGCCAGAATCAAAGGGCCATATATTGTATGATTACATTTACATAAAATATCTAGAGAAAGCCAATTTATAAAGACAGGAAACAGATAAGGTGTTACCTAAGACTGAGGTGAGACTGGAGACAAGGGAACTTTTGGAGTGATAGAAATGTTCTAAAATTGCCTTGTGGTAATGGGCACATAATTCTATAAGTTTACTAAAATTACTGAATTTACATTTTGAATGGATTTTATGGTATACAAATTATATCTCAATAATTTCATTAAATAAATGTTTTCTCTGGAATTACTTGAGTCGAAAACTTTTACCTTTCTTTTCGACAGGTTCTATTACACACCAACATTATTATGCTCACAATTCTGTATTGCAATCAGATTTACCTCTTTGGTATCCTCTTCAATTTGTACACATAGGCAATAATTAAACATTGCTTGAAACTTAATGGACTGAAAATGAATTTAAGCCACCCCATTTTGCTGAAATATTGTGTCTTTTTTTCAGTAATTTGAAAATCTAATTATATATGGAATACTTGTTTTTTGTTCAAGTTGGTTTTGTCCCAAAAGTTATTCATTCCATCCCTGATAATTGTTTTAATACCCATCACAATCTTTACTATATCACTTCATTTGGGTTCCTCAGAAGAATACACGGAGCCAGTGATTCATTGGCACGCACATTACTGGAAGAAGCAAGGAAGAAGGACATGGGTTAGGGAGAGGGGAAGTGAAACAGGGAAAAAAGTACATCCAATAAAATGTGCCCTAAGTCAGCTCCCACAGCAACTGAACAGTTTTTATCCTGTGGGGAAATATTGGAAAGTGGTGCAAAACGGAAATATGAGAATTATCCCAGCTAATTGATGATGAAGATGGTATACTTCACACCTCTCCATCAAGAGCTGTCCTTGGGTTCCAAGAGCTCAGTCGGTTAAGCAGCTGCCTTCAGCTTGGGTCATGACCTCAGGTCCTGAGATCAAGCCCCGAATCAAGCTCCCTGCTCGACAGAGAGCCTGCTTCTCCCTCTCCCTCTGCCTGCCACTTGTGCTCCCCACCTCTCTCTCTGTCAAATAAATAAATAAAATCTTAAAAAAGAGAGAGCGCGCGCGCTATCCTTGGTGGGGCATAATTCCCTGTTACTTCTTGCCCTGTTACTTCTTACCCTGTGCACCTGTTGCTAAACATTGATTGGCAGGTTGGTATGCAATGGAGAAAGTGAAAGGATCCCTGCAAATGGAGGAGAAATGCTGACAAATACACTCCTCCCTGCAGACTTATTTCTATCAAAATTCTTTTTTCTTTTTTTACTATTTTTTAAAGACTTTTTTTTTTATTTGACAGAGAGAGTGCCCAAGCAGGGGGGAGCAGCAGGCAGAGGGAGAGGGAGAAGCAGGCTCCCCACTGAGCAGAGAGCCTGACATGAGAAATAAAGGTCCAATAGAACAAAGAATATGTAGAGGAAAAGAAGGAAGAGGAAGAAGATAAACAGGAGGCAATATCTCAGTGATATGCAATGCACTATATTACCTACAAACCTGAACAAATGAGGGACACCTGGTTGTCTTAGTTAAGTGTCTGCTGTTGTCTCAGGTCATGATCCCAGGGTCCAAGAACTGAGTCCCGCATTGGGCTCCTTGCTCAGTGGAGAGCTTGCTTCTCCCTCTCCCTCTCCCTCTGCCTGCCGCTCCCCTGCTTGTGTGCTCTCGCACTCTCTATCCAAATGAGTAAAATCTTAAAAAAAAAAAAAAAAACTGAACAAACGAGGTTTCAAATCAACATTCCCACTGTTGAAGTTGAAAATAAGACCAGTGTTTTAAGGAACACTATGGTAGCAAACTTAGGAGTGTGAGCTCAGAGTCAGGTTTCCACATCCCAATCCCAATCTTTTTTAAAAAGAGAGAAAATATCTTAAGGAAATGCCAAGATACATAATTTACAGATGTAGAGCAATAAGTACAGTCTCGATATGGCAAGCACTTCGGTTATGACTACTGTATGATTTCCATTCCATTTCTTCCAGGTTAAAACAAACATACAACCAAATTAAGATGAAGGATATCAGCACTCCAGAGGACAATTTGGGGAGGAAACCATGCTAGCACTCGATATAAGTACTTCACATGTAATTTTGAAAATCTCAGGAATGGCTGTAGAAAAGCTGACCAAAGAATATTATAGACTCCAAATAGGGAAGAAAAAGGAGAAAAAATTATTGAGGAGGTTGTTAAGGAGAAACTCACACAAAAACAAAACCTAACAAAAGCAAACTTTTGAGTACTTTAGGAATAGAAGAAGTGAGGCCTGTCTTTTAGGAGAGGAAAGAAACCCAGAAGATTTACATGCACAATATTTGCCTTGGGAGCCCACAATGTCCCCTTGGTTCTTAGGCCAGTGGTTCATCACGGACAAAGGGTTCCTCGATTGTGGAGTCTTCCTAGGGCCCCCTTCACATCCTTATTCCTCAGGCTGTAGATGAAGGGATTCAGCATGGGAGTGACCACAGTGTACATCACTGAGCCAACTGAGCTCTGTGAAGAATGAGTCGCAGAGGAACTGAAATAGAGCCCCAGGCTTGTCCCATAGTACAAGGAGACCACAGAGAGGTGAGACCCACAGGTTGAAAATGCTTTATATTTTCCTGCTGCAGAAGATACTCTCATTAAAGAGGAGACAATCAGAGAGTATGAAAAGAGGATCCCAATAAGAGGAAACATACCCAGTATGGCAGTGGACACATATAAAAAGATATTATTGATGAGAGTGTCAGAGCAAGCCACCTTGAGAATCTGAACCACTTCACAGAAGAAGTGTGGAATTTCCGTGCCTGGGCAGAAGGTCAGCCGCTTCATCAGTAGGACATGAATCAGGGAAACCCAGAAAATGATGACCCAACACACCAGAACCAGCAGGCCGCAGAGTCGTGGATTCATGATGACTGTGTAGTGCAGGGGGTGGCAGATAGCCACAAACCGGTCGTAGGCCATCACAGTCAGGAGGAAACCATCCATTCCAGCAAAAATCATAAAAAAATACACCTGAATGAGGCATCCAGTGTAGGAGATGTCTTTGCTTTGTGCCTGGATGTTTACCAGCATCTTTGGGACAGTGGTGGAGATGAAACAGATGTCAACAGAGGACAGGTTGGAGAGGAAGAAGTACATGGGGGTGTGGAGATGGGAGTCAGAGAGGATAGCCAGAATGATGAGCAGGTTTCCCAGCACGGTGACCAGGTACATGGACAGAAACAAGCCAAAGAGGAGGGGCTGCAGTTCTGGGTCATCTGAGAGGCCCTGGAGGAAGAATTCTGATACTCTGGTATGGTTTCCTGCTTCCATGTAGCCAATGTGCCTGCTAGAGCAGGGGTTGAAAGCAATATTCAGTGAATAGCCAACTAGCACAGCAGCCGGTCATCATATTTCTAATACCACCATTAGGTGGACATCCTTCACCCTCCGTTAGTCCTTCCAAAGGCAATGATTCATTCACTCACCCAAATGGTAGCTCATTTTCAATCTAAATGTACTTGGGTATCCTTTCAAACATTTAGACATCTCTATTTTTTTTAATTTAAACATATTTAAATTTTTAAATTTTTTTAAAATTTCCTATTCATGGGTCTAATTCTATTTGAGGCCATGGACATAAGCCAATTTCTTCTATGATATGATCATTCAAAATAAGTGAAGACATCAAGTGTCTTTCTTTGATAATCTCCATTATTCAAATATCTCTATACTAGTTATACAATGTGGATTCTCAACTCAAATAGCCTTACTTTGATGAGGTGATGCTGCCTATCAATGTGACAGTTAACTATCTGTTATTGTTATATGTCTTATTATTTTTCATTCTAAATATGCAGTTACTGCTATTAACTTCTTTGTGAGGATTCAGAATGCTCTTGTAAACAGTAGGATGACAATAGATGATGGCTATTTTTGTCAATCCCTTTGGTAGACAAATATCCCCAAATTCAGTATAGAGCTGTGATTTCAAATATGGGATCTTGGGTCAGTCTTTCTAGAACAGAAATTTGGTCTACCAACATACTGTCTCTGTGTGACCTAGAGAAAGTTACTCTCTTGTAGCTGCAGATAGTGTACCTCTACAATGGGAGTGGTAAGTATTCCCTACACTGTAAGCCTGGTTAGTGAATTAAATGAGATGATGCATGTTATGTTTCTACTGTAGTTCTTGTGACATTCTGTGGACCCTTGCAAAGGGTGAGCTTCTGCCCTTACCATCACAATAAATCTGTCTTGTATAGCTATCACTTATCAATATTAAACTGAGACATCCATCAAAGATGGAATTCTGGTCATTATAAACACAATGGGTCTGGTAACTATTTTGACCACCTTCAAGCACTTCTCATTCATGAATACCCTATACCTACCTCCCTCTTTCAGATACCACTTGCCAGGTGGATTTCTCTAAGAACAGAGAAGAGCAGGTGGGCTACATAGATAATAGGGTGAAACAGACGCACACAACCATTAAAGTAAAATACAAAGTTTGGGAGTGTATGCTCCTGTGTGTCCACTCTGGAGCAGGTGTCTGTTGTATTAAAAATCAGCACTTCCATTGCAAAAACATGTCTGGTAGATCTGATTTAAAATATTCGAGGGCGCCTGGGTGGCTCAGTGGGTTAAAGCCTCTGCCTTCGGCTCAGGTCATGATCCCAGAGTCCTGGGATCGAGCACCGCATTGGGCTCTCTGCTCAGCAGGGAGCCTGCTTCCTCTGCTCTCTCTGCCTGCCTCTCTGTGATCTCCATCTGTCAAATAAATAAATAAAATCTTTTAAAAAATAAAAATAAAAAAATATTCAAAAGCTTCTATAAAGGAAATCATCCTTAAAAAATTAAAAGGCAAAAGAAACTAAAAGGCAAATTTAACATGAAAATAAATGTTTATTCATGACAAAAAGGAGGTCCTTGTTATTCCTAATGCCTAGAGATTGCAATTAATTAAAGAGGGAAAAATTACTGAGAACCAATTTAGTCTGAGGAGGTACATAGAAAAGTCTTTTCTGAAATAGGTACACTTGAGCTGCAAGAGAAAGGATGGGTAATGGTTAATCAAGGGAAATAAGGAAAGAGCACGTACCTCAGGTCCTGAGAACAGAATTTGCACTTTCTTCGTGGTTGGGTGAACTCAGTAATGGAAGGGATTTGAGAGGCCAGTGAGATGGAGAGCAGACAGTGACGTTCAGTAGGGACAGAGTATGTGAGGAGCACATAGGGAGCTTCCTGTACTATTCCTTAATGTACCTCTCACATTGGTGATTTTATGTTTATTTGTGGGCCAGAGGTTGTGACTGTTTTTGCTCTCCGTTGTCTTTCTAAAGATTTACATGATGCCTGCACATACTAGGTGTTCCACACATGACATGTTAGCTGTATAATAAAGATTGAGACCAAAAGCTTCCACTATAACACAAGAAAGGAATCTTCAAGCTCATCATATGACTAAATGTAGACAACAACAACAACAACTTGGAATAGTAAAGTTAAATACAATGCAGTCATACCTATTTAAGAAGAGTAGTATATCCTAAACAAGTAAAACAAGTATTTTAGGAATGGGAAGTTCATTAATGCTAGGATGTTTGCTAAAATTCTGCATCACAAAGATAAGAGAAATGAAGAGGAATCATAACCATAATCACAATGGAAAAAAATATTTGAGGAAATGTAATAGTCATTACTGTGGTTAGTTGCCTGGAAAGAGTCTTACTACATGAAGGAACTTTGGTCAGTTTCTTAACACAATAAAGATAGTTGTTTAAAACTGCAACCAAAGGGCACCTGGCTGGCTCAGTCAGTAGAGCATGCAACTCTGGTTCTCTGGGTTGTGAGTTTGAGCCCCATGCTCAGCACAGCAATCACTTAAAAAAAAAAAAAACTGCAGCCAACAGGGTATTCTACATTAATACACTAAATTATTTCTCTTTAATTTGTGAGCAGGTCAAGACAATCTGCTCCAATTCAATCACTCCATATTCTCGTGAATATTTACAGAGATTAGTAAAATAGGAAATGGATATTAGCCTGAATACCAAATGTCAGAAATGATTGCATTATTTGTAGATATATTGTGGACACTAAAGGAAAACAACGACAATACAGAACTATTAAGTGTGATCAGACACTTAAGACAAATCTGCCAGCAGAAACAGGGAATATAATTTTTAAAAATCTAGTCACTTGAGGAATAAAGAGGACAATATGTCATGCATAACACACATCGAGTGAGTAGTTAATAATAAGTGATGGGACAGGAAATGGAACAGGAACTAGAATTCATGGGAAATAATAAAGATGAGACTCACTGGAAAATAACTTACTGAAGAGTGTCTCTAGATTCTGAAAGAGAAGGAAACAGAACAAGGGCTTGGGAAGACTGGTTTAAGTAGCAAGCAAAGCACCTTCAAACTACAGGGACTTCAGCTTTGTAGACTGACTAAATATGGGACTGTGCCTAACTCATTACTCTAGAGATAAACCCAGTGCCCACTTTCTCACCTCTTTCCCCCCTACCCCTCCAGCCCTGACTGGGAAGCAGTGATCCTACCCTCTCTGATGATTATCACTGAAGCTTTCTCTTCTCAGCAGTCTGTCCCAGGAGAACCCATTTGGGTTTTCCCCTAAGCTGCCCTCAGAGAATTACAGTAAAGGGGGAGCAGGACATGTTATTATCATAGTGCCTGGATTCTCAAAGGTCCTCATTGAATAAATTGTTCTTCTGACTTTCCTCACTGCAAACAATTCAGGTCCCCTGGGATACAAAGATGAAAGAATGGCAAATTTTCAGTCATGTCTGGGTAGGCAACAGTGGGCAAAGATGAAGGTACATTCTCAAAAAAATTTTCTTTTTTCTTTGGTTTGACTTAAAATGAGAAAATATCCCCTAAGAAACATTTAATTTCTACAAGAACCAAAACCAGGAATCAACTTTGTGGAATTCCCATTCCTTGAAGAATCTTTGGAGATTTCAAAGATCACTTAGTTCACAGTGTCATGGCGGCAAAGAGGTCCTTTCTGAAGAAAAGCAGAGTGGTTAATAGTTTTGGTTCTGTTGAAAGGACTAACGAAATGAGGACTGAAAATATCCCTTGACTTTTGCTGGTGACATGAAGGCCTTTGTTGATCTTAGGGAGGGCTCCAATTTTTTTTACCTCTAATGTGAGGGATAGGGGCATAAACAATCCAGGTAGAGTGGGTTGATGAGTGAGTATTGAGGAAACGGAGGTGCCAATATAAACCACCTCTAAAGTTTGCCAGGGAACGCGAGGATAGAGGTAAAACGATGCAGTTGAAAAATGAGGAGTATGGTTAGTTTTTTAAAAAATTGTTGAATGGGAAATATGCGACAGGCTAAATTTCAAAGAGTATGATCACATTTAGAATGGACATTTGCATACAGTAGATATTCTGGCTACACAAGTCTCAGGATGCATATACACTCTACGTCAGTGACAATCATAATGTTCCCTAACTCAAATATATGGGATATGTGGGTCCAGAAATCAAGGCTTGTTAGAAGCAGCCCTGTCTGATGTCATGCCCAGTGAGCCGATTGAGCAGTATTTGCTTTTCAGCTCTGGCCTCAGCAGCTTTAGAGCTCTTGACACCTACAAGGTTAGCACTTCCAGAAACATGGCCAAGGTCCTATTGAAGTTTTCTAGCTGCCTGGAATTTGAGGTCCATAAAGCCAGAAGGAGGAGACACCATTTTGGCAGGGTTAATTGACCGTCGCCATGAATGTCATTGTGTGAGCATGGCAGTGGACATGCTCTGGTATCCACCTGTGACCAGTCAGTGGCTGGGAGCAGCCCAGCAGGATTCTCAGACCAAAGACAGTGGTGGATACAGATGGCTGTCAGGCAGTTATGCTCCTGCAGCAGGAGATCTGAGTGGGGAAGTGAGTCAGCTTCCTTTAGCTGCGGGCAATTCTCCAAGAGGTTTAAAGCCTGAGGGCTGTCAGATGGCTCTTCTCCCTGAACCTGGAGAATTAAGCCCTTAATTTTGAAGGGAGAAATGGGTGACCCAACACAGGGATTACTACAGTCCAATCCATTAGCATTTGGTTCATGACCTGTAACAATGTACAGTGTCCATAAAAGTTTATTTGTGATGTAGAAGAGTTGGTAGTTGGAAAGGACTGTCCTTAGGAAGTGGGAGCCACAGTGAGAGAGCCTAAGGGCTGTAGGATCACTGACAATATTGACTGCAGCTTTAAGCCTCCTCTTTGCTCATGTTCCAATGATGACCTCTCTTGGGACTACCTGTTTTGGGCCCCTTGTAGACTAATATAGCCAAGGCCAGGATAGAGGTAGGCTTGCTTTGGTCCTCTATAAATTTGCTCAAGATAACATAGTTTCTCCCCCTTGTGACACTCAGAGTGCACCACAAAATCCAATTAAATGTTAGCTGCCAATTGTGTGCATGTGAAACCTTTGATTTCCCTACAGTTCCCCCTGGAAAAAAAGGGGGGGCATCCTCTCGATCTATAAAATTTGTGGAGTAAGTTCTGGACTTTGCAAAGAATAGCTGTGTAGCACCTGGGTTGTCATCCAGCTGATGCCCGCATCTGTAAGATGCCCTGAGTAAAATCCCTGTGTAAATTGTATCGAGTCGGGCACCTGGGTGGCTCAGTTAGTTAAGCATCTGTCTTTGGCTCAGGTTATGATCCTCAGGTACTGGGATCAAGTAATACATCAGGTCCCTGCTTAGTGGGGAGCCTGCTTCTCACTCTGCCTGCTGCTGCCCGTGGTTGTGCTCTGATGAATAAAAATATTTTTTTAAAAAAACAAACAAACATGAATCTCAGGCTCATGAGTTCAAGCTCCACCTTGGGCATAGAGCATACATTTAAAAAAAAATGCAGTGCGCCTGGGTGGCTCAGTGGGTTAAAGTGGGTTAAAGCCTCTGCTTTTCAGCTCAGGTCATGATCTTAGGGTCCTGGGATCAAGCCCCGCATCGGGCTCTCTGCTCAGCGGGGAGCCTGCTTCCTCCTTTCTCTGCCTGCCTCTCTGTCAAATAAATAAAATCTTAAAAAAAAAACAGCAACAACTACACTCCTGGTACCCACAAAGTGGAAACATCCTAAGTATTCATCAACTGATAAATAAAATGTAATATACTCATACAATGGAATATTATTCACCAAGAAAAAACATGATGAGGGTGCATGGATGGCTCAGTTGGTTAAGCTGCTAACTCCTGATTTTGGCTCAGGTCATGATCTCAGGGTCCTGGGATCGAGCTCTGAGCCAGGCTCTGTGCTCAGGGAGTCTGCCTGAGATTCTCTCTCCCCCTTGCCCTCTGCCACTCCCCCACTCAAGTGTGCTCTCCCTCTCACTCTCTCACAAATAAAATCTTTTTATAAATGATGTATACTACAAAGCGTCTGAACCTTGAAAAGCATACTAAGTGAAAAAAAATCATTGAGAAAAGTTGTATGATTTCATTTCCATGAAATGACTATACAATACAAACTGACAGAGAAAGAAAATAGATTTGTGGGTGCTTAGATGTTGAGGGAGGAAGAAAATAAGGGTTGGACAGCCACGGGTGCTTGCAGAGTGATGCAAAGGTTCTAAAATGTAATGCTTGCACCACTCTGTGATATAATAAAAAACATGGATCAGTATAGTTTTAAAAGAGTAAATCATATGGTATGTGAATTATATCTCAGTAATAGCTGTTGCAAAACACATACAAAAGGGAAAATCAATTATAATAGCTACATTATAAATAATTATAATAGCTACATAAGTACACTCATAAATAATTTTGTCTTTGAAGAACCTTGAGCAGAAAGATGTAATAACCACTAGCTGCCATAATATTTTAACCACTCAATGCTAAAACATAGTATAAAATTACTGTAAAAAGAGAGTATGATATGACCCTAAGTCTGGAAACTGATACAGGTGCATATAGAGCAATTCACTGTTTAATGAAAGTGGAATTTCAAATCAGTTTGTCAAGGATAGCTTATCAATAGATCATTCTAGGGGCGCCTGGGTGGCTCAGTGGGTTAAGCCTCTGCCTTTGGCCCAGATCATGATCTCAGGGTCCTGGGATTGAGCCCCACATTGGGCTCTCTGCGTGATGGGGAGCCTGCTTCCCCCTCTCTCTCTGCCTGCCTCTCTGCCTACTTGTGATCTCTGTGTGTGTGTGTGTGTGTGTATCAAGTAAATAAAAAATTAAAAAAAATAGATCATTCTACAGAAGACTATGTTTCTGGAGAAAAAGCAAAAATGGATCCACTCTCCCACATCACATGATAAATTGCATTCTTGGAGGACAAACATTATAATGTCATTAAAACATACATTAAGAGTGCCTGGGTGGCTCAGTGGGTTAAGCTGCTGCCTTTGGCTTAGGTCATGATCCCAGGGTCCTGGGACTGAGTCCCGCATCGGGCTCTCTGCTCTTCGGGGAGCCTGCTTCTCCCCCCGCCCTCTGCCTGCCTCTCTGCCTACTTGTGATCTCTGTCTGTCAAATAAATAAATAAAATCTGTTTTTAAAAAGACATACATTAAGAAAGAAAATAGGAAACATTTATGTAATCTAGAGTTTGAAGAGAATTTTTCAAGGCAAGGCAAAAAACAGACTTTTTTCAAAAGATTCCTTTGGCTACATGAAAATGAAATATTTTATACAGAAACAGATGAAACATGAACATAGCAAAAAGTTATGAATTCAAGGGATGAGTAAGACACATTTGATAACACACATAAACCATTCTCGGTAATGTGCTAATAAACCAGGATCTACAAGGACCTTTATGAACTCCACCATGACCATCCACTGAAATCCACATCACCCCTGACAGTGGTAGGAACTCTAGAACCATTGCTGAGTAACTAAAAATGCCTGTTATAGGTGCTGTTCCACAACTTAGAATGGGGAGCCCTGGACTGTATGGAAATTTTTGAAAAATAAAAAAATTGAAGCCAATGCAAGTGTATATAGAAGAATTTACTACATAACAAAAGTGGAATTTCAAATCAGTATGTCACGGGTAGTTTATCAATAGGTACTGCTACAGTATGGTTTATTTGTGAAGAAAAAGGGAAAATGAGGGTGCCTGGGTGGCTCAGTGGGTCAATCCTCTGCCTTCAGGTCATAACCTCAGGGTTCTGGGATCGAGCCCCACATCGGGTTGTCTGCTGGGCAGGGAGCATGCTCCTCCCTCTCTCTCTGCCTGCCTCTCTGTCTACTTGTGATCTCTCTCTCTCTCTCTCTCTGTCAAATAAATAAAATCCTAAAAAACAAAAAAAGGAAAGGAAAAATGGATCTACTATCCCACACCACTATCCCATGAAACTAATTTCTTAAAATGTCACTAAAAACAATGCATTTAGAAGAAAATTAGGAAATCTGTTGGAATCTAGAGTTTGAAGAGAATTTTTAGGGTAAGGCGGGAACCCTCAAAATTACTTGTTAAGAAAGCATCCTCTGAAGGTAGACCCCGCCCCATGCCCAGCCTTGCCCTCCTGACTTCCAAACACAGCACAGGCCTGGCTCGAGCCCCACCTAGTCTCTCGGGTCTGTCCCTGCCCTCTGTCCCCACGCTGGCCCAACTCCAGGACCCTCAGCACCCAACGAGAGGAAACTACGGGTTCCCAGCAAGAAGCTGTCCAACGAGTGGGGCGGTCCTAGTTGGAGCCCCGCCCCTTACGGCGAGAGGCAGGAAGCGGAAGTGGCGTCACCGGCGCGCGGCGGTCTTTTCCGCGTTGTTCAGCGTCTCCCTGGGTGACTCAGGTTAGTTGTCGTGGGGTTGAACCTGTGTTCGGCGAGGCCGCAAGAAAAGGAGGCCCGAATGCGAGGAGGGCGTTAAAACACAGGTGAGACCCAGTCTCCAAGCGGCCTCTTGAGAGGGGCCGGGTCCTTGAGCTCGTACCCTTCGTGGTCGCTAGTGCCCGCCTTGGGCCGGGCCGGGAGGTGCGGTAAGGGGGCGCCTGCGGAGTGTTTTCGGCCACGGTGCCTCCCGGTTCAGACGCCTCAAGTAATGGTGGCGACTCCTTTCCAGGAGGAAGTGAATTTCCAACGAGCCAGGTAGGTTGTCCCGACCGGGTGCCCTGCGGTTCTCATGACGCTGGCACTCCTGGCCCTTGTGAGCACCGGGGGAGCCTTGGTTCAACGGGCCTTTCCTCTACTCATAGGCAAGAGAAAGTTTCTTGCTAGCATTGGACCTTGGCATTGCCTGTTTTTCTTTTTCTTTTCTTCTTCTTCTTTTTTTTTTTTTTTAAGATTTTATGTATTTGTTTGACAGAGAGAGACAGCCAGAAAGAGAACACAAGCAGGGGGAGCAGCAGGCAGAGGGAGAAGCATGCGCCCCGCTGAGCGGGGAGCCCTACGCCAGACTTGATCCCAAGACTCTGGGATCATGACCTGAGCAGAAAGCAGACGTTTAAGGACTGAGCCACCCAGGCGCCCCTGTTTTTCTTTTTGAACGTTACCTATAGGTAGAAAGAAAAGAGACTTAGGTTCAAGGGTGTGTATATTTCTGTATATAAGAACAGACATGTATGGGCCACAAGTCATTCTTCTAAATGAAAGCAGGAATACTCCGCTGTCTCTTGCTCTGAACGTCCTGGGCCGGTGCATCCCTCTCAAACCATCACAAGAAGGGCCTCCAGGAGAAAAAGGTGGGATCCTTGTGGCACTAGTTCCAGAATAACTGACTTTACCCTTAACGGGATGTTTGGACTAAGTGTGGTTTATCCCCTCAATTTTTCTTCTGTAAAATCTGAAACTTTGAACAAAATTTGAACATCCAGTACAGTGAATGTTCATTATAGTAGTTTCACCCATTTTTAGCATTTTGCATGCATGCTCTCTCTGTGTGAATAACTGAATCCATTTTATGGTGAACTCCGAGCATAAGTTGAAAATAAAATACATGCATTAAACTTGATCTTTATTTTATTTTTTATTATTAACATATAATGTATTATTTGTTTCAGGGGTACAGGTATGTGATTCATCAGTCTTTTTTTTTTTTAAGATTTTATTTATTTGAGAGAGAGTGAGAGAACATGAGAGGAGAGAAGGTCAGAGGGAGAAGCAGACTCCCCACAGAGCTGGGAACCCTGTGTGGGACTCGATCCTGGGACTCTGGGATCATGACCTGAGCCGAAAGCAGTGGCTTAACCAACTGAGCCACCCAGCCCCCCCGCCTTTTTAAGATATGATTCATCAGTCTTAACACAGTACAAGTGCTCACCACAACACATACCCTCCCCAGTGTCCCTCACCCAGCCACCCCATCCCTCCCATCCCCCTTCACTCCAGCAACCCTCAGTTTGTTTCCTGAGATTAAGAGTCTTTTATGGTTTGTCTCCCTTCTTATTTCATTTTTTGCTCTCTTCCTCTATGATCCTCTGCCTTATTTCTCAAATTCCACATATCAAGGAGATCATATGATAATTGTCTTTCTCTGATTGACTTATTTCCCTCAGCATAATGCCCTCTGGTTCCATCCATGTCATTGCAAATGGCAAGATTTGGGGGGTTTTTGGTTTTGTTTTGTTTTTGTTTTAAATATTTATTTGACAGAGATCGCAAGTAGGCAGAGAGGCAGACAGAGAGAGGGGAAGCGGGCTCCCCGCTGAGCAGAGAGCCCGATTCGGGACTTGATCCCAGGACCCTGAGATCGTAACCTGAGCTGAAGGCAGAGGCTTAACCCACTGAGCCACCCAGGTGCCCAAATATTTTTTTTTTAAGATTTTATTTATTTCACAGACAGAGTTCACAAATAGGCAGAGAGGCAGGCAGAGAGAGAGGGGGAGGCAGGCTCCCTGCCAAGCAGAGAGCCCGATGCGGGGCTCGATCCCAGGACCCTGGGATCATGACCTGAGCCAAAGGCAGAGGCTTTAACCCACTAAGCTACCCAGCCGCCCCAAGATTTTGTTTTTCTTAAAGGCTGCATAATATTCTGCTGTATATATATACATCTTCTTCATCCATCTGTTGATGGACACCTGGGCTCTTTCCATAGTTTGGCTGTTGTGGACATTGCTGCTATAAACATTGGGATGCAGGTGCCCCTTCAGATCAGTCCATTTTTATGTTTGGGGTAAATACCCAGTAGTGCAATTGCTGGGTCATAGGGTAACTCTATTTTCAACTTTTTGAGGTGCCTCCATACTGTTTTCCAGAGTGGCTGCACCAGCTTGCATTCCCACCAACAATGTAGGAGGGTTTCCCTTTCTCCCTATCCTTACTAGCGTCTTTGTTTCCTGGCTTGTTAATTTTAGCCATTTTGACTAGTGTGAGGTGGTATCTCATTGCGGTTTTTATTTGTATTTCTCTGATTCTGAGTGATATTGAGCATGTTTTCATGTGTCTGTTGGCCATTTGGATGTCTTCTTTGCAGAAATGTCTGTTTATGTCTTCTGCCCATTTCTTAATTGGATTATTTGTTCTTTGGGTATTGAGTTTGATAAGTTGCATTTGGTAGATTTTTGGATACCAGCCCTTTATCTGATATGTCATTTGCAAATATTCTGTCCCATTCTGTTAGTTGTTTTTTGGTTTTGTTGACTGTTTCCCTTGCTGTGCAAAAGCATTTTATCTTGCGTTTTGAATGTTAACAATAGTAGATGAAGTCCCAATAGTTCATTTTTGCCCTTGCTCCTCTTGCCTTTGATGATGTGTCTAGGAAGAAGTTGCTGTGGCTGAGGTTGAAGAGTTGCTGCCTGTGTTCTCCTCAAGGATTTTTTTTTTATTTGACAGCGATCACAAGTAGGCAGAGAGGCAGGCAGAGAGAGAGAGGAGGAAGCAGGCTCCCCGCTGAGCAGAGAGCCGGATTTGGGGCTCAATCCCAGGGCCCTAGGGATCATGACCCGAGCCAAAGGCAGAGGCTTTAACCCACTGAGCCACCCAGGTGCCCCTCTTTAGTAGGATGTTCTTTAGCTTCCATGTATTTAAGTTGTTTTTTTTTAAGATTTTATTTATTTGACAGAGATCACAAGTAGGCAGAGAGGCAGGCAGAGAGAGAGGAAGGGAAGTAGGCTCCCTTTTGAGCAGAGAGCCTGATGGGGGCTCAATCCCAGGACCCTGGGATCATGACCCGAGCCAAAGGCAGAGGCTTTAACCCACTGAACCACCCAGGTGCCCCGTGTTTAAGTTTTTTCCAGCTTTCCTCTTGTGATTGAGTTTGAGTTTCAAAGCACCGTGGTCTGAAAATATGCAGGGAATGATCCCAGTCTTTTGGTACAGGCTAGGAGCTGATTTGTGACCCAGGATGTGATCTATTCTGGAGAATGTTCCATGTGCACTAGAGAAGAATGTGAATTCTGTTGCTTTGGGAAGGTATGTTCTGAATATATCTGTGATGTCCATTTGGTCCAGTGTGTCATTTTAGCCTTTATTTCCTTCTTGATCTTTTGTTTAGATGATCTGTCCATTTCGGTGAGGGGGGTGTTAAAGTCCCCTACTATTGTTGTATTCTTGTCGATGTTTTTCTTTGATTTTGTTATTAGTTGCTTTATGTAGTTGGCTGCTCCCATGTTAGGGACATTGATACTTAAAATTGTTAGATCCTCTTGTTGGACAGACCTTTAAAGTATGATATAGTGTCCTTCCTCATCTCTTCTTATAGTCTTAAGCTTAATATCTGACTTGTCTGATATAAGTATTGCCACCCCAGCTTTCTTTTGATGTCCATTAGCATGATAAATGGTTTTCTGCCCCCTCACTTTAAATATGGGGGCATTTAGACTCTTTGGGTCTAAAATGAGTCTCTTGCAGACAGCATATCAATGGGTCTTGCTTTTTTATCCAGTCTGACATTTTGTGTCTTTTGATTGGGGCCTTTAGCCCATTTACATCCAGGGTAACTGTTGAAAGATAGGAATTTATTGCCATTGTCTTGCCTACTGTCAGGTGACTGATACTGTTTATCGTCTCTCTTCCTATCTGGTCTTTGTTAGAGGACCCCTTTCAGTATTTCATGTAAGCTGGTTTGGTGATCACAAATTCTTCTGGTTTCTGTTTATCCTAGAAGCTTTTTATCACTCCTACATTCTTGGCTGCATATTTTTCCTCTTTTGTACCTGAATATATCATGCCTGTCCTTTCTGGCCAGCCAGGTCTCTGTGGATAGGTTTTCTGCCAATCTAATGTTTCTACCCTTGATAGACCTCTTGTCCCGAGCTGCTTTCAGGATTTTCCCTTTGTCATTGAGACTTGTAAGTTTTACTATTAAATGTTGGGGTGTTATCAGGGAGATTCAAATTAAAACCACATTGAGATACCACCTTACACTAGATAGAATGGCCAAAATTAGCAAGACAGGAAACAACGTGTGTTGGAGAGGATGTGGAGAAAGGGGAACCCTCTTACACTGTTGGTGGGAATGCAAATTGGTGCAGCCACTTCGGAGAACAGTGTGGAGATTCCTTAAGAAATTAAAAATAGAGCTTCCCTATGACCCTGCAATTGCACTACTGGGTATTTACCCCAAAGATACAGATGTAGTGAAAAGAAGGGCCATCTGTACCCCACTGTTCATAGCAGCAATGGCCACGGTCGCCAAACTGTGGAAAGAACCAAGATGCCCTTCAAAGGACGAATGGATAAGGAAGATGTGGTCCATATACACTATGGAGTATTATGCCTCCATCAGAAAGGATGAATACCCAACTTTTGTAGCAACATGGACGGGACTGGAAGAGATTATGCTGAGTGAAATAAGTCAAGCAGAGAGAGTCAAGTATCATATGGTTTCACTTATTGGTGGAGCATAACAAATAACATGGAGGACATGGGGACGTGGAGAGGAGAAGGGAGTTGAGGGAAATTGGATGGGGAGATGAACCATGAGAGACTATGGACTCTGGAAAACAACCTGAGGGTTTTGAAGGGGTGGGGGGGGGGTGGTTGGGGGAACCAGGTGGTGGGTATTAGGGAGGGCACGTATTGCATGGGGCACTGGGTGTGGTGCATAAACAGTGAATTCTGTTATGCTGAAAAGAAATTTTAAAAAAAAAACATGAATTCTGTGTGCTATATTCTTCTAGCACTGATGCTTTGAAGTTCTCATTGATCAGTAAACTTGGTCTTGGCTGGATTTTCTTGCTGATCTTCTTGGGGAGGGGCCTCTTGCCGTGATTCTCAAATGTCTTTGCCCGGGGTGGAATTGCACCACTCTTGCCAGGGGCCAGGCTTAGTAATCTGCTCAGGTTTGCTCGCGGTACCTTTTGTTCCCTAACACTTTCTGTACAGCTTTGGAGGATGAGAATGAAGATTGTGGCCTCCCAATCTCTAGCCCCAGAGGAGCCAAGCTCTTGGCACCCCCCCTTCAGTGAGCCCTCAGAGAAAAACAGTCACTCTTGTCTTCCTGGTCTCTGGCCACACTCTGTGCTCACCCAGCCTGTGACCAAGCACCTCTGTCTCTGGCGCACACCCCTATCTGGAGTCTCCAAACCCAACAGATTGCTATAGCATGCTCCTGCACTGCTCCTTTTGGTGGAGAAACAAGGGTTCTCCCCGGATCTGCCACTTGTGGGGTCCCTGCTTGAAGAGTAGTGGCCCAACTGTGCCTTGGGTCACAGTTTAAGGTAACCCCAAGCTGAGAGCCCCTCTCCTTGGCTCCATCTCTGCAGCCGGCTTCCCTGCTCTAATACCTGGGAGCTCTGCCACATTTAGGCACTCCAAGTCTTTCTGTGACACCACAGGTCCGAGACCACACTGTTCCAGTGAGGGCTCCACCCCCTGCTTAGCCTCTGGAGTGACGTCCCTCTGTGGAGCAGACGTCTAAAAGTTCCAGTTTTTTGCTCCACTACTCTATTGCTTGCCGGGAGCTGGCCCCTCCCCCCCGCAGCCTATCTCCTCATTTATTGCCTGGGATTCACTTCTCCACATGTCCTACCTTCCAGAAAGTGGTCGCTTTTCTGTTCCTAGAATTCCTGCTATTTTCTTCGATCTCCTGTTGAGTTTGTAGGTGTTCAGAATGGTTTGATATCAGTCTAGCTGAATTCCTGGGTCCAGAGGAAATTTAGGTCTCCTACTACTCACCCTCTTGCTCCTCCCCTTTATTTTTATTTTTTAAAGATTTTATTTATTTGAGAGAGGGAGAGAGAGAGAACAAATGAGCATGAGCAAGGAGAGGGACAAGTAGGAATGGGAGGGAGAGGGAGAGAATCCCAAGCAGACTCCCTCTGAGTGGGGAACCTGATACGGCGCTTGATCTCAGGACCCTGAGCTCATTACCTGAGCCAAAACCAAGAGTCATGTGCTTAACCAACTGAACCACCTAGGCACCCCATGATTTGAGCCGGTTTTAAAGGGTTTTTTCACAATACATTTGTAGGGTCTCTCTTTAGTATGAACTTTTTGATGTAGGATAAATCGTATGGACTGAAGTCCTTTTAAAAATAATTACATGTTTAATATTTTCTTCTAATATGAATTATTTGGTATGGAGGCAAAGAGTTTCTTTTGAGTATGAATTTTTTGGTGGTGAGTCAGGTTTGGTCTTGCCAACATGAAAACTCTGGTGTGTGTTAAAGGATGGGAGAAACCTATAGGCTCTGATATGCATCACATCTGTGTGGCTTTAGTTTATGTGTATGCTCTGGTGTGAAATAAATTTTGAAGCTAGGTTAAAGGTTTTGCAACACTGGTTACTTCCTAACTATTTATGTAGAATTTAAATATTTAGAGCATTCTAAATGATGGAGCAGTGCCTAAAGGCCTTTGTTTTGACCATATTTGTGGGCTTTCTCTACCTTGTGACTTCACTGATGTTCAGTAAGTTGGGAGACATGGTTGAAAGTCATGCTGCACTCATTATGTTCATAAATTGGACAAAAGTACAAAGTTTTCTATCTTCAGCATAGTGAGAGATTGCTGACACACTGGGCATGGAGCACTTGTTACCATCTTTCTCCAGCACCCAGGGCTCCTTTCCTTGCCTCAAAGAGGATATCACATCTACCTTATAAGTGCACCAAAACATAGTGTCCCCAAAATACAAGGTAATCACAGCATTACATCCTTATACAGTTTTCTCTCTTCAGGGCTTAAATGAGCCCCCTGCTCTGGAGAAAAGATCACGGCCACATCTCTAAATTTCACTCATTCCGGCGACATCAGCTTTAGAAATGAAAGAGACATTTTTTCCTCCTCCTCTTCAGGGAAAGCAGTTTCCTGAGAAGTCATGCTCTTCCAAAGAGGTCATCCAGGCAGCCCTGTTTGTTACTTGATGTTTTCTGTTTCTGTTGAAATGTTTAGTATGTTCATCCATTCTTCTCAGTTTCTTGAATATTTTTATGACTGTTATTTTGAATTCTTTTTTCCCTAATTTTTATGTAAATTCTGTTTTGTTAACATGTAATGCAATATTAGTTTCAGGAGTAGAATTCAGTGATTCATCACTTTACAGATGACATCCAATGCTCATCATATCAAGTCCCCTCCTTGATATCCATCACCCATTTAGCCCATCTCCCCACCCACCTCCCTCCATCAACCCAATTTGTTCTTTCAGAGTCTCTGGTTTGTTTCCCTCTCTCTCTTTTTACCCCTCTCATAGGTTCATCTGTTTTCTTAAATTCCATATGTGAGTGAAATCATATGGCATTTGTCTTTTTCTGACTGATTCATTTTGCTTAGCATAATATACTCTAGCTCCATCCATGTTGTTGCAAATGGCGAGATTTCATTCTTTTTGATGGCGGGGTAATAGTCTGTTGTATTCATATATACATCTTCACATCTTTAATTCATCTGTCAGTGGACATCTGGGTTTGTCGATGGACATCCATAATTTGGCATTGTGGACATTGCTGCTATAAACATTGGGGTGCAAGTGCCCCTTCAGATCACTACTTTTGTATCTTTGGGGTAAATCTCTAGTATTGCAATTGCTGGGTTATGGGATAGTTCTATTTTCAACTTTTTGAGGAACCTCTATCCTGTTTTCCAGAGTGGTAGGGCCCACCATTTTTAGTGGGTTTCTCCTATATTATCCACACAGAGCTAACATATGATATTTGATGCTGATAATATTTATTGGTTATTACATAGTACAACTGTAGATAACCCTGTTCCTAAAGGGATGGAGATGGCCATATATTTTTACATTCATAAGATACCCTGAAATGGTCTTGGTGTCAAAGAAAGGAAGGTCGGGTAAATTATACTGTCACCCTTACAGGAAGGCAGCCATTGATTCGTCCTCTGGTAAGTCGTTGTTGATACCCTTTGTTTTTAACAGACTCTGCTTATGTCCCTGTTGCACAGTTGAAATTAGTGGTCTGGGCCTGAGCAATTTTGCTGCTGGCTCAGTTAGGAGGACCCAAAGTGAACCACTGACTGCCATTCTCTAAGTTACCTTACTGATATGTATACATTGGGAAGAGGTACTACAAAACTTTTATTATATTGCTTTGAGCAAAAACTGAGTCACATTTCTCAGGGCTTAAGTTCCCTTCCCTGTCAAACGAGACTTACTATTTTCCTCAAGGGCAGCGTGACTCACTGTCCTCTTTTCAGGCTCTGGGTAAGGCAGGACCACTCTGGTAGCCTGTGGAAGTAAGCTGTATTTGTGTGAGATTTCTTGACTGTGCAGGGATATTTGGGAATACAGTGACTTCTCTGCAGGTGAATATGGGAATCATGGTCCTCTCTGGGTATACATGCTATCGTTGTTTTCTTCTTTGTCTTCTTGTTAAGGTCCCTTTCTGCCTTCCTGAAGAAAAGGAAAGCAGAAAGGATTGTGGCTAATTGGCTGAGACATTGTTCTTGACTAAGAAAAAAAGTATATCTTTGTACAAAATGACATACTCATATGTAATATCATGGCATCTGCAAAGAGCAACAGTCTTCTTTTCAGTTTGCATGCCTTTTCTATTTCCTGTCTAATCTCTCTGGCTAGAACTTCTAATACCATGTTGAGTAAAAGTGGCAAGAGCGGACATCCATGTTTTTCTCCCAATCTTGGAGGAAAAGTATGATGTTAGTTGTGGACTTTGTCATATGTGGCATTTATTATGTTGAGGAATGTTTCATCTATATATTTTGTTGAGAGTTTTCATTATAAATCAATGTTGAATTTTATCAAATTTTTTTCCTTCATTTTGTTAATGTAGTATATCACACTTAACTGATTTCTGTGTGTTAAATCATGCCTCCCTGGAGTTAAATCTCACTTGATGATGTATGATTTTTTTTAAGATTTATTTGAGAGAGAGAATGGGTAGAAGGAGGGACAAAGGGACAAAGGGAGAGAGAGTGTGTTAATCAGATTCTACACTAAAGGTGGAGCCTAATGAGGGGCTCGATCTCACAAGCCTGAGGTCACGACGTGAGCCAAAACCAAGAGTCAGGTGTTTAACTGACTGTGCCACCCAAGCACCCCAATGTATGATCCTTTCAAAGTATTGTTGAATCTGCTAATATTTTGTTGAGGATTTTTGAACATCTGTTCACTAGGGATATTGTTCTGTAGTTTTCCTTTCTTGTGGCATCCTTACCTGGTTTTGGTACTGGATAATACTGGCCTTCTAACAAATTTGCAAGTGTTCCCTCTTTTTCATTTTGGGGGATAGTTTGAGAAGGATTCATGTTCTATTCTTTGAATGTTTGGTAGAATTCAAAGTGAAGCCATCTGGTCCTGGACTTTTGTTTGTAGAGATGTTTTTGATTCCTGATTCTCCTCACTAGTCTAGTAGTTTATCTTTTGAGATTTTCTGATTCCATCATGGTAGGTCGTATGTCCCCAGGAATTTCTCCATTTCTTCTAGGTTTTCCAGTTCACTGGCACCTAACTAACTTACTCTTTCTGTAGGTTCTTGAGGAGATTTGAGATTTTCTTTCATGATGTGACATTTACTGCTGTCAGCTTCCCTCCTAGAACTGCCTTTTCTGTATCCCATATGTTTTGGTATGTTATATTTCCATTTTCATTCGTCTCAAGGTATTTTTTTTTCCTCTAGATTTCTTCTTTGACACATTGTTTTAGTAAAAGCATATTGTTTAATCTCCACTTCTTCCCGCCCCCCAGTTTTGTTAAAATTGATTTCTAGTTTCATAGCATTGTGGTTGAAAAAGATGTCTGATAATGATTTTAATCTACTTAAATTCATTAAGACTTGTTTTGTAGCTGACGTACCTATCATGGAGAATGTTCCATGTGTGTTGAAAAAAGTGTTTTGTTGCTTTCTTTTTGTTGTTGTTGTTGCTTTCATTTTTTGTTTTTAAAGATTTTATTTGTCAGAGAACATGCATAAACAGGGGGATTGGCAGGCAGAGGAAGAAGCAGGCTCCCTGCTAAGCAAGGAGCTGGACGCGGGCCTCTATCCCAACACCCTAGGATCATGATCTGAGCCAAAAGCAGACACTTTATCAACTAAGCCACCCAGCCATCCCTATTTTGTTGCTTTGGGATAGAATATATATATATCTGTTAAGTCTGTTTGGTCTAACATGTCGATTAAGGTCAGTATGTCCTTAGTGGTTTTGTGTCTAGATGATCTATCCTTTGATGAAAGTAGGATACCGAAGTCCTCTATTATTATCATATTGCTATCTCTTTTTCTATTTAGATGTGTTAATGTTTGCTGTATATATTTAGGTGCTTTTATGTTGGGTGAATGCATATTTAAATCTTTCCTATCCTCTTAATGATTGAACCTTTTATCATTTTGTAGTGACCTTTGTTTCTTGTTACAGTCTTTGTATTAAAGTCTTTTTTGTCTGATTATGCTATCCCAGCTTTCTTTCGGTTTCTTTTTGCATGGAATATTTTTTCCATCTGTTTTATTGCCAATCTTGGCCTGTCAACAAGCAGCATTGTAGTCAGACCATCCTACTTTCTTTATATGTATGTATTTATTTTTAAATAGGCTCCACACCCAGCATGGAACCCAGTGCGAGGCTTGAATTCCTGACCCTGAGATGAAGACCTGACCTGAGATCGAGCATCAGATGCTTAACCAGCTGAGCCACCCAAGTGCCCCTGTGTTTATTATTCCTTTCCTACCTCAACTCAAATGCATAGACCATTTTTCAGACTATATTCTATTATGTAAGCATTTGAAGCTTTGGCTAGTTTGCAGTTTGACATTATTTCAAAATATGCTTGTATATTTCCACCATATGTTGTATTTTTAATGTTTTTGTTATTGATTGTAACCAAGCTTCATTGTCTTTACAGAATTATATTAATCTTTTGACATGTTTGAGATATGCTTTCTGGCCCTGTATGTGGTCAGTTTTCAGAAGTGTTTCATACAAGCTTGAAAAGAATGTTTGCGGCCAGCAGTGCCCTGTGTCTTTGGGTCCAGCTCATTAATTGTTTTGCTCAAGCCTTTGTGGTTATTGAATGTTCCTCTATTCTGTTTCAGAGAGAGGTGTATCAGAAATGTTCTACTCTGATGGTAGCTTTTATAATTCTCTTTTTATATTGTCCATTTTGGTTTTCTGTTTTTTGAAAGCTATGTTATATTAGCTGCATATCATTTTGGAAATACTGTTGCTTTTTGGTAAATTAATTTAAATATTGTAAGTAATCCTTTATCTCTATAAATGCCCATTTCATTAAAATCTCTTGTCAGATTTTTATGTATCTTTATATCATTTCTCCTGTATCCCTCAACCTGATTTCTTAAGCTTTTTAGATGACTTTTTAAAAACATAGCTGTCATTGGGGCACCTGGGTGGCTCAGTGGGTTAAAGCCTCTGCCTTCAGCTCGGGTCATGATCCCAGGGTCCTGGGATCGAGCCCCGCGTCGGGCTCTCTGCTCCGCGGGGAGCCTGTTTCCCTTCCTCTCTCTCTGCCTGCCTCTCTACCTACTTGTGATCTCTGCCTGTCAAATAAATAAACAAAATCTTAAAAAAAAATAAAAAAAAATAAAAAACATAGCTGTCATTTAAAAACTCTGGATTCTAAATAAAGTTCCCATTTTGAGATAAATTCAGGAATTCAAAGAGGTAAAAATAAGACCTATGTCCCTATATATTTTTCACCCACCTCTCCTTAAGGTTGACAGCTTAGATAACCATTTACTGAAATTAGGAAATTAGCATTGATAAAATACTATCAACTAATCTACAAACTTTATTCAAACTTTGTTTTATTTGGCCTGTTTTGGGGCAAGGGGGGATTCAGAATCACACATTGCACTAATATTGATAATTTTTAAATCCGCAATAACAGTCCTTATTTAATGGACGCATTTAGTCTACTTATTTGTAATATAATTACTAATATTTGGATTTAATTCAGGTATCTAATTTTATGCTTTTCATTTGTCGTATTTTTTTCTTTGAATTCCATTTTTTCCTCATTTATTTTTCCTCCTGATGTCTAAAATTTATGCAGTTCATTACACTGAAAGCTTTGTAATTTAAGGTCTTAATTAGGGGCACGTGGCTGGACTAATCAGTAGAGCATGTGACTCTTGATCTTGGGATAGTGAGTTCAAACCCCGTGTTGGTTGTAGAGATTACTTAATCAGTATCTTTCCTTCCCTATAAAGTGTACAAAGAATTTTAAATACAGTCCTTATAATCAACTACCTTCTGAACTATGCACTAGATAAAGGACTTACAGACAAGTACAGAATCACACAAGATAAAACATTGTACTAACCTCAAACCTGTGAACACAGCTACTAGGAAACATCTGATAAATAGGCAAACATAACAGACATTGAAACCCAGAAACATACTGTGGACATTGAAACCCAGAAACATACTGTGACATAAGAAGATTGGCTCCAAATTATTTGTACTCTTTACATTGAGGTGATATTTCTGTATCCTCCCCCTTTGTTCCTTGGCTTACCATGTGTGTTTTCTTGAGCAATATATTTGGAAAATCGATTTGGCATTTTCTACTGAATTGTAATATAGATATACCCTATCCAACAAAATGTGACCATCAACATAAATGTGAAAGGTTACTCACAGGAACTTGATTTGAGTACCTTTAAGTGGCCAGAGAATTCAGTGCCTAGTCTTGCCTAATATGGGTCCCCAAACAATGTAAGCACTGAAGTGTCTGTCCTGCTGCCCAACCAACACAGAGAAGATAATTCATAACCCTGCCTACCTCTGAGTATAGTACCCAGTCCTTACCAGCTAGTAAGCCTGACTAGAGATCCCAGGCAACTCCAGAGCCCATCCTACAGCCTTGCTTGGGCAGGGAACCAAGCTAGCATTCCTATACCACTGTTCACAGCTCCCTGAACTTCAGAGCTCAGGCAGTTGGCCTTGACCAAAAATAGACATTGTTAGCAGTCCCATCTGCCCAATGACACTACCAGCAAACAGTCCAGAAAACTAAACTGACCTGACTAGTAAAGAACTGTTTCTGCCAAAGTGAATCTATAAATCCTGAAAGAGAAGCCCACTTACTCAAAATGTGCAGCTACCCATGTAGGTAATGAAGGATCATGAAAAATCAGGTAAGCACAACACTACCAAAGGAAACTAATAAAGCTCTGATAACGGACCCTAAAGAAATGGAAATCTACAAAATGTCAAACAAAATATTCCTCTTAAAGAAGTTTAGTGAATTACAAGAACACACTGATGTATAGCTAAACAAAATTAGTAAAAACAATGCATGGAGAAAATGAGAAGTTTGGTTGTTTTTCATGGTTTCTGTTTCTTTGTCAAACAAAGGTGCCAGGCTGGTTCAGTCAGCAAAGCATGCAACTCTTGGGGCACCTGGGTGGCTCAGTGGGTTAAGCCTCTGCCTTTGGCTCCGGTCATGATCCCAGAGTTCTGGGATCGAGCCCCACATCAGGCTCTCTGCTCAGCAGGGAGCCTGCTTCTGCCTCTCTCTCTCTTCCTGCCTCTCTGCCTACTTGTGATTTCTGTCAAATAAATAAATAAAAATCTTAAAAAAAATAAAAATAAAAAACCTTGAAAGATTGGGTGTGAAAGGAACATACATAGTCATCATAAAGGCCATACATGACAAACCCACAGCTAACATTAGACTCAACAGAGAATAAGGCTTCCTCTAAGATCCTGAACAAGTGTACCCACTCTCACCACTCCTATTCAATACAGTCATGGAAGTCCTAGCTAGAGCATCTAGGCAAGGCGAAGAAAGTCATCTAAATTTGAAAAGAAGAAAAACTGTTGCTATCTGCAAATCATATGAATTTTTAATTTAAGATTTTACTTATTTGACAGAGAGAGAGAAAGCACAAGCAGTAGGAGAGGGAGAAGGAGAAGCAGGCTCCCTGGCATTCAGGAAGCATGAAGCAGGGACTGATCCCAGGACCCTGGAATCATGAACTGAACCAAAGGCAGAGGCTTAACTGCTTAACCAGCTGAGCCACCCAGGCACCCCCATATGCATTTATGTAAGAAATCCCAGACTCAACCAAAAACTGTTGGAACTTATGATTTTAATAAAGTTTCAGCTACAAAAGCAATATCCAGAACTCAGTTACATTTTTATACTGAAAAAAGAAAAATAATTCCATTCACAATAACATCAAAAACAAAAAATACCTAGGAATAAATTTAACCAAAGAAGTGAAATATCTGTATGATGAAAACCAAAGAAATCAAAGAAGACAAAAACAAATGGAAAGACATACCATGTTCATGGATTGGAAGGAATAATATTGTTATGGTGATCCATACTAGCCAAAGCCAACTATAGATTTAATGTAATCCTCATCAAAATACCAATAGTATTCTTCACAGAAGTAGATAAAACAATCCTAAAGTTTGTATGTAATCACAAAAGACCCAAAAGAGCTAATGCAATCTTGAGAAAAAAACAAAGCTGGAGGCAATTATACTTTCTGATTTCAAATTATGTGCTACAAAGCTAGAGTAATACAAACAGTATGGTATTGGCATGAAAAAAGACACATCTTTTAGTCAGCATATGGATGGGTGGACTAACTTCAAATATAAGGACACACACAGACTGAAAGTGAAAGGATGGCAAAAGATACTCCATGCAAATGGACTTATATCAGACAAAATGGACTTTAAAATAGACTGTGAGAAGAGACAAAGAACAGCACTAATGATAAAATGGTCAAACAAGTAGATATAACATTTGTAAGTATTTAGACACCACATAGGAGAACCTAAATATATAAAGCAAATATTAACAGCCCTAAAGAGAAATAGACAGTAACACAATATAGAATGGTACTTTAATATCTCCACTTTCATCAATGGATCATCTATACACAAATATCAGTAAGGACATACTGACCTTAACCAACATGTTAGACCAAATAGATTTAACAGATATATACAGACATTTCATCTGAAAACAACAGAATACATATTCTTCTCAACTGCACATGAAACATTCTCCAGAATAAATCACATGGTAAGTCCCAAAACAAGTCAATAAATTTAAGTAGGTTGAAATCCTACCAAGTATCTTTTCCAGTCACAATTAAACTAGAAGTCATTTACAGGAAGAAAACTGGGAAACTCACAAATTCGTAGGGATTAAATAATATCTCCTGAGGGGTGCCTGGGTGGCTCAGTGGGTTGAGCCTCTGCCGTCAGCTCAGGTCATGATCTCAGGGTCCTGGAATTGAGCCCTGCGTCGGGCTCTCTGCTCACAGGGAGACTGCTTCCCCAACTCTCTCTTGCCTGCCTCTCTACCTACTCATGGTCTCTCTCTGTCAAATAAATAAATAAAATATTTTTTAAAAATATCTACTGAGCAACAAAGGGGTTAAACTAGATATTAAAAAAATAAAAAATACCTTGACAAATGAATATGGAAATATACCAAAACTTACGGTATACAGCAAAAGCAGTTCTGAGAGACGTTCACAGCAACAAATGCTGCATCAAAAAATAAGAAAAGTTTCGAATAAGTGACCTGAGTTTACTCCTAAAGGAATTAGAAAAATAAATGAAGGAGACTCGTGGAAAATGGAGGAGTAAAAGAGCTTACCTCATCCCATGGACACACCAAGATAACAGCTACATATATACAACCAACTGAAAATGAGCCCAAAACTATGAACAACTGACTTTCCACAGTTAATTATAGAGAGGAGGCTACATGAAAATGGTAAGAGGGGCAGAGACACAATTGAGAAGTAAACCCCTGGTAGAACTGACCACACATGGGAGGGACATCACAAACACAGAAAAGAGACCAGACCGCACATGAGGCACTGCCAGCACTGGGAACCTGCACTGGATATACAGGTTCCCATAACATCTGGCTTTGGAAACTAGCAGTACTTAACTTCAGGAGCTTTAAAATCAGCAGTCTTAGGGAAGTCTGGCTGATTAGAGTATGCAACTCTTGATCTTGGGGTTGTCAGTTCAAGCCCCACATTAAGTATAAAAATTATTTAAAGATTTTATTTATTTATTTATTTGAAAGGGAGAGGATGAGAGAGAGAGAGAGAGCATTAGAGAAAACAAGAGATGTGGGGGAGGGGCAGAGGGAGAAGCAGACTCCCCTCTGAGCAGGGAGCCCGATGTGGGACTTGATCCCATGGGACTCCAGGATCATGACCTGACCCGAAAGCAGTTGCTTAACCAGCTGAGCCACTCAGGTGCCAGGTGTAGAGATTATTTAAAAAATAAAATCTTTTTTAAAAATCCATATCTCAGAAATCAGCAGACTTAAAGCTGAGAGAGCCAGAGGGTGATAGAAACTGGGTCCCTGCCCTTAAAGAGCCAGCATATTAATTCTGCCTGAGAAACAGCTCAGAAGCAGCAGTTTGAAAAGTGCCTGGGATATAAGTGAAGGAGATGACGTATTGACTAATCTTAGAGCATGTGCTAGAAGGCAGGGATCTTCAGATTTATCCAGGAATAAAAGTCCTGGTTGATGCCCCCTCCTTCAACCTAGGTAGCCAGATACTTGTGGGAGCCAGCACCAATATTCTCAATCTACCTTGCTAGCAGTGTATGCCCTGCCCCCACAATCCCTTGCTCACCACCCCATCCAACTCACCCACCCTGGCAGGTATCCCCCCAAAATAACTCCTTCCCTGCTACTCTATACAGGGAGCCCTAGCAGAGACTAGTGCCACTCTATAGTGACTCCTGTCCTGGGAAGAGGGGAGATAACCTCAGATACCAGCACACCCACATTCCAGCAGCCTAGCCTCTTAGCTGTCTGTGCAGAGAACAAGACTTCAACATTGGCGAACCTGCAACAGTGGCAGAAAGGCTAATTGCAAATATCTAGTCTGATGGCTGGCCTTGCCCACCAAGCCCGACATGTGACTTGATCCCAGCACGCCGAGATCATGACCTGAGCCAAAGGCAGACGCTCAACTGACTGAGTCACCCATTAAAATATGAACAAAAAGCAGAATCAGAATTTTAAATATAGAGAACTCTACACACACACACACTCACACACACACACACACACACAATGTAATATTAGTAAGAGAGAGAGAGAGAGAGAGAAACCTTGCCATTTGTGACAATGTGGATGCATCTAGAGGGCATCATCTTGATTGAAGTCAGTCAGTCAAGGAAAGAAAAATATCATATGATTTTACTTATATGTGGAATATAAGAGCAAAACAAATCTTAAATACAGGGATGCCTGGGTGGCCCATTCAGTTAAGCATCTGCCTTTGGCTCAGGTCATGATCCCTGCATCCTGGGATCATCTCACACATTGAGCTCCCTGCCCAGCAGGAAGCCTGCTTCTCCCTCTGCCTGCCACTCCCCTTGCTTGTTCTCCCTCTTTCTCTCTCTGACAAATAAATAAAATCTTTTTTTAAAAAAAACTTCAATACAGAGAACAGGTGGTTGCCCGACAGGAGGTAGAAGTGGGGGGAGAAGGGGGGTGAAACAAATAAAAGACATTAGGAAATACAAACTTCCAGTTATAAAATAAATAAGTCACAGAGATAAGAAGTAGAGCATGAGGAATAGAGTCAATGTTGTAATAATACTGTCTTGTGACACAGGATGGCTACACCCATTATGCGCATTAAGTAATGTATAGAATTGGCAAGTCAATATGTTGTACACCTGAAACTAATATAATGCTGTATATTAATTATACTCAATAAAAAGGAAAAAAAAGAAAAAAATGAAGCCCAAGTGGTAGAAGAAAATAACAAAGATTAGAGCAGAAATAAATGAAATAGTTAGTAAAAAGACAGTAGAAATGATCAATGAAACCAAGAGCTGTTTCTTTGTAAAGATAAAATTGGCAAACCTCCAGCTAGACTCATCAAGAAACAAAGAAGACTCAAATCAGAAATGAAAAGGAAACAAAACAATACATGCCACAGAAACAGAAAGGATCCATATAGGATCTTAAGAGATTACTATAAACAATTACATGCTAACAAATTAGACAACCTAGAAAAAATGGTTGGATTCCTAGAAACTATCAAAACTGGGTCATAAAGAATTTAAAAATCTAACAGATCAATATGAGTAAGGAGACTGAATCAGGAATCAAAATACTCCAACAAAAAAAGAATATACTGTGGAGTATTATGCCTCCATCAGAAAGGACGAATACCCAACTTTTGTAGCAACATGGACAGGACTGGAAGAGATTATGCTGAGTGAAATAAGTCAAGCAGAGAGAGTCAAGTATCATATGGTTTCACTTATTTGTGGAGCATAACAAATAATATAGAGGACAAGGGGAGATGGAGAGGAGAAGGGAGTTGAGGGAAATTGGAAGGGGAGGTGAACCATGAGAGACTACAGACTCTGAAAAACAACCTGAGGGTTTTGAAGGGGCGGGGGGGGGGGTGGGAGGTTGGGGGAACCAGGTGGTGGGTATTAGGGAGGGCACGGATTGCATGGAGCACTGGGTGTGGTGAAAAAACAATGAATACTGTTATGCTGAAAAAAAAAAAAAAAGAATATAGGATCAACTGACTTCACCAGCAAATGCTAACAAACATTTATAGGAGAATGAATTCCAATTCTTTTTTTTTTTTAAGATTTTATTAGAGAGAGAGAGAGAAACAGAACATGAGCAGGGGGAGAGGGAGAAGCAGACTTCCTGCTGAACAGAGAGCCCAATGCAGGGCACTATCCCAGGAGCGTGGGATCATGACCTGAGCCAAAGGCAGATGTTTAACTGACTGAGCCACCCAGGCACCCCTGAATGCCAATTCTTAAGCTACAAAAAATAGAAGAGGGAACACTTCTAATCTTATTTCATAAGACCAACATTATTTTGGTACCAAAACCAAACAAGGGCACCACAGGAAAATTCCAGGGGCACCTGACTGGCTCAGTTGGAATAGCATGAAACTCTTGATCTCTGGCTCAGGAATTCAGGCCCCATGTTGAATGTAGAGATTACTAAAAGATAAATAAATAAACTTTAAAAAATTACAAGTCTATATCCCTGATGAATATACATGTAAAACATCCAATAAAATATTAGCAAACTGACAGTACATTAAAATAATACATTAAAAGGATTATATACCACAATGAAATGGAATTTATTCTAGGGATGCAAGGACACAAAATCAATGTCATACACCACATTAACAAAATGAAGCCTAAAAACCATATGAATCACTATATTTTACACCTGAAACTAATATAATGCTGCATGTTAACTAGCTGGAAATAAATGTTTTTAAAAAATCACCAAAAAAACTCCATATGATCATTTCAGTAGATGCAAAAAAAGCATTTAACAAAATCCAACAGTGATTCATTATAATAACTGTCAACAAAGTGGATATAGAGGGAATTTCCTCAACATAAAAAAGGTCATTTATGACAAGCCCATTGGTAACATCAGTCTAGGGAAACTCTGAAAGCTTCTCCTGTAAGACCAGGAACAAAGCAGCAATGCCCACTCTCACTTTTATTCAACATAGTGTTGGAAGTCTTGGCCAGAGCAAGAAGAAATAAAGTATCAAAATTGGGACTGGGGGGGTGGCACCTGGGTGACTCAGTCAGAAAACATCTGCCTTCAGCTCAGGCCATGATCCCAGGGTCCTGGATGGAGCCCTGCATCAGGCTCCTTGCTCAGCAGGGAGCCTGATTCTCCCTCTCCCTCTGCATGCATTGTGTGTGTGCTCTCCCTGTTTGTGTGTGCGCTCTCTTTCTCTCACTGTCTCGCTCTCTCTCAAATAAATAACTTTTTTTTTTTGACAGAGAGATCACAAGTAGGCAGAGAGGCAGGTAGAGAGGAGAAAGCGGGCTCCCCGCTGAGCAGAGAGCTGGATTCGGGGCTCAATCCCAGGACCCTGAGATCATGACCTGAGCCGAAGGCAGAGGCTTAACCCACTGAGCCACCCAAGTGCCCCCAATAAATAAAAAACTTAAAAAAAAACAAAATTGGAACTGAAGAAGTAAAATTGTCACTATTTGCAGATGACATGTATGATATATAGAAAACCCTCAAGACCACCAAAAAAAAAAAAAACCCTATTAGATTTGATGTTTGAATTCAGTTAAGTTACAGGGTATAAATCAATATACAAAAATCTATTGTGTTTCAATACACTAATAGTGAATTGTTACAGAAATTAAGGGGCACCTGGGCGACTCAGTTTGTTAAGGGTCCAACTCTTGATCTCAACTCAGGTCTTGATCCCAGGGTCCTGAGCTTGGGCCCTATATTGGGCTTCACAGAGGGAATGGAGCCTACTTTAAAGAGAGAGAGAAAAATTAAGAAAACAATCCCATGTACAATTGCATCAAAAAGAATAAAACACCTAAGAATAAATTTAACCAAAGGAAGTGAAAGACCTGTATGATGAAAACTATAAGACATTGATGAAAGACATTGAAGAAGACATAAATAAATGGAAAGATATCCCATGCTCATGGACAGGAAAAATTAATATTGGTAAAATGTGCATACATCCCAAAGCAATCTAGAGATTCAATGTAATCCCTATCAAAATTCCAGTGGTACTTCTCACAGAAATAAAATAAACATTCCTAAAATTTGAATGGAACCACAACAGACCCTGAATAGCCAAAGCAGTCCTGAGGCAGAAGAACAAAGCTGGAAGCTGGAAGTATCACATTTCCTGGTTGCAAAGTGTTACCAAAATTATATAAAATTTACACAAAGTTACAAAAATAAAAAAAGTAAAGGCATAAAAACACACATATCAGTGGAACCTAATAGAGAGTCTAGAAATAAACTCACAAATTTTTTGTAAATTAATTTATGACAATAGACTTAATAACATACAATGGGAAAGGACAGTCTCTTTAATAAATGATGTTGGGAAAACTGGACCACTTTCTAATACCATACACACAAATTAACTCAAAATGGATTAAAGACTTGAGCTTATTTATTATTTTTTATACTTTTTTTTACTCTTTTTCATTTTCATATAAACATATAATGTATTTTTATCCCCAAGGGTACAGGTCTGTGAATCACCAGGTTTACACACTTTTACTTATTATTTTTTTGAAGGTTGTATTTATTTATTTGACAGAGAGAGAGAGAGATCATAAGTAGGCAGAGAGGCAGGCAGAGGGAGAGGGGGAAGCAGGCTACCCGCTGATCAGAGAGCCAGATGCGGGGCTCTATCCCAGGACCCCGAGACCATGACCTGAGCCAAAGGCAGAGGCTCAACCCACTGAGCCACCCAGGCGCCCCTCAATTTAATTTCTTTAGTGGTTACATGCCTAACAGATTTTCTGTTTGTTGAACCAAACTGGCCATTTATATTTAGCTAGAAAATTGTTCATTTCCTTAATGTTTCACGTTTATTTGCCAGAGCTATTTATAATAGTATTTTCAAACATTTAAAAACTCTTTTCCACATGTTGCCACGTTCTCTCTCTCTTTTTTTTTAATCTCTAGGGTTGTTTATATCTTTTCTTTCCTGTTCATTATCACCAGATGTTTGTTTTTATTAACGTTTTTTAAAAATACCCCATTTTCTTTCTTTATTTATTTTATTTATTGTTTTTGAGAAGAAAACATTGCTGTTAAGTTCCTTGACATCATTCTTAGCAATAATTTTTTGGACATGGACTCCAAAAGCAAAGGCAATAAAAGCAAAAATAAAGTGGGAGTGTATTTAACACTGTCTGGTATATTTGAAATTTGTTAAGAGGAAATCCTAAGTTCTCATCCCAAGGGAAAAGATTTTCTTTTTTAAAATCTTTCATATCTGGGGCGCCTGGGTGGCTCAGTGGGTTAAAGCCTCTGCCTTCGGCTCAGGTCATGATCCCAGGGTCTGGGGATCAAGCCCCACATCGGGCTGTCTGCTCAGCAGGGAGCCTGCTTCCTCCTCTCTCTGCCTGCTTCTCTGCCCACTTGTGAACTCTGTCTGTCAAATAAATAAATAAAATCTTTTTTTAAAAAATCCCCGCGGATCTTTAAAATCTTTCATATCTATAGGAGATGATGGATGTTAACTAAACTTATTGTGGAATTAGTTTCACCATATATGTAAGTCAAATCATACTGCGGTATAGCTTAAACTTATACAGTGCTATATGTCAATTATATCTCAATAAAATTTGAAAAAATAAAACATACACATTTAAGTGCAAAAAAATCCAAACTTGCATCAACAGAAAAAAGGAAGAATAAATTTGGTACATTTATTTCATGGAACACACCACTACAAAGAAAAGCAATGTTTTATATGTGTGTATTAGTTTTCTATTCTTGCCACAAATTTACTGGCTTAAAACAATACTTCTTTATTACTTCACAGTATCTGTAGGGCAGAAGTGTTGGCGTGGCTTAGGCTGGTCTCTGTTCAGGGTTTCACAAGGCAGACACTAGGGTACGGGCCAAGCTACATTCTTATCTGGAGGCTCAAGTGGTAAAGGTGGAGGCTCAAATGGTAAAGGATGTGCTTCCAGCTTCCCTCCAGTTGTTGGCAGAATTAATTTATTGTGGCTGTAGAATTCTTGATGGCTTTTTAAATCAAAGCCAGCTACAGAGAGAGGAGGGAGAGTTAGAGAGAGGATTTGAATCGCTGATCTCTAGTTCCTTTTTGAAGGATCCCACTTGATTAGGTCAGGCTATCTCCAAGATAAACTCCCTTTTGATTAGCTTACATGCAACTGATTATGGACTTCATGTGTGCAAACGTCTTTATATATTTTGTCTACTAATACAAGAGTGCTAGCTCCTCACTTCTGCCATTCTCTTGATTAGAAGAAAGTTGTATATCCCACCCACACACAATTGAAGGAGATTAAACAAAGGCATACAAGAGGGTAGGTGTCATAAGGACCATCTCAAAATTCTGCCTACTACACAAGTACATACAATGACATGGATGAATTTCACAAACACATTGTTGTAAAAGAAACCAGACATAAAAGAACGCATGCTATATTGGTTCATGTGTAGGAAAAATATCAAACCAGGCAAAATTAGTACTGGTTTTAGAAAACATGAAATAAGCACAATTTATCTACACTGCCCCCCTGAATGAAGGTATAAAGCTTGGACACAATGCCTGGAGCAGCTATTTGAGGAATCAAAAAAATAAATATTTGCAGGTAGACTGATGAAAAAGACCAGATTTCAGTGCATCACTAAATAGGCAGCAAATTTTTTTTATCATGTTCAGTTAACCAACATATAGTACATCATTAGTTTTTTGATATAGTGTTCGACAATTCATTAGTTGCATATAACACCCAGTGCTCATCACAACACGTGCCCTCTTTAATGCCCATCACCCACCTACCCTATCCCCTCACACCCGCTCCCCACTTCTATAACCCTGTTTTTTTCTTGGAGTCCAGAGTCTCTCATGGTTTGTCTCCCTCTCGGATTTCTTCCCATTCAGTTTTCCCTCCCTCCCCCTATGGTCCTCTGTGCTATTCCTTATGTTCCACATATGTGTGAACCATATGATAATTGTCTTTCTCTGCTTGAGCAAACTTATTTTGTTAATATTTATTTGAGAGGGGCACCTGGGTGGCTCAGTGGGTGATGCCAGGTTCCTGGGATCAAGCCCCACGTCGGGTTCTCTGCTCAGGCGGGAGCCTGCTTACCCCAATCTCTCTGCCTGCCTCTCTGCCTACTTGAGATCTGTCTGTCAGATAAATAAATAAAACCTTTGAAAAAAAGATTTATTTGAGAGAGAGCATGAACAGACGGAAAAGAGAGAAGCAGGCTCCTTCATGAGCAGGGAGCCCAATGCAGGGCTTGATCCTAGGACCAAGGATCATGACCTGAGCCCAAGGCAGACAGTTAACAGAATGAGCCACCAGGTGAACAGGCAGCAAATTTACCAGTTTATCCCAGAGGGATAAATCTGGACCCTTTGGGATAAACTAGTCCAGACTCAATGCAGTTGAAAATCCAAAGTAGGTACCAGCAACAACAGAGATTATTCCAGAAGATGCCCTTTGGTCTTGGCACAAGCAGTAGGTAGGCAGTCTCTCAGTGCTCAGTGAGAGAGATATATACCAGTTTTTTGTTTTCCACATATATTTATCTCCAACCTTTAAGAGATCTTGTGGTAGCAGTGAGATACATCATTGACCTCAAGAACTGGAATATAAAATAGATGACCCTCTAAGTAGACTGATTTCTAGGTAGAGACACAAATAAAACTGAACACGTTGTGAAAATTCACATTGAAACCACAACCCACAGAATGCTCAGTGAAACTGGTGAGCTGAGCCCAAGTTGGTCAGTTACCTGGCAAAAGAAAAATACCTGCATTCTCTATAGGATTTTTTTAAAATTTTATTTATTTATTTTGACAGAGAGAGACACAAGTAGGCAGAGAGGCAGGCAGAGAGTGAAGGGGAAGCAGGCTCCCTGCAGAGCAGAGAGCCCGATGTGGGGCTCAATCCCAGGACTCTGAGACTATGACCTGAGCTGAAGGCAGAGGCTTTAACCCACTGAGCCACCCAGGCACCCCCTCTATAGGATTTTAAGACCCAGAGTGTCATAACATAATATTTAAAATGTCCAAAATATAATCCCAAACTAGACATTACATGAGAAACATGGCTTCAGGGGCTGTGTGACAATACTTGTATAAATACGTGACAGTAAGGTTTTGTTTTTGTTTTAAAGATTTATTTATTATTTGAGAGAGAGAGAGAGAGAGAGAGTGAGCAGGGGAAGAAGGGGGAAGAGGGAGAGAGAATCCCAAGCAGACTCCACTCCCCAAAGTGGGGCTCAATCTCACCACCCTGAGATCATGACCTGAACCTAAACCAAGAATCGGATTCTTAACCGATGGAGCCACCCAGGTGCTCCCATGACAGTATTTTTTAAATTGTAAGTGCTTGAGATTGTGAAAATTAGTAACGGGAAAGGTCACTAAAAAGGAGTCAGGAGGCTTCAGCAGGGAGAGTTCTCACACCTACTGAGACAGAGAACTTGAGAACAAGCCCCTACATACCCCGGGCACTTCCTGCTGGCTGTTATCCCTTTTCTTGCAGAGCAAAGCAGAGACCAAGAAGCAAGCCCAGACTGATTCAGACTAGTACAAGACAGACACCAAATTTGACCTCTCACAGACTTCTTCCCTCATTATAATGCTAAAAATCACACCTGGAGATGGAGACTTAATATGTAAAAGAAACATGCCATGTGTGAAGAAGCATTTTCTGTCAATTGTGCCTGTGCATCCAATTCCCAGTATTTCCCCACCCCTACATGCTTAGACATCCCTCCTCTCCCACCTCAGCCTCTTTAAAACTTTATCGGGCCATTGTTCAGAGAGCCAGTTGGACACTCTAGCCATGACTCAGTATCCCTTGAGCTCCAGCCATTGCCCCAATAAAGCCATGCCTGTTTGTACACTTTGGCTCCTGCCTTGTTTCTACCATTGCTGAGTCCAAGGACCTGAGTCCAGTAACAATACCACTCATGGTCAGTTGCAGACCCAACAGGATATTATTGCACATGGATCCTATCCAGCAGAAGAAACGCTTTCCTCATCCCCCCAAAAAACAGCTTCCCTAATGAAAAGCCACCACACTTCAAATTCCCAGTTTACTACAGGGATTTGGGGATCATAATAACTTTACAAACTTCACTATTTTCTCCTTTAAAAAAGTGCCTCTCCTTTATTCCCCAGACTTGCCATCAGTTTTGCTGAAGATTGTTTGTCCTGGATGGCAGTTCTCTTTTATTCCAAAATAAACTCATCTTTGGATGGTAAAATAATAGGCAGTGCCTATTTTTAAAGTTAACAACATTGATGTTTTGATTGCTGAGGAATCTAATTCAAAGACATCCATCCTGGGGCACCTGGGTGGCTCAGTTGGTTAGGCATCTGACTCTTGATTTTGGCTCAGGTCATGATCCTCAGGGTTGTGAAACCGAGGCTCTGCATTGGGCGTAGAGCCAGCTTAAGATTCTCTCTCTCTCCCTCTCCCTCTGTCCCTCCCTCCACCTCCATGCTCTCTCACTTTCTCTCTCTCTCTCACTTTCTCTCTCTCAAAAAAAAAAAAAATCCATCTCGAATAAACATATTGCCAACTGCACAACTAAAGAGCCAAGCTGTCTCACCTTTGAAGTTCCCCTTTTAGAAAGCCCTGGGTGATCAAAATAACTGACCACTTGAGTGACTCTCTTGTTATGTTTTAAATTCACCGATAAAGAGTGAATCTATGCGGATGGCGGGGGTAGTCAATCCATGACCTAGACACCCCACACTTGACACCAATAATGATAGAGTCCCGGGGGTATGCACACATGCTTATCCTCTCAGTCTCCCTCTCCCCTTGCCCCCACCTTGGTATGTAGCCCTGGGCATGCCTGTAGGCATCTAGGACCTTGTTTTTGTTTTGTTTTGTTTTGTTTTGTTTTTCTTCTTTTTTGAAAGTTCCCTGATGGTTGTTGCCGAAGTACACCTTGCAATCATAGTAAGAACCACGAGGGCGGGTCCAACTACAACATTGAATTCAGCTGGGGGAATGATGCAGGGCTCCCAACAAGTGGTACAGGCCCAGGTAAGTGCCCCTAGGCATTTCTATCTGAGAGCATCATTATCAATAGGCTGAGACTGACACAAAACAATGCACTCTCTCAAGAACTCTAGAATACTGAGTGGCACTTAGTAAGATTAAATAAGCCATACTCAATGGCATTTTAAGAGAACACATATTTGTATGCAAACATTCTAAATAAGATATAAGCAAAACTAATCTATCTAGGACACAAAAGAATAATGCTCTATAACCACGTTCATTCCAGGATTGCAAGAGTGATTTATATTCAGAAATTGTCTCAACACAATTAATAGAGTAGAAAGAAAACTGAATTACTGCAAGGGAAGGTGAAAAAAATTACCTGATAAAACTTAGCACTCATTTCTCATTTTAGGGACGCCTGGGTGGCTCAGTCAATTGAGCGTCTGCCTTTGGCTTGGGTCATGATCCCAGAGGCTGGGATCGGGTCCCATATCAGGCTCCTTGCTCATGGCGGGGGCCCGCTTCTCCCTCTGCCTGCTATTCCCCCTGCTTGTGCGCTCTCTGACAAATAAATAAATCTTTAAAAAAAAAAACTTAACTCTCATTTTGCATTTTAAAAAGTAAGTGAGAGAATGCCAATTCCCAGGATGTTCTGTAAGAACCTGGGAGTGGTCACTCTGTCCCAATAAGGAATGAAAAGCTGAGCAACCTGAAAAATCAACAATTCTTCTTAACCCAGCAGAGAAACAGACATTTCAGGGCAAATAGCACCTCCAAAATTGGAGAGAATGACAAGCAATTAGAGAGAATCACAACACTCTAGATAGAAACCAGTGCCCACAAACCTCTGTGGCAACAAGTATCAAGAGAGAGATTGATGAACTGCAATTGACAAATTGATGGAGGCTGGCATGGGCACGTCTGACATAAAAATTCCAGGGGGACCCAGTAACTGAGAGGCCCCACACATTTGCAGGTTTTACCTGTAGGAGCTCAAACAGGTTCCACCATGAAAACTGGAGAAAAATCTCCTCAGACTTCTGGAAAGGTGAAGGTAAAAGGAACCATGTTGGAAAATGCCAGAGCATTCTAACCTTTTTTTTTTTGTAAGATTTTATTTATTTATTTGACAGTCAGAAATCACAAGTAGGCAGAGAAGCAGGCAGAGAGAGAGAGGAGGAAGCAGGTTCCCTGCTCAGCAGAGAGCCCGACGTGGGGCTCAATCCCAAGACCCTGGGATCATGACCTGAGCCGAAGGCAGAGGCTTTAACCCGCTGAGCCACCCAGGCACCCCCATTCTAACCTTCTTAACAAGGTCTGCCCTCAGGACAAACTATTTAACCAGAGCCTGACCTGCTGGGGATTTATGGGAACCTAACTCACCTGCAGGAAGGGATATACACAACTCCACCCCAGACAGGCTCCACATGCGAGTAGAAGGAAAAAACGCCTCCAGCCACTCTAGCAATCCTATCCCACCAAAGAAAGAAAAACAGGAGCACGTGTGAAATTCACAATTCAGAGGTAAAGGGTCACTAAAAGAATGAGATCTGCTCATAGGTCTGTACAATGCTTCCCTTTCCACCAAACCTTACCATCATCACAGAGCTCAAGTCTTATTTACAGCAGTTTTATTTACCTAGTTAATTATAATATAATTATATAAAACACGGTAGAAGAGAAAAATAATTCGGAAGAGATTGTACAAACATCAAAACTAGACTCAGAGATGGCAGGAATGTTGGAATGATCAAATATAAATCAATCATGACTAAAATGCTATGGACTCTAATGGATAGACTAGAGAGAATGTAGAAACGGGTGGCAGTATTTACAAAATCCGCAAATAATAAATTATAAGAAAATATTATGAATTTTGATGCTAAATTTGAAATAGAAAAATGCCTGGAAAAACACAACTTGCCTAAACTGACTTAAAATGAAATTGGAAACCTCAGCAGTCCTAAAAAACATAAAACTCTTTGATGCTTGCTTTAAAATCATTCCAAAAAAGGAAAACAAAATGCAATAACTAGTGACAACTAATCCAGATGCAAATAATGTGAAGAGTGAATTTTTCCTTATATAAAAGAAACCATTCTTATCATAGGAAATACTTTTAAAGTTTATCAAAAGGAGGGGGGCAACTTTTGAATCAACATGGACAGGTCTGAAAGAGATTATGCTGAGTGAAATAAGTCAAGCAGAGAAAGTCAATTATTGTATGATTTCACTTACTTGTGCAGCATAAGGAATAACATGGAGGACATTAGGAGAAGGAAAGGAAAAGTGAGTTGGGGGAAACCAGAGGGGGAGACAACCATGAGAGACTGTGGACTCTGAGAAACAAACTGAGGGTTTTGGAGGGGAGGAGGGTGGGGGGTTGGGTGAGCCTGGTGGTGGGTATTAAGGAGACCACATATTGCATGGAGCACTGGGTATGGTGCATAAACCATGAATCTTGGAACACTGAAAAAATTAAATTAATTGTTTTAAAAGGGGGGGGCTGGCTGGCTCAGTTGGAAGATCATGCAACTCTTGATCTCGAGGTAGTGAGTTTGAACCCCATGTGGGGTGCAGAGATTATTTAAATAAAAATTTTTTAAAAGGAGAGGAAATACTCCTATCTTCACACGGGGAAAATACAGTAAGAAAGGAATATTACAGGCTAATGTTAATCAAACCTATTTATTAAATATCTAAAATACCAGTATAGGGGCGCCTGGGTGGCTCAGTCATTAAGCATTTGCCTTCGGCTCAGGCATGATCCCAGGGTCCTGGGATGGAGCCCAGCATCCCATGGGGCTTCCTGCTCTGAAGGGAGCCTGCTTCTCCCTCTCCCACTCCCCCTGCTTGCATTCCCTCTCTCACTGTTTCTCTGTCAAATAGATAAATAAAATCTTTTTTAAAAATAAATATAAAGGGGCACCTGGGTGGCTCAGTGGGTTAAGCCTCTGCCTTCAGCTCAGGTCATGATCCCAGGACCCATGTCAGGCTCTCTGCTCAGCGGGGAGCCTGCTTCGCCCTCTGTCTGTCTCTGCCTGCCTCTCTGACTACTTGTGATCTCTGTATGTCAAGTAAATAAATAAAATCTTTAACAAATAACTAAATAAATAAATAAAAACAAAAAATAAATAAAATACCAGTATATAGAGCACCTGGTTGGCTCATTCAGTTAAGAGTTTGCCTTCCACTCAGGTCATGTTCCCAGGACCCTGGGATTGAGCCACACATCAGGCTCCCCACTCAGCAGGAAGCCTACATTTCCCTCTCCCTCTGCCCCTCCCCCTGGTTGTGTTCCCTCTCTGTCTCTCTCTGTCAAATAAATAAATAAAATCTTTAAGATATCAGTATATAGAATACATTCAGAAAATTAAAAAGACAATTCTTTATGTCCAAGTTTTGTTTTCCTAGAATAACAAGGTTGCTATAACATTGGAAATTCAATGAATTCACATTTTTTAAAAAGAGTCCTTTTATTCACTTAGTCATTCAAATATTCAGTTCTAAGGACTTGAATTAGATCATGGAAGAAATTCACCATTTCAGAGCAGAGAAAAGCACATAATAAACTCAGTGTTCACTCATGAGAAAGCCTCCCTAAACTATGAAAGGTAGGAAGAAACTTTAACCTTATCAAATTTACAACACCAATAAAGCAAATGTGTAGCCCATTGATATTAACAAAAGGTATGCTTATTTTACAACTGCTAGTCATTATTTTACTAGAGATTTTACTTATTCAGGAAAGCAAGAAAAAGATACAAATGTCCTAAAGATTGAAACAGAAAAGTAAAACTGTCATTATTTTAAATGATAGGATTTCCTATGTGAGAACCCCAAAAGAGTCCATAAATATAAGAATTTTAGATAAAATTTAGCAAGGCTGCTGGATAAATTTCAAGATATGAAAACCACCTGCACTTTGTATACTGACAATCAGGAAATTTAAATTAAAATATATGAGATATATGTGTAATAAAATTATGATAAGAAAATTTTAAGTGCTCAAGAATAAATCTAGTATCTTGCAGAGCTTTTGTGGGGAGAAAATTGTAAAATATTGAACCTCTTTGAAGAAGACTTAAATAAACAGGGAGAATCATCTTGGTCTTGGATTAGAAAGTCCAATAAAAAAATACCACAGTTCTAAAAATGATTTAGATTCAGCAAATGTCTAATCAAAAGTAGACCAAGTATTTTTGGAGAACCAAAAATAAAAATAAAAATCATGATACAAAAATATAAATGGATCTTCCACAACCTACTGAGTATAAAAAGAAAAATAGGAAAGGCACAATGCAAGGACCAGATCTTTGCATCTCCCAATTAAGCCGGCCATCTGGGATCCATCAGGTACATAAAAGTTTTAGTGAATGCCTTCTCCAAAAGCACAAAATTATGTATTTTGAGAAATGAAATGCGTGCCTTGGTTACTATTAGTAATTGTTGGGGTCCGTTATCAAAGGAATGAGACTGAGACAAAGTGAAAGTTATGCAAAGCCTTATTCTATGCCAAGCATTAGAAGTCAGACTGACGGGCCGGGGCCACCTCCGAAGAGAGCGACCCCCTCCTGATCTCACAGGCTGGTTTTATAGGGCATAACCGCAGACCCAAGGTACGTGGCTTCTATTGTTAAGGCGTTTACTCCTGGAATCAATACCCGGAACCATACCAGGAACTACTGGGGCGTTTATTCCCGGAATGAAGTCCATGGATGTAAACAACAATATGGCTACCTCGGCAATATGGAGTTGCTCTGGCTAAGCAGGCCCCAATAGTTAAATAGGTTTTAACATTAAATTGGCCCTAACAGTAATGTCAATAACTTCAAAGGGAATAAGGAGTGTCCTGACAACACCATGTATTGTGGCCTCAGTATATATATCAGAAATATGTAATTTGGGTATCTGTGAGGCAAGAGATTGCCAGAGTTGCTGACACTGAAAGGGATAATTTTTAGGGGATGGCCCAGCAGTTCATAATTACCATGAAGATGGGGGCATTCATTGGCCAGGGCAGCCAGAGCCAAAATGACTGAATGCCTGAAATTTGGCCAAGTGTGATGTTTCCTGGGGTCCTATTTTTATTAGCAACATTCCACTGTGCTCCATCACATAGGATGGTTAGCAGTGCAATTCATTTAGTCCTTGAACATCCATTGCTGTTTACTCAGTTAATCCCAGAGGGTTTCCCAAGTAGCCAAGGGATAGATGGATGGATGGTTGGATTTATTTACCTATTATGTACTTATTTTAAGCCTTAAGAAAAGGCCAAATTGGGGACACCGTGGGTGGCTCAGTTGGTTAAGCATCTAACTCTTGATTTTGGCTCAGGTCATGATCTTGGGGTCACGAGATTGAACTCCACATCTGCTCCTGCTGGGCATAGAGCCTGCTTAAGATTCTCCCTCTCCCACTGCCCCTCCTGACTCAGGAGCACAATCAGACTCTTTCAAAAAAGAAAAAAAAAAGTCAAAACTGTGTTATTTAACTTTGAGCCGATGGAGATGATCATCGCTTTACTAATGGGGTTTATATAATAAGTTTTTTTTTTAAAGATTTTATTTATTTATTTGTCAGAGAGAGAGAGAGCACGAGCGAGAGCGAGCACTGGCAGACGGAGGCAGAGGGAGAAGCAGGCTCCCTGCTGAGCAAGGAGCCCGATGCGGGACTCGATCCCAGGACGCTGGGATCATGACCTGAGCGGAAGGCAACCGCTCAACCAACTGAGCCACCCAGGCGTCCCTATATAATAAGTTTTAATCCTTCGTGACCGTTTTAACTTACATTGGGCCATATTAATTATTTTAACAAGGGATTCGTAGAGGCCTATTTTATCAAGAAAAATTGTGCCAACAACTTGCCTTCACTTAAATTTATTATTGTTGTCATAGATATACTCAAGATGGTATATCTTAGGGCCATAGGTATACAAGGACTATGGGAATTCATTATTTTTAAAAGATTGTATTTATTTGATAGAGAGAGCAAGAGAACACAAGCAGGGAAAGCAGCAGAGGGAGGGGGAGAAGCAGGCTCCCTACTGAGCAGGGAACCCAATGTGGGACTCAAACCCAGGACCCTGGGATCATCACCTGAGCCAAAGGCAGATGCTTAAGTGACTGAGCTACCCAGGCATCCCAGGACTATGGGAAATTAAGGAAAGCCTACAGTTAAAGTAAGGCATACATATATATCCTCTATTTTATTGTTAATTATTTTTTTTATTTTATATTTAATTAAATTACTTTTTTTAAAAGATTTTATTTATTTATTTGTGAGAATAATGAGAGTGAGAGAGCACGAGAAGGGGGAGGGTCAGAGCAGGGAGCCTGATGCAGAACTCAATTCCGGAAATCCAGGATCATGACCTGAGCCAAAGGCAGTCGCCCAACCAACCGAGCCACCCAAGCACCCTTAATTACTTTTTTTTTCCAAAGGAGGCTCCATGCTGGGCCCCCAATGCAGGGCTTGAACTCACAACCCTGAGATCAAGTATCATACGCTCAAACCAACTGAACCACCCAGGCACCCCTATTTTTAATTACTTTTTAAAAATTATAGTGGATATCATGTTTAAATATGGTGTGATCCCCAGGTATAACTATATTTGAGACACAGTATGAAGTCTGTGAAGCTTGTTCGATTAGTGCATTTTAGCAAATGTTAATGTAGAAGTTATGTTGAAGAGGCACAAAAGCCAATCAGTGTCCCTTTTATCTTTTTCTTCCATAACTTTTTTTAGTATATAAATGTTATCACATGGTTGTTGTACATATGATTATTACATGTTTAACTAGTTATCCGAGTTTTTAGGATATGAAATTCTAACATACAAATTTTGGAATTCTAATTGGATCTAATTATAGAACTTTAACTACATAATTTATTTCAATTCTATATTAAAATATTATGTATACATGTTTTTTATTTAGCTGTCTTTTATTTTCTCTCCCTGCATCTACAGATTTCTTGTTTTTAAAATCAGTAAATAATGTAAGAATAGCACTATGGTATCTATAGCTGGCATTTGCTGGGTGTCTAAAATTTAAAGTTCTCTTCTTGGGGGCTGGGAGTGCTTCCCCAAAAAAAGCTGCAGCCCTTACTTTTTTTTTAATTGATTTAGTCTCCTGTCTGACCTCGATTGTTTCCCTTAAAAAAAAAAAAAAGGTACTGACCTGATAAGCTCCTGGTAGTCCCAAGTGGCCCCTCCTATGAGCATCCACTTCTCTTTCTAGGATATCCCTATCAAATTTAGAGGGGCTGTGGTTTAAATCCAAGAGTAAAATAATGGCAGAATCCTGATTTTGTGATAATTTGATTTTTAGGAGGATGCTTTTAACATGCTGTTAGGCAGTGGCATTCAAGAATGCCCAAATACACTGACCAGGAAACTAACAACCTCTTGTGAGCTGAGAAACCTCCTCAAAGGTCTTAGGGAAGCAAAAACAAAATATTCCTTCTTTCTTTTCTTTTTCGTTACACACTGAGCCACTAGTCTCCATGGATGGGATCTTCTTTATCCCACTAGGTCAGAGAACAAAGAACAAAGCAAGTATCAACACAGGGATTTCCCTTTAAAACAGTATTTAAAGTTTTGGAAGCAAGGATTATTCAGAGGATGGACCCCCTCCACCTAACTACTGAAGAATGAGGGGCCTGTCCAAATTTCAAATCAAACAGATGACTGTTTCCCAAGGGTCACAATTCCCAAGGAACATTCAATGACAGCTTTTAATGGCCTGTCAGTGGAATACAATTCACCCCAGACGTATTTGTCCATCAAAGTAGATTTCTCACAAAGAAGGAACAGCACCTGGGACTCAATGTGTGGCTCCTAAGCCCTCCATGGTGGCCCTTGGTGTGCTCTAATGGTGTTGGCAGGCCAGTGTATCAGTCTCAGCACCCTCGCAGTAGTCTTGAGGATAACCATTCTGCGCTTCCCACTTTCCAGGAAGCCTTCACCGTGCCCCTTTTAGTATATGCCAATTATCCCTAGATGCTTCCATGACTTCTCATCCAGTAGGACACTTTGTTAATAAAATGTTGAATGGGGACCTCTCATACACCCAATCACAGTAACTATATACAACAAGAATCTGGGGTCAATTTCTAACCACAATTTAGATTGGAAGACCACAGAACATGCAGACACCGCACGAGGCAGTAATGGTTAAAGTTCAAGTGCACCAGTAGCCAGTAGTACCCTCAGGCAGAACTTGCTGCTTGGCATTGATAGTAAGCCAAGAGCAGTCCAGAGGCATCCCCCCCACCAAACAGAGTCACCTGTGCCAACGGATTTGTGCTGGGGTCCTAAATTATAAAGGTAACCAGATGATAATACAGATAGGTTAATGCCACTGAAGTTTATTACTTAACAGTTCCAAGAGAAGGGGGCACACCAGGTAATGCAGGATCAATAGGGAAGCACCAGGTCAGTCAGGAGACAGAAAACAGGAATGAGAGGAAAGCACAGGTCAGAGCTGTGTTGGGGTTTCTTCAGGAAAGGCAAGGCAGAGCAAGGTAAAGCTAAATATTGTGTAGTTTGAATAATTCCAGTGGGCTCAGGATCACAGTTGTCTGCTACCTAGCCCTATGTTGATTTAGGGCAGGAGAAATACTGGATTGTGTGAGAGTTAAGATAAAGGAGGTGGTTGGACTATGGGCTCTGGAGTGATTTGTTTGCATATGAATCATATGTAAGCTTCCAAAGAAATTACTTACTGTCTTTAAAAGTTAGCTAGTCCTGCCTTTGTCTGGAGGCAGTCATCCCCTGAAAGGCAAGCCAAGAGGGGCACTTACCAGTACCCCCAGGAGCTATGGAGGAGGAAGTAGTCCAATGTAGTAATGCTCCTTCTTCCCAGGGTGAGCTGCTGCCAGTACCCCCAGCTCTGTGCACTTCACAGGGCCCTCCACCCAACCCAGCCCCATAAAGCATGCAGACTGGGGTACAAGGCCAAGCAAGTTTATGTCATATATTGGCTTCGTGTGTGCGGTGTAGTGGCTGCAGATACCCAGTTCCTAAGGGTGCAGCCTATGGCAAGCCTGTCCATCATAGCATTAACCAGCTAAAGTTTACCCAACATCCTCAGTCTGTTGCAGAGGAACAAGCTGGACGCCACTGGGGCTCTGAGAGTCTTGAATTCTTATTGGGTTGATGAAGATTGCACATACAAATTTCCTTGAGGTTATCCTCATTGATCCATTCCATAAAGCTATCAGAAAAAATCCTGACACCTAGTTCACTAAACCAGTCCACAAGCACAGGGAAATGGGAAGGCTGACTTCTGCAGGCTACCAAGAACTGTGGCCTTGGAAAGACCCTTTCCAACTGTGGAAAGGGTCACAAGTTCCACCACATTATTAGTGGTTCTCACCAGGCAGCACAGAGAGGGCACAATATTATCCAGCTCCACTGTTACTGCTAATATAAGTAATGTTTGTAAAATTCTTACCTATTAAACAATTTAGGTCAAAAACAACCACCTAGTCCTGGGAGGGGCAGTCTCTCCAGGCAGCAAGCCCCCAAAGATGTTAAAGCAATATAATACACAAAAAATTAAAAGCATGATTAGTACGGTGGTTAAGTTAATGACCAAACACAATGGTTTCCTCTTGGATGGAGGGTGATGATGCAAGATGGAAGAGATTCCCATAGATAAGGTAACCTTCTTTATTTATTTCTTTATCTAGAGGGTGGACACCTATGGATACACTACTTTGTAGTTTATTAGCAACACTTGGGCATTTTCACACTATTTTCTCTATGTATGCTAGAATTACAAAATTTAACAATGGGAAAAAAAGGGACGCCTGGGTGGCTCAGTTAAGCATCTGACTTCGGCTCAGATCGTGATCTCAGGTCCTGGGACCAAGCTCTATATCAGGCTCTGCACTCAGCAGAGTCTACTTGTCCCTCTCCCTCTCCCTCTCCTTCTGCCTCTCCTCCATTCATGCTCTCTCTCAAATATTTCTTTTAGCAGAATGGAAAAAAATATCACAGAACAGCATTAAAATAATGTAGTAGAGGTGGGGTACCTGGCTGGCTCAGTCAGGAGAGCATGCAACTCTTGACCTTAGGGTCTTGAGTTCGAGCCCCATACTGGGGAGTAAGGTTCACTTTTTTAAAAAATTCCTATTTGTTTTTTAAATTTCTTTTCAGTTTTTTTTTAAAAAAAAGGAGGTGGGGGTCTTGATGGCTCTGTCAGTTAAGAATCTGCCCTCAGCTCATGACCTCAGGGTCCTGGGATAGAGCCCTGCATTGGGCTCTCTGCTCAGCAGGAAGTCTGCTTCTCCCTCTCCTTCTCCCTCTGTGCTCTCTCTCAAATAAATAAATAAAATCTTAAAAAAAAAAAAGTAGGAGGAGATAAAGCAAAAGAGCCAGAGAGATGGTAGTATGAGGACTGACATTGCTGGCCTTTAAGAAGGAAAAAAGATCCAGGAAAAAAGGAAAGCAGAGGGCATCTAGAAGCTGGAAAAAGGAAACAGATTCACCCCTAGATCCTCTGGGGAGGAATACAGTCCTATTAACACCTTGCTTTTAGTTCCCTGAAACCCATTTCAGAGTTCTGAACTCCAAAACTGTTAAGGTAGTAAAATTTTAATTGTCTTCTAACATTGCTTGGTAGTTTGTTAGAGCAACAGTAGTAAACCAGTAATACAATGTAAAGCTAGAATATTAAGGTGTAGATTGTGAGGGTATAAGAGAAGTATCTATATTTAGGATAGAATGGTTAGGGTAGAGTAGGATGGACAATGTATATACTACAATTTCTCAGAAATCTGTACCAAGACGACCTTGGCACACCCTGTTCTATAAAGCCAGCTTTTGTAAAAGGTCCCCAGTAACTTTTATGATTAAATCCCAACCTCATTCAACTCACCCAAATCAGCATTTGGTATAGCCGATCAATCACTGCTCCTTGCCTTGGATTCATGGACATCAATCTTAATTCTATTCCTATTTCATGGGCCACTACTTTTCGATTCATTCGTTACCTCCTGTATGACTCCAACTGCCAGAGGCCCAGGGCCTGCCAGTCCTCTGGTGAAATGATCTAACTGAATGGTTTTAAGTGCCATCTACACATTGATGATTCTGAAATACAAGTGCTCAGCCTGGTAAGCTTTTTTTTATGTACCAAGAAGTCTGTATAGAAGCAGTCCAATGACTGGTGCAATACTACAAACAGAAAGCATCTCTGTTTTTCAGCCATACCCTATTGGTCTGTAGTTTTTATCCTCATAGTACACAATGTATAAGAGCAATCCTTGAAGAGAAAAAACCATTGGAGACTGTCCCCTTTTTAACAGTTTTCCCAGAATCCACACTGATGACTTCTGCCTACTTCTTATTAGCCAGGACTATGAAGTGTAGTCTTCTCATAAATCCAAGGAAATCTGAGAAATAGGAATGATTTTTTTTTTAAATTATGTGCCTGGAGATAACCTGGATTCTATTTATAAGGGACAGGAATATTGAGATGACTAAATACTACTTGCCATACAATGCCAGAAGTTTCCTATAATCAAATACCATAAAGAGCCTAATTTTATGACCCACTTGCAAATACACTAGAAAGCAGTATCTGAAAACATTATAAAATGCTCTTACATTGCGAGGGCACCTGGGTGGCTCAGTCAGTTGAGTGTCCAACTCTTGTTTTCAGCTCAGGTCAAGATCTCATGGGTCATGAGATTCAGCTCGGCATGGGACTCTGTACTCAGCAGGGAGTCTGCTTGAAAGATTCTCTCCCTCTGTCCCTACCCCAGCTGATGTGCACACTCTCTCTCAAAAAAATATATTTTTTTAAATGCTCTTACAGGGGCACCTGGGTGGCTCAGTCGGTTAAGTGTCTGCCTTCGGCTCAGGTCATGCCATGGGAATGAGCCCTGCATCGGGTCCCCTGCTCAGTGGGGACCCTGCTTCTCCCTCTGCCTCCTGCTTCCCCTGCCTATGCTCTCTCTCTGTGTCAAATAAATAAAACTTTTTAAAAAAATGTTCTTACAGGGGCGCCTGGGTGGCTCAGTTGGTTAAGCGACTGCCTTCGGCTCAGGTCATGATCCTAGAATCCCGGGACTGAGTCCCACATTGGGCTCCCTGCTTGGCAGGGAGTCTGCTTCTCCCTCTGACCACTTCCCTCTCATGCTCTCTTTCTCTCCCATTCTCTCTGTCTCTCTCTCTCTCTCAATAAACAAATAAATGAAAATTTTTAAAAATGCTCTTACATTGCCAAATTTCCAAATATTTCATATAATTTGATGAAGACATATATACAGGGAAGTCTTTAGATATGAACCATAATGAAAACACCATGATATCAAATGAGTATACTACTGCAGAAATTAGAGTATCTTTCAAAGCAACAAAAACTTTGTAATACAAAACCATCACAAAAAATAATGGTGCCAGCTGCTTGAGAATGAGACACACAGAAAGGCGACTGCATTTATGTCATTTATTTCAATCTGACCTCCAGGAAGAATTGTCTTGTGTACACTAAGGGAAGAGCAGTACCTGAAGGCTTCCCCAAATTCCTCTCATTCATACTTCATTCCTCCAGTGAGTACTATGTGAGCCTCTTAAGGGATGTATATTTACCAAAAAGCATTCCCACATTTTCACACTCATTCAGCTTCTTTGCAGGGTGGGTTTTCACACATAGAATAAGATGTATAAGATGGATACACCATTTCCCATGCACCCCACAACCACTATTTCTCTCCAGTGTGGATTATTTCTACTGAAGGTCAAAAGCCAAAAAGTACACACACACACACACACACACACACGAAGGCATACCCATTATTTCTAACAGTCATACCATTTTCTGCCTCTGTGAGATTACCAAAGAATGTTAACATATGGGGCTGTTTCCCCACATACCTTACCATCATAAGGTTTCTCTTCACTGTGTGTTGTGACTTACTCATTAACACCTGAACAATCTTCAACATTTCTTACATTCATGAGTCTCCCTGCACATGAAGCAATCAAGAATTTCTAAAAGCTTTCCCGAAGCTTTCCCATATTTCTTGCATGTATAGAAATCTCTCCAGTTTTTTAAAAAATGTTTAATTCTTAGGATATAAGAAACAGTCTTCCTGGGTCCTTTACATTTGTAGGGTTTTATACCAGTATGAAGTCTCATGTGGCTATTAAGGCCTTGGCACTAAGGTTTTACCACATTCCTTACATACAGATGATTTATCCCTACCAGTATGAGTTATCATGTGCTATCAACGCCCGTTGTCATATTTGAAGGCTACACTTCATTCTTACCTTCACATCACTTTTACAGTCATTTCTTATTTATTTTTAAGTAATCTCTATGCACAACAGGGAGCTCAAACGCACAACCCTGAGATCAAGAGTCGCCTGCTCTACTAACTGAGCCAGCCAGGCACCCCTGACTTTTATGGTAATTTTAGATATGTAAAATTAACGTCAGAGCAACAACAAAAAGGCTCTCCCACATACCTTATAACTGGAAGGTTCTCTCAAGTGTGAGTTCTTACACATTCTGTAAAGTATGAACAATTACTGCTCTCCCATATACCTTAGATGCATGCAAGTTCTGCCCCAGGATGTTCCTATCATGTAAGGATGAAAAATGAGTAAAGCTTTCTCACACATTCTTTACTTCCGTAGGTACTTTTTATCCAGATGAGTTCAGATGTGAATACTAAGGTCTGAAGAACATTTACAGGTTTTTTCACATGCCTTAGTTCTTAAATGTTTAGCAAGTGCCGAAGATTGAGTGAAGGTTTTCCCACAGTCCTTACATTTGTATGGTTTCTCTCCAGTATGAGTTCGCATGTGAATATTAAGGCATGTGGAGTACCTAAAGGCTTTCTCACATTCTTTACATTTGTACGGTTTTTCTCCAGTATGCGTTCGCATGTGCATAGTAAGATTCGTAGAACGAGCAAAACCTTTCCCACATTCTTTACATGCATAGGCCTTCTCTCCAGTGTGAGTTCTTAAGTGTGTGGTAAGGCCTGAAGACTGAGTGAAAGCTTTCCCACATTGCTTGCATTCGTATGGCTTCTCGCCAGTGTGCGTCCTGACATGCTGACTGAGCATTGAAGAATTATTAAAGGCTTTCCCACACTCCTTACATACATAGGGTTTCTCTCCAGTGTGTGTTCGCACGTGTAAGACAAGTCCTGAGGAGCGAGTGAAAGTTTTCCCACACTCCTTACATAAATACGGCTTTTCTCCACTGTGAATTCTTACGTGTTTTGTAAGGTATGAAGAGTGAATAAAAGCTTTTCCACATTCCTTACATTCATACGGTTTTTCTCCAGTGTGAATTCGCATGTGTAAAATAAGTCCTGTGGATCGAGTAAAGGCTTTCCCACATTCCATGCACACATAGGGCTTTTTTCCACTGTGAATTCTTCTATGATCTGTAAGGTATGAGGAATGAGTGAAGACCTTCCCACATTCTTTACATTCATATGGTTTTTCTCCAGGGTGGTGTCTCCTGTGTGCCTTAAGGGATGACTGATTAACAGAAGTTCTCTGACACTCTTTGCATTCACACACGTTCCCTCGTGTCTGAGTTTTCTTGTGCTCAGTAAGATCTGAAAGCTGACCGAAGGCTTTATCATGCCGGACGCTCTCCGAAGTTTTCTCCCTAATGGGGACTTCCTTGAGCAGAGTACAAATAAAGTTCTTTTTAAAGGCTTTTCCATTCTGATCACCCTTAGACGTTTTCTGTCTACTGGGAGTCATAAATGAGTGTCCACTAAACGCTCCTCCCCACACGTGAGAGCCACATCGTTTCGCTCCAGCATTGCTTCTCTCCTGTTGATTAAGGTTTAAATGATAACTAAAGACTCATTCACACTCCCTAAAACAGAATTTCTCCCCCATCACAACTTTAATGCACTGGAAATATCATCATAATTGAAGTGGTTTTTTTCCATTTCAGTGTAGAGTTCCTGCCCTGTTTCTGAGTTATTTTAAGTCGAATAAACAGACTCCGAGGCTACACTCTACTTTCACAGAGTTATCTTCTGGTAATTACTCATACTAAATCATTTAAAACCTAATCCCAGTGCATCAAAAACTGGACATTTGAGCTATATTTACGTGGATCTCTGAGGAGAAATGGGGAAATGGGTTTGAAGTAGGTGTACGGTGCTCCCCAAATTCTTGACATTCAAAGAAATCTCTTCACAGATGCTGCTTTCTTTGGGTAAATGACATTTATTTCATATCATCTGCATCAATTCTGTACTTCTGGTCCAAGTGTGGAAGAAAGGAATTACTTTTGGAGATCTTACCAATTGTATTCCATTTGATGTTTTTTCCAAAGAAATATCCTGAAGGGGTGTGAAACCTTTAGTTTTGAGCCGCAAATCCAATTCTGAAAAAAAGTGGAAAATTTTGTTTCGGAGAAAAATCCTGGGGATAAAGTTGTTTAAAAGCAGACAGCACAGAGAATGACACCCCAAAATATGGTGGAGCAGTGAACTCCAGGACTCCTTCCCACCATAAAACAAATAAAAAGCTTACAAAAACTATCAAAATCAACTACTACAGAACTTCGGAATCTAGTCAAAAACTTACAACTGCCAAGCGAACACTTATGGAAATAAGCAGCAGCTATACTTCACCAAGAGAGCGCTGAGGCATTTTAATTACCCACCTACCATCCCCACTCCTCAGATCAGCTGCAGCCGTGTGTAACAGGATGCAACCCTGAGAAAGTTACACGTGCTGAAAGAAGCACTGTGGACTTTGCTCTGGGAGAACTGCCACTGTGTGTTTCCATCTGTCTGGCAGCTTCAAGTATCACGGCTACAAGGGTGTGCCTTTATATCATCGAACTCAGAGAGCTCCCAGGAGCAAGGCAGCATCAGGCAACTACTGATTAAAGTATCTGAAGGCAAAGTATTGCCTATAGCAGCCCAAGGAAAGGGAAAGCATTGGGGACAAACAAAAGACAGCCTGAAAAGCCTTAGAAGGAAGAGACTGGAAATGTTGATAGGTGTGTAAATAGGGCTTTGAAAAGCTCAGGTGTTTACCAGTGAATCAAGAAGTTCACATGCACACGTGGGGCTGGGAGGCTAGAGAGGCCCTCAAAGCTTTCACCTCTCGCTGCCCTTCAGCATCTACTCCACCAGGAATGGAAAGCTAAGAAAGAGTTGTACATGGCCTAGCTAAACACTGAAAGAGTGGCCCAACACTTAGCCAATCAGCAAAAACTAAAAGAATATTTTTAGTTTTCTTGGTTCCAGTTATTTAAGGAATTTCTGTCACTCTAAGATGACCACTAAACTAACAGAACACAGATTTCAGGGACTGCACTAAAAAGAATGCAGACCATACAAAAATAATTTCTAGAAGCCACTAAACAAACACCAACAATACACAACAAACAAGCAGCAACAACAAACCTGGGGAGGGGCTGAATCAGATTTTCAATTGTCACATTATGAGGTCTAAAATTTACACTTCTAACTAAAATATATGAGGTATGCAAAGGAACAATTAAAAAATTAATACAAATTGTTCCTGGAAGCCAAGGCATTGGACTAATAACTTTAAATCAATTTGTTTCAACACACCCAAAGAGCTAACAGAAACCATGAACAAAAAACTAAGGAAACTAGAAGAATTAGGACTCAATTAAGAGACTGTCAAATAAGAGACAGAAATTACAAAAAAGAACCAAATAAAATTCTGGAGCTGAGAAATACAGTATCAGAAATGTGTTGAAAAAGTGCTCCACATCACTCGGCATGAGGGAAATACAAATCAAAACCACAATGAGATATCACCTCACACCAGTCAGAATGGCTAAAATTAACAAGTCAGGAAACGACAGGTGTTGTGAGGATGCAGAGAAAGGGGAACCCCCCTACACTATTGGTGGGAATGCAAGCTGGTGCAGCCACTCTGGAAAATAGCATGGAGGTTCCTCAAAAAGGTGAAAATAGAGCTACCCTATGACCCAGCAATCGCACTACTGGGTATTTATCCTTAAGATACAAATGTAGTGATCCAAAGGGGCACGTGCACCCAAATGTTTATAGCAGCAATGTCCCCAATAGCCCAACTATGGGAAAAACCTAGATGTCCATCAACAGACGAACGGATAAAGAAGATGTGATACACACACACACACACACACACACACACACACACACACACACACTGGAATACTATGCAGCCATCAAAAGAAATGAAATCTTGCCATTTGCAACAACATGGATGGAACTAGAGGGTATTATGTTGATCGAAATAAGTCAATCAGAGAAAGACAATTATCATACGATCTCCTTGATATGAGGAATTTGAGAGGCAGGGTGGGGAGTTTTGGGGGTAGGGAAGGAAAAAAATGAAACAAGATCGGATTGGGAGGGAGACAAACCATAAGAGACTCTTAATCTCACAAAACAAACTGAGGGTGGGTGGGGGGTGGGGGGGTATGGAGAGGGTGGCTGGGTTATAGACATTGGGAAGGATATGTGATATGGTGAGTACTGTGAAATGTGTAAGCCTGACGATTCACAGACCTGTACCCCTGGGGCAAATAATACATTATATGTTAATAAAAATAATTAATTAAAAATAAATAAATGGCAAAAAAAACAGAAATGTGTCATACAGGCAAAAGGATAGACATATAAATGAACAGAACAAAGAATCCATAAGAAAAACCCATACATTTAGAATAAATATATTCTCAACAAGTGTGCCATGACCATTCAATGTGGGAAAGAACAGCCTCTTCAATACACAGTGCTAGGATAACTGGATATTTCTATGCAGAAGAATCAAACTGGACCCCTACTTCACACCATATACACCAAGTCACTCAAAATGGATCAAAACCCTAGTGTAAAGGCTAAACATATAAAACCCTTAGAAGAAAACAAGGGGGTAAATCTTTAGAACCTCAGATTTGATAGTGTCCAATATTTCTGTTCTTAGATATGACATCAAAAGCACCAAAGAGAACAAAAGATAAATTGAACCCCACTGCAATTAAAAACATACATCAAAGAATGCTATCAAAAAGGCAAAATGATAGCCCCCAAAATGGGAGAAAACATCTGCACATCATCCATGTGATATAGGTCCACTATTGGAATACAGAAAGAACTCCTATACTTTGGGGCGCCTGGGTGGCTCAGTGGGTTAAAGCCTCTGCCTTCGGCTCAGGTCATGATCCCAGGGTCCTGGAATCGAGCCCCTCATCGGGCTCTCTGCTCAGCAGGGAGCCTGCTTCCTCCTCTTTCTCTCTGCCTGTCTCTCTGCCTACTTGTGATCTCTGTCTGTCAAATAAATAAATAAAATCTTAAAAAAAAAAAAAAAGAACTCCTATGCTTCAACAACAACAAAACAAACAACCCAAGGTAAAAAATGGGCAAAGAACTTGAATCGGCATTTCTCTAAAGACACAGAAAATGGTCAAGAAGCACACAAAAAGATGTTCAACGTCATTTGTTTTAGGGAAATGCAAATCAAAACTACAGTAAGATACCACTTCATACCTGCTAGGATGGTTACTATTAAAAAAAAAAATTAGAAGAGGAAGGGAGAGAGGAAGAAAGGAAGGGGAAGTGATGGCAAGAATGTGAAGTAACTTCTACACTGCTGGAGGAAATATAAGATGGTACAGCTCCTGTGTAAAACAGTTTGGTAATCCATAACAAGTTAAACATAAAATGACCATATACCCCACAATTCTATTTCTAGGTAATAAGTAATAGTTATGAAACTGAATTCTGTATGATTCTATTTGATATGCACAGAACAGACAAACCTATAAATTAGAAAGTCGATTAAGGTTGCAGGGAGTGGGGGTAGAGGTGATGGGAAGCTGACCATTTAATGGTTACAGGGTTTCCTTTTCAAGTGATGAAAATATTTTGGAACTAAAAAGAGCTAATGGTTGCACAACACCGTGTACGTACTCAATACCAATAAATCATATTTATTAAAATGGTTAATTTTTGTGTATTTTATCTAAAAAAAATATGGCATATACATATGTCTAAATATGCATGAAACAAGATATAAAGGTTGAAACAAAAGGGAAGTTGGATTACACAGAGTACGGCTGTGTTAGGAGTCTGGCAATGGTTGTTGAAATTGTAGGCAATTTCCAAAGCTTAATACTCTGGAAAACTAAGGCTGACAGTGAATAAAAAACACTGATAGAATCAGGAAAGCAAGAGAGAAAGTACTGCAAAATGAGCTACTGTAAGTAATGACATTTTCAACTGAGTCAGATAGATCTTTCTGGGAGAATAGAAAAAGGTTGAGATCACTGGAAATTTAAAGGTAAAGGGAGATGAAGGTTCCTAAGCAAACTCAGAAACCAAATGACTTCCTTCTCAGAAAAGAGTTTACCTTTGAAAGTTTGCCAAGTGGCATTTCCAAACGTACTGCACCTTTCCCAGGTTAGTCACGTCACTTGTCACAAAACCGTACCTCGTGAACTTACCCTGCAGAATTCCTCTCCCTCCTGTCCTCAGCTCTTCTGCTCCTCCCATCAGAGAATAGAGATCAGGTTTGCATGATTCGTATCCTGCTTACAGGAAAAGTATGTAAGGACCTCGCAAGACATGAAACATGGCTCTCTGGATAGGAACCAACGCTTTAGCTTCAGGGTTTCTGTAGATGGTGAAGTCTCACTTTACAAATGCCAAATACTCACACAAACTTTTAAATCAGTGCAATAAAACTATTCTAAAAGGAATAAAAATATAAGTACTTTCTTTCTGTGCCCTCAAATGATGAGAGAGCTCTAAGCCTTGAAAATCATGTCCAGCCTCTACAGACATTTAAAGTCCTAAGGTTTTCAGTCCCTAAAAGGAATAAAGTCATTTATTTAGACAGATCTTCATTTTCACAGGGAATCCTCTAGACAGTAAGGTCCCTGAGGCCAGGGATTACATCTGTCTTGTTTACCACAGTATTCCCATCTGACAGCAAAGATACTTTAAAAATATTCATTTCATAAAGGGCTCAGTGAAGAAATGATGCCAACCTTACCTAGTATAATGAGATTCTGGTAGTTCTCCAACATCACATTTCTGTAGAGATCTCTCTGTGTTTGATCCAACAATGTCCACTCCTCCTGGGTAAAGGTCACAGCCACATCCTCGAAGGTCACTAAGTACTAAACCATCAAATACATACTGGCTTCAGCTAACCACTGTCTTCTTTGAGGTTCTCAGGAAGATGCATGAAAGACTGAGGAAGGTAGACCAGAAACCTACAGTACTCCTGGGACCAGACATCTTCTCTTCTCTACCTACAGATACTGCCTGGTGATCACAGCCAGTCACATGCACTTACCAGCGTCACTGACACGTGACTAAACTTCTGTTACCACCACTTGACTGTGGGCTCTTTTCGTTTTATTCCTCCTCTATTTATAAGCTGCACTTAGCACTGAACACAGTGCAACACTCTGTAAAATCTGCTAACGGATGAATTATTTCCACAGTAACACATACTTTATATGAGATTAGATACCTTCATATCATTCCTCAGTATCTGTCATAACACTCAACAAAACAACAAGCCAACAAGCATGACCAAGGATCAGAATGAATTAATGAATAGATAAAAGAATCATATCCAGTGTAATTCCTATATATCCTGAGATGGTATGAGTCCTGGAGAAACTGACCAGAGACTCATTCCTTAAGCAGGGTCACTAATTGCTGTAAGAAGCCTGGGGACATTATAAGGAAATATGGCTACCTAATAAATAAGGCTGACATTCTGAAGAAAGGTCAAGTTTCCACTTACCTGAGAAGAATCCATCAGTAACCCAGCCACCATCTTTGCCTCCTCAATCTTCCCTTCAGGAAGACAGAAAGGGTTCCGAGAAAGATAACCTCAGAGAGAAGAATTCGATGAACTCGGAAGCCAATCCAATTCTGGTAATTACATGCTTATAAGCTATTCCACACCATGCACAGAACATACCACAAACACACTAATTCCATAAACTGGCAAAGTGCTCTGAGTTACCTGGAGCAAAAAAATGGTTTTCTGGATCTTGCCACCCATACAAAAGAGGTTAAATATTCCACCTTAGAGTTACACAAATTACAGTAGAGAGAGACAGCGCTGTCTGACACAACAGAATTCATGAACATGTTATCCCCTTCAAACAGCACACACACCTTCTTGCCTCCCAAATCCCAGGAGCCTGACTTATACATGCTCTGCTCATTTCCGCTGCTCTTCTATGGCCCACTGCACCATCACTCCGGCTCTGAGCACTGAGCACCGGATATGCCCTTTGTGAAGGAACTATATAAAAAGAAGCATCAATAAGGACTCACCATACACCTGATTCACATCAAGGGCTTCCATCCTGTGAATCTGATAGAGTTTCCAGAATATTCCATTTCTCACTCAGAAGACCAGAGAAGCGTTTGAGTTTAAAGTAAGAGCTTGATCTCAATCTCTCTTTGAATACTGGAGTGTCTGAGTAACGGGTTCACAATATCCATCATTAAGCAATAGACATTTTCCCTCAATCATCAAACACCACTCTTTAGCCATCTCTGTGCAGATGAAACATGTGACAGCCATTAAGAATCCGAATATCCTACCATGCTAATATTAATGCCAACCTCTATTTACTGAGTACTGTTCTACAGCATATACTGTTCTCCATACATAAACTCTTTTAACTGCCCTAACAGCCCTCCAAATTGGGTATTAATAACTGTCATTTAATAGTTAAGAAAATGGAGGTTCACACAGTATTAATAACGGTCTCAAATCACCCATCAGAAAAGCCAGGCAGACACACACTGGAATGGCAAGAGCCTTATCTCCTGTGGTGGTTGTTATTCCTGACGTGACCGGAATTCAGTCCACATCCTCTGCTAGGCATAATGGAGATGAGAAATACAAAAGGTTTTATGAAATGAGAAGTCCCCCTGAGCACCCCTGCAGGAGCTCTGTTGGATCTGGAACCTTTGCCACCTTCTCTCTCTTATTCCTTCATTCAGTTAGCAAAGACTTAGCAAGGGTCTTCCTTCTGCCAGGCCGGGTACTAGGCAATGAGGAGGGAACAGGTTTTCGGGATCTCACAGTTCAATCTGGTAATGCAGCTAATAAACAGATAATTACCAGTTGGTGATGAGCAGTATAAAGAATCAATCCCATTAAAGTATAAGGAGTACTGCACATACACAAATACAGAGACAGGGCTAGTTAGAGGTAGGATAAAGACAGTACAGGGAAATAATCACTTCAGAAGCCTGCGATAATGGATACCTCACTTACTTCAAAAGTAGTGTCCAAATTTTGACCCAAAGACACCCAAACTTGAAATCATAATTTTAGAAAAATTCAAAATAACATTTCTCATGTTAGCCACTCCAACAAGCATCTGAATCATGTCACTGGGTTTTTTTTTTTTTAATGTTGAAACTAAAGGCTTTCCATATTATCTCACAGTTAACCACAAAGACTGGTATATAAATATATCATCCATTGTTTCACCTTTTCTTATTACTGATCAGTTCCACTTTTTTCCATCATTAGTTTTATTTTTATTCACCCTTTCAGTACATTTTCTTCTACTTCTTTATTTCTTGCTCAACCTTATGAAGTAGCATGCTTAGGTTCCACTTCTCAAGTTTCTTTTATTAAACTACAGCATACATACAACTAAGGGAGGCAATCATGACTAAAAACCTCAATGAGGTATTAAGAAATGAACAGCCCCATGTAACCATCATTCAGGTTGAGAAATAGAATACATCCAAATCCAGCATCTCAGACATATTCCTGGTCTCTCCCAAACTGCATCCACTATCCTGACATTTAACACTCTAGAGTGTTCTGCCTGTTTTTGAATTTTAAAGACAGAGTATCAAACAGCATGCATTCTTTTATGTCTGGCTTCTCTCATTCAACATTATGTTTTGTGACGTTCATCCAAGTTGTTGCATCTGTGCTCCTTCCTTTTGTTAAAGAGTATCCCACAAAAAATATATGCCACAATTCTTCCACTCATCCTTTGATCGACTTTGGATTATTCCCAATTTAGGGATATTTCAAATAATGATGTTACAAATAGTGTTTATGTTCAATTGGCAGACATGTGTGTGTGTACTGGTGTGTAAGTTAGTTGATACACTTTAAAAATGTGTTTCCACTAGCAGTTATGCACATCTCACTTGGCACATGACACTTGGCACTGTCACTCTTTTTAGTTTTACTTTTATTTAGATATTCAGTGTGTGCAGTAGTATTACACTGTGGTTTTTATTTGCCAATCTCTGGTTGCTAATGATCTGAAGTATCTTTTCATGTATTTGTTGTCTATCTGCATTTTTTTCTTTTATCGAAGAGCCTATCCAAACCTCTTGCTCATTTTTCACCTTGGGTATTAATTTGTAGGAGTAATTACATAACTCCTTTGTCCTTACATGTGAGGCAATTAACCAAGTACTAAAGGTCGAATATCATGCCTGCAAATTATTTTAATCTTATTTTCAGAGAGCTTATCATAAACACTTAACTATACACATGGAGAGAGATGTAGAAAGAGGTACACTACGCACACAAAATACTAACAAATGGTCAATGTGCAACAAGGGAAAACCTGAATAATTCGTCAAACGTCAATAATGGATGCCCACAGCCAGAGCATTTCCGTCCAGTGCTCACCAGAACCTCCCGCGATCCCCAGGTCAGTGAGAAGGGGCACTGCGGCCGTTTTCCAACACTGCGTACACGTTTCTCCTCTGGAGAAGGGGCAAAGCGCTCTGGTAGCTTTTGAAGAGGAGCACACGGGAGGGAGAAAAGGCCCTGCCTCCTCCCGGGTCCCTGAGCCACGACCCCGCCCCCCACCCGCGCGGGCGGAGCCGACAGAGGCTCTCGGAGGGATTCGGGCGGTCTCAGTGCTTCCGGCGCTCTGTGCCGATGGGGAGAAGGAGCCGCGACTCCGGACCACCCCAAGAAGTTGGAAACCCCCGAGGCTGAGCGCCCTGCCGTTGGCCAACAGAATGGAAAACTCACCTCCCACGCAGGGCGGAGCGGGAAGTGAGGCGTTAGCCGATGAGCACTTCCGCTTCCGCTTTCCGCCACGAGGTCTGCGTAAGGGGCGGGGCCCCAGGAGCATCCGGGTCTGGTGGCGGTTGGCGTCCGCGTCCTCAAGACGTTCGCGATGGCGGTTGGACTTGGTTGCACCCAGTGCAGGCTCTGCACACTGACTGGGCAGGAGAGCCGAGCGGAGTCCAGGGCACCGAGTTGGAAGAGCGGCAGACGTGGTGGGCAAGGTGTGCCTCCGGGTTCCCGGCCAAGGAAGCTCATCAAAAGAAAGACTTTTCTACAAGTCTTTCTTGTTGGTTCAGCTCCACGCAGCGCTCTGCACATTTATAAAGACAACCCTGCTAGACCATAAAATGAACTCCTAGCCCATTCAGTTCTCTTTTTAGATCTTTAGTCTTGTTTGAGATGGCATTATAGCACATCATTAACCCGTTTAAAATCCTTTTTAGTATAGTCAGAACTGTGTATCGATCACAATTTGAGTACATTTTCATAATCACAAAAGGGATCCCAGTACCCACCTCACCACAAGCCCAAGGAAATAACTAATTTACTTTTTGTCTCTAGGAATTTACCTATTCTCAACATTTCAAGTGAACAAAATACTACAATATGTGGTCTTTGTGTCTGACTTCTTTGACTTCTGTAACGTTTTCAAGGTTTGCCCATATTGTAGCGTGTACCAGTACTTCATTTCTTTTTCTTACTGAGTAATATTCCGTTGTATGGGTGTGTCACAATTTATCCATTCACTAGTTGATGGACATTGGGTTACTTCCCCTTTCTTGACTATTATAAATAGTATGGGATTTTTTTTTAAAACAGTGATCAGAGGAAAATTCATATTCTTAAACGCTTATACCCTGAAAAATGAAACAATAATATATATCAAGCTAAAAAAAAACAAAAAACCTAGAAGTAGAGTTTCACTGCAAACCAACATAGAAAGTTATATAGGAACTTACCATTACAAAAGAGCACCAAGCCCAGATGGATTGGTTTTTGTCTGAGTGGGGGTGATAACAGCTTTACTGAAACATAATTCACATACAATTCACCCATTTAAAGTGTACATTAGTGGTTACCATATTCACAGAGTTGTGAAACCATTACCACAATCAGTTTTAGAACAATTTCACCACCCCCAACTCCCTATCGTATCCCTAACCCTAAGCAGTTACTAATCTATTTATTGTCTCTCTAGATTTGCCTATTCTGACAATTTCATATAAGTTTTTAAAAATACTATATGGGGGTGTCTGGGTGGCTCAGTGGTTTAAAGCCTCTGCCTTCGGCTCAGGTCATGATCCCAGGGTCCTGGGATGGAGCCCGGCATCGGGCTCTCTGCTCAGTGGGGAGCCTGCTCCTCCCTCTCTCTCTCTCTGCCTGCCTCTCTGCCTATGTGATTTCTGTCAAATAAATAAAATCTTTTTTTAAAAGATTTTATTTATTTATTTGACAGACAGAGAACACAAGTAGGCAGAGATATATTCCTATCAGTTGGTGGACATGTGGTTGTTTTCACTCTTTGGGCATTGTGAATAATGCTATGAAATACTGTCGTACAAGTTTTTATGCGGACATGTTTTCATTTCTTTTAGATATATGCCTGGCATAGGAAATGCTCCATCATATTGTAACATTATGTTTAAGCTTTAAAGGAACTGCCTATTTTCCCTAAGTGGCTGTACCACTTTACAATCTCACCTGCAATGTATGGGGTTTCCAATTTCTCATCCTGCGCAACATTTAGTGTTTTGTTTCATTTTTAATATTATAGACATCCTGGTTGATGTGAGGTAGTATTTCATTGTAGTTTTCATTTTCATTTCCTGGATGGCTAGTGGGTATTGATTATCTTTGCATGTGCAAATTGGCCATTTATGTTTTATTAGGAGAAATGTCCATTCAGAATCCTTGACTATGTTTTGTGCTATTTACCATTTTATTATTGGACTCTGAGAGTTCTTTGTATATTAAACATGTCAGCCCCTTTTCAGATGTAGAATTTCAAAATATTCTCTCCCATTAAATAGGTTGTCTTTTCACATCTTTATGGTATCCTCTCAAGTACAAAACAATTTCATTTTGATGAAGTCTCAAGTTGACTATTTTTTTCTTTCATTCTTATGCTTTGGATGTGAAATTTAAGAAACCACTATCAAATCCAAGATCACTAAAAATTTACCACTATTTTCCTCTAAGAGATTTAAGCTTTTAGCTCTTACATTTAGTTCTTTGATCCATTTTGGGTAATTTTCAAATATGGCATGAGGTAGATATCCATCTTCGTGCTATGTTGTATGGATAGTCAGTTGTCCCAGCACCATCTGTTGAAAAGACTCTTTGTTCCCCTAATGAATTGTTTTGGCACCCTCACCAAGCATCATTGGACCCAAAATGTAAGCCCAGGTATATTAATTAGGAGAATTATACCTTCAAAGTTCAAATATTTGTACTAGTCCACAAGTTGTTTAAGAGCAATGAGAACAAAGAAAAACTTCCTAACATACAAAAATAGAAAATTACAAAGCCATATCACTTATGAATATTGATTCAAATGAGCTATGTTAAATATTAGCAAAAAGAATGTAAAACCACAAGGGTGCAAGGGGGGTGCAATTAGTTAAGCATCTGATCCTTGGTTTCTGCTTAAGGTCTCAGGATCATGGGATCAAAGCCCCATATCAGGATCTGGGCTCAGCTTGAAGTCTGCTTAAGATTCTTTTTCCCAGAATGTCCAATGGAAAAAAGACAGCTTCTTCAACAAATGGTGTTGGGAAAATTGGACAGCCACATGCAGAAAAATGAGATTGGACCATTTCTTTACACCACACATGAAAATAGACTCAAAATGGATGAAGTACCTCAATGTGAGAAAGGAATCCATCAAAATCCTTGAGGATAACACAGGCAGCAACCTCTTTGACCTCAGCCACAGCAACTTCTTCCTGGGAACATCGCCAAAGGCAAGGGAAGCAAGGGCAAAAATGAACTATTGGGATCTCATCAAGATCAAAAGCTTTTGCACAGCAAAGGAAACAGTTAACAAAACCAAAGGACAACTGACAGAATGGGAGAAGATATTTGCAAACGACATATCAGATAAAGGGCTAGTATCCAAAATCTATAAAGAGCTTAGCAAACTCAACACCCAAAGAACAAATAATCCAATCAAGAAATGGGCAGAGGACATGAACAGACATTTCTGCAAAGAAGACATCCAGATGGCCAACAGACACATGAAAAAGTGCTCCACATCACTCGGCATCAGAGAAATACAAATCAAAACCACAATGAGATACCACTTCACACCAGTCAGAATGGCTAAAATTAACAAGTCAGGAAATGACAGATGCTGGCGAGGATGCGGAGAAAGGGGAACCCTCCTACACTATTGGTGGGAATGCAAGCTGGTGCAACCACTCTGGAAAACAGTGTGGAGGTTCCTCAAAAAGGTGAAAATAGAGCTACCCTATGACCCAGCAATCGTACTACTGGGTATTTACCCTAAAGATACAAACATAGTGATCTAAAGGGGCACGTGCACCCAAATGTTTATAGAAGAAGTGTCCACAATAGCCAAACTATGGAAAGAACCTAGATGTCCATCAACAGATGAATGGATAAAGAAGAAGTGGTATATATATACAATGGAATACTATGAAGCCATCAAAAGAAATGAAATCTTGCCATTTGCGATGACATGGATGGAACTAGAGGGTATTATGCTTAGTGAAATAAGTCAATCAGAGAAAGACAACTATTATATGATCTCCCTGATATGAGGAAGTGGAGATGCACTGTGGGGGGTTTGGGGGTAGGAAAAGAATAAATGAAACAAGATGGGGTTAGGAGGGAGACAAACCATAAGTGACTCTTAATCTCACAAAACAAACTGAAGGTTGCTGGGGGGAGGGGGGAGGGAGGGGGTGGCTATGGACACTGGGGAGGGTATGTGCTATGGTGAGTGCTGTGAAGTGTGTAAACCTGGCGATTCACAGACCTGTACCCCTGGGGATAAAAATACATTATATGTTTATAAAAAAATAAAAAATTTAATTAAAAAAAAATTCTCTTTCCCTCTCCCTCTACCCCACTCTTTCTCTCTCTCAAATAAATGAACAAATCTTTTTAAAAAAGAATATGAAACCACATTAAGAAAATAATAACCTTGAGCAAGTGGAATTTACTCTAGAAACTCAAGGTTTGCTTAGTTATTAGGAAATCTATTAAATAATATACCATATCAATACATTTAAGAAAACAAGTCATATGGGGGCACCTGGGTGGCTCAGTAGGTTAAGCCTCTGCCTTCAGCTCAGGTCATGATCCCAAGGTCCTGGGATTGAGCCCCGCATCAGGCTCTCTGCTCAGCTGGGAGCCTGCTTCCCCCTCTCTCTCTGCCTGCCTCTCTGCCTACTTGTGGTCTCTCTCTCTCTGTCAAATAAATAAATAAAATCTTTAAAAAAAAAGGAAAAGTAAAGTAAACAAGTCATGATTATCATCTCCATAGGTGCTCATGAAGCCTTTAACAAAATTCAACATCCATTATTGATAAAAGCACTCAAAAATAGAAATTGATGAATATTTTCTTAAGATGATTGCCTATATCAGGGCACCTGGGTGGTTCAGGTGGCTAAGTGTCTGGCTTAGGTCACAATCTTGGGGTTGTGGGATCAAGCCCTGCATTGGGCTCCATGCTCCAATGCAGTCTGCTTGAGATTCTCTCTCTCCCTCTTCTTCTGCTCCTCCTGTTCTCCCTCTCTCTCTCTCTCTCTAAATAAGTAAATTTAAAAAATTTTTAAAAGGTGATTGCTTATATCTAGAGCTATGTGTGTGTTATATATGTGTCTGGGTGTGTACAGGTGGTATTGGTTAATGCAGTTAGAGAAGAGAAACTAATAAGAAACATAAGAATTGCAAAAAAAAAAAGTAAAACCATCTCTTTTTACAGATATGATATTGTACATGGAAATCTCTAGAGAATTAATGGTAAAATTAATTAATGGTAAACAATAAAGAATTTAGTATGTTAGCAGGATATAAAATTGTCATCTAGAAATCGAAAGCCTTCATTTACTCAATCAATAACCAGTATATACCAATTAAGCCAGTCAGGCACCCCTAATTCTTCTTTGAATCATTGGTAGAATTTGCCTGTGAATCCTTCTGGTCCTGGGCTTTTTTTTGCTGGGAGGTATTTCCTTCTAGGTTCAATATGCTCATTCATTATTGGTCTGTTCACAATTTCTATTTCTTCATGATTCAGGCTTGGTAGGTTGTACATTTCTAAGAATTTAAGCTTTTCTTCTAGGTTCCCCAATTTGTTGGCATATAATTGTTCATATTATCACTTCTAGCCCTTTTAATTTCTGTGATGTCACTTGTAAAGTCACCTCTTCCATTTATAATTTTATTCATTTGAATCCTGTCTCTTTTTCTTGGTAATTCTAGCTAAAGACTTGTCAATTTTATCTTTAAAAAATGATTTTCTATTGTTTTCCTATTCTTTATTTCATTTATGTCTGCTCTGATTTTTATTATCTCCTTCCTTCTGCTAACTTTGGGTTTAGTTTGTTCTTCTATACATAGTACCTTGAGATATAAAGTTAAATTACTGATTGGAGGTCTTTTTTTCTTAATGTAGGCATTCATTGTTATAAAATTCCCTCTTACACTCACATTGTTTCACCCCATAAGTTTTGGCAGGCTGTGTTTTTATTTCTGTTTCAAAATATTTTTTAGGGGTGCCTGGGTGGCTCAGTCAGTTAAGTGTCTGTCTTCGGCTCAGGTCATGATCCCAGGGTCCTGGGATCGAGTTCTGCATTGGGATCCCTGCTCAGTGGGGAGCCTGCTTCCCCTCTGCTGCTCCTCCTGCTTGTACTCTCTCTCTTTAATAGATAAAGAGAGAGATAAATAATAATTAATTAATTAATTAATATTATTAAATAATTTAAATAAATAAATATAAATATAAATAAATATATTAACAATTAATTAATTAATTAATTAAAATCTTTTTAAAAATATTTTTATATATGGTTATGGTAGGGTTTGTTATTACCAGGTTATACTTCTAGTTGCGATATGAATTGCCAATTTTTGGAAGCAATTCAAATAAGAGGATCCTCAACTGTTAATAGCTTTGGCTCAGCAATGGCACTTTTTAGGCATTTATTTTATGGGAAAGATAAAATATATGTATAAAAAATTTAACTACAAGGATATTCACTACAGTATTGCAACAATAGCAAGAAAGATTAGAAGCAAGTTTCTAACAAGGCATTAGCTAAAATATAGCTTATTCATGTGAAGAAATGCAATTCAACCACTATAATGATGTCATAAAATATTTAAATATATGGGAAGTTGATTAAGTTTGAAAAGCAAATTACAATACGTTATAATATGACTTTATTACAAAATATGTGTATAGGAAAATGATTAATAGTGGTTTTATGTACTCCATGGAATTTGGGGTTATTTCTCTCTTTTTGCTTGTCTTTGTTTTTTTGGTTTTTTGTTTTTAAAGATTTTTATTTATTTACTTGTCAGAGCAAGAGAAAGCACAAGCAGAGGGAGCAGCAGGCAGAAGGAGAAGCAGACTCCCTGCTGAGCAAGGAGCCTGACATGGGACTTAATCCCAGGACCCTGGGATCATGACCTGAGCCAATAGCAGACGCTTAACCAACTGAGCCACCCAGGCATCCCTTGTCTTTGTTTTTTCCAACAAATATATATTGATTACATAAAAAGATCTTTTTTTCATTTCCCTATTGTTTACTTCTTGGACTCACTGTTTGTTCAGGAATGTGTTGTTCAATTTCCACATATTTGTGAATTTTCCAGCTTTCCTTCTGGTAATTTCTAGTTTTTTAGCATTGGGGTTAGTAAAGTTACTTGGTATGACTTAAGTCCTCTTGAATTTGCTAAGATTTCTTTTGTGACCTAACATGATCTGTCCTGGAGAATGTTCCACGTGTGCTTGAGAAGAATGTGTATTCTGTTGCTGTTGAATGAAATGTTCTGTATAAGTCTGTTAGGTACATTTGGTCTAAAGTATATTTCAAGTCCAGTGTTTGTTTATGGACTTTCTGTCTGGATGATCTATCCATTGTAGAAAATAGGGTATTACTGGGGCGCCTGGGTGTCTCAGTGGGTTAAAGCCTCTGCCTTCGGCTCAGGTCATGATCCCAGGGTCCTGGGATCGAGCCCCGCATTGGGCTCTCTGCTCGGTGGGGAGCCTGCTTCCCTTCCTCTCTCTCTGCCTGCCTCTCTGTCTACTTGTGATCTTTCTGTGTCAAATAAATAAATAAATCTTTAAAAAAAGAAAAAGAAAATAGGGTATTACTTTGTTGCCTATTTTTCCTTTCATATGTCTCTTAGTATTTGCTTAATATATTTAGGTGCTTTGATGCTCAGTAAATACATATTCACAATTATTAAATTCTCTTGACAAATTGATTCCTTTATCCTCATATAATGACATTTTGTCTCTTGTTATAGTTAATGACTTAAAGTCTATTTTTCCTGATATAACTACTTCTGCAATCTTTTGGTTTCCATTTGCATGGAATATCTTTTTTCATTCTTTAACTTTGACTCTATGTGTGTCTAAAGCTGAGGTGACTTTTGTGGAGGCAACATACAGATGGGCCTCTTTTTTTTTTTAATCCCTTCAGGCACTCCTTGCCTTTCAACCAGGAATTTAAATATTTTATTTATTTATTTGACAGACAGAGATCACAAGTAGGCAGAGAGGCAGGCAGAGAAAGGGGAGAAGCAGGCTCCTGCAGAGCAGAGAGCCCTATGTGGGGCTCGATCCCAGGACCCTGGGATCATGACCTGAGCCGAAGGCAGAGGCTTTAACCCACTGAGCCATCCAGGTGTCCCTCAACCAGGAATTTAATCATTTATATTTAAAGTATTAACTGGCAAGGACTTACTAATGCCATCTTATTAAGAGTTTTCTGGCTGTTTTGTAGTTCCTTTGTTCCTTTTTTGCTACCTTGAAAAGATGTTTACCCTAAATCTAACCTGTAAACCTGTATTGCCCAATAAGCTAGCCACTAACCAAATGTGACTATTTAAATTTAATCAAAATTGAAAACTCAGTTTCTTAGTCACACTAGCCATACTTGAAATGCTGAAGAGTCACATGTGGCTCGTCTATTATGTTGAACAGTGCAGATATAGAACATTTCCCTCATCACAAACTGTGCTGCTCTAAGCCATGGTTTCTCAGTTTCAGCACTATTGACACATGGAACCAGCCAAGTCTTTGTTGGGGAGTGGGGGCGTCCTGTGCACTGGAGAATGTTTAGCCACATCCCTGACCTCTACATATTAAATGCCAAAAGCACTCCCAGTTATGACAACCAAAAACATCACATATTGCCAACTGTCCTCTGGGAACAAAATGACCTCCATTAAGAACCACCACTCTAGACCTAACTTCCAATTTACAGGAAATGCAGGTTAACTAAAAACAAGCTAAAAGAAACCATGAGAAAACAATGAAACATCCATAATGTGAAACATCCCACAAGAAATTGATGTAGATTCCTCAAAATGTCATGAAGGCAAAAAGAAGGGGGGGGCACGTTGGGTGGCTCAATCATTAGGTGTCTGCCTTAGGCTCAGGTCATGATCCCAACGTCCTGGGATCCAGCCCCTCATCAGGCTCCCTGCTCAGTGGGAAGCCTGCTTCTCCCTCTCCCATTCCCCCTGCTTGTGTTCCCTCTCTCGCTGTCTGTCTCTCTCTCTCTCTGTCAAATAAATAAACAAAATCGTTTAAAAAAAAGGAGTACTGTTCTAGATTGACAATATATACAGATGGTAATAACCAATGTAAATGTGTAAACCTTGACTGAATCCTGGATTAAATAAATAATTAGCTCTGTGAGACTGTATTTTGGATTGAGTATATTGGGCTGTATATTAAATGGCATAACTATTTTTAATTTTTCTAGGTGAATAACAACATTGTGGTTAAGTAGAAGATTAGCCATAGTTCTAGGAGATGCACATGAAAGCATTTAGGGATCTGACATATGTCTTCTACTTGATTCAATTCAAGTTCAGCAGGGGGAAAAAGGATTTGGTAAAGGGTTAACAATTGATGGCTCCAGGTTAAGGGTATATATTTACATTCTTTCAACTTTGGAAATTTTTTAAAATAAAAGGTTGGCCAGAGGGAGGCGGGGGGGGGGGGTATTTCATTTGGTCCCAAACAAAATCATTTTACAAGGAAATAAATTTTGACATTATTTTCCCAAAGAAACCAGCCTCTCTTCTTAGAAACACTGGGAAGCTACAGCTGGATGAAATGTTAGGGATTTAACTCCTCTCCCACAAGTGGGGATTAGGGGCTGGGCACCCGGGTGGCTTAGTCACCCAGGTGACTTAGCCTCTGACTTCGGCCCGGGTCTTGATCTGAGAGTACTGGGTCAAGCCCCAGGATGGGCTCCCTGCTCAGCGCGCAATGGTTTTGTCCCTCTACACCTCCCCCTGCCCCTGCTCTCTCAAATAAATAAAATCTTGGGGCGGGGGGAGACTCTCCCTCTGCCACTCCCCTCGCTCACTCGCTCACGCTCACGCTCTCTTAAAAATAAAAGAGGTTTAGGGGCTCCACCGGGACAGTCTATCCAGTTCTCACTAGAACCCGCCCACAGCTGCAGAGGAGCGAGAATGCGCAGACCAAGCCTCTGCGGAACTGAGCGGAAGTAGCGTGTTTTCTCCCCCTCAGAGGCCAGTTTTTCGCCGGAAGCCACGCCTGGCATCGGAGTCCAGACTCACACGCTGACCCAGTGCCTACCAGTGCCTACCACGTCCGTCCAGGCCCCCCCGGCCCGTGTTGGTCCAAGACCAGCTGGGCCAGCCCGGAAGCCAATTTAGTAGACTCCGCCCCCCGATGTAGTGGGGAAGTTCGACAGCAACGGCTGTGGCCCAGGAAGGCACACTTCCGCTTCCGTTCTGGAGGAAGGAAGGGGTGTGGCCCACCGCCTACCACTGGGAGAGCGGAGAAATCCGTATTCGTTCACCGAGGACCTAGTTGAACACAGTGGTTGGACCAGGCCAGAGGCGTGGCTTGACTCGAATTCCTGCCGACTTGGAGGCGGGGGCTTTGTTTCTGCAAAGTGGTATTTTTTTTCTTTCCGCTAGCGTCTACCGCCCAGTACCATGACCAGTCATGTTTATAATGGCAGGCCTGCCAATCTGTGAAATGTTAGAGCCTCCCGTTCATTCGTTTTTCTTAAAATGTACTTCACTGGTTGCCATGTTGGTTAGAGTCATTCCTGGATGCTTCATATACGCATGTGTATATCTACATTTCACACTGATTAGTTATCTGATTAATAGAATAATGGTATTTTTATGTATTGATCACGAATCTAGTAACCTTGACAAAGACTAGTTCTAATAATTTGCTGACTTTCTTGGATTTTTTATGTAAATGGTCTAAATAGCTATAAACAATAATCTATTTTAAGATATTTTTCTTTTCTGCCAGTAATTGTATCTCATTTTTCTTACGGTGTTGATCAGAATTTCTAATATTATGTTGAATAATAGCAGTGATTAGTAGGCATCCTTGTCTTGTTCTTGATGTATAAAGCAGTGATTCTAGGGGCACCTGGGTGGCTCAGCTGGTTAAGCCTTCAACTCTTGATTTCAGCTCAGGTCATGATCTTGGGGTTGTGGGATCGAGCACCGAGTCTAGCTCTGCACTGGCTCAGAAACTGCTTGGGATTCTCCCTCTCCCTTTCTGAATAATAGTAAATAATAATAATAAAGCAATGGTTCTAAAGTTTCTCTATTAATTATGATATTTGTAGTGGAGGGGTGTCAGTGACCTTAACAGGTAAAAGAAATTAATCTTTATCCTTGGATTGGGAAGAGATTTTATCGGAAAATGTGTTGAACTTTATCAAAGGCTTTTTATGCTTTTGATTTCTTTAACCTTAGGGAACCATAAGTCATATAAAATATTTGTGTAGTCAAAATTTGTCCTTCATAGTTTCTGGAAACTATTGTGCTTTTTTAAAAAATTTTATTTATTTGTTTGACAGATTACAAGTAGGCAGAGGGGCAGGCAGAGAGAGAGAGAGAGGGGAGGCAGGCTCCCCACTGAGCAGGGAGCCTGATGCGGGGCTCGATCCCAGGACCCTGGGACCATGACCTGAGCCAAAGGCAGAGGCTTTAATCCACTGAGCCACCCAGGTGCCCCGAAAAAATATTTTTAAAATAAAAATATTTGCCATCCTTAGGGGAGGAAAATAATGTCTCAGTATTATTTTAATATTGTTGGGGCAATTCCACGTTAAAACCTGCTAAACCCCTAGGGCCTGCCTGGGCCTGCTTAGCCAGAGTGACGCCATGTTGCCTAGATAGCCATTTTGTTGTTACCATGTTGCCTAGGTAGCCATTTTGTTGTTTAATAAAGGCCTCAGCAGTTAGTGATATCAGTTCCCGGTAACCGTTGCTAAAACAGACACCTAAAATAAGGCCAGACAGGTAAAGGACAACCAGTCAGCCAAAGCCACATATGTAGAGGTCTGCGGTTGTGCCCTATAAAAACTAGCCTGTAAGGTGAATGGGGGGTCGCTCTCTTCGGTGGCGGCCCTGGCCGGTCAGTCTGACTTCTAATGCTTGGCATAAAATAAGGCTTTGCATAACTTTCACTTTGTACCAGTCTCGCTCCTTTGATAATGGACCCAACAAATACACTTCTCCCTGACTATTCCTGAGCAATTGTTTTTTCATTCATCTAATTTCAGGTCTAATTTTATGTCTCGACATGTGCAATCTTTTTCTTTTCTGTTATTTTTAACATAACCAACCGATGACACCATGTAATAGAAAAACCATTTGTATTTTTATATATTCTACTTTACTAATGAAATTTATTTATAAACTTTCATATTGTTTCAGTTGATTCTTAGACATACAAAATCTTGTCTTGATCTCTTTATTCTTCTGAAGTTTCTCCCATTTCTGTAAAGTATCTTAAAGTTCTGCTCATATCTTTTTTCTGCTCATATCTTTTTAAAATGTTAAACATTAACAATAATGTTAAAATGTTACTTTAAAAAATTACAACTTACTGATCTCTTAAAAATAACAACAAACCATTACATGTAGACATATATAACATTTTTATTTTTGAAAATAGAAGTATATTTTCCAAACCAGAACATTTAGAGAGAAGAGTGGCATTGATATTTTTGCATAACTTTAATGTCTGCTTAACAGGTAAACAGCTGGACTCTCATATCTGCTTCTATAATCTATCTGTTCTGATTTGTTTTAATTGAAGCATATGAAGACTTTCAGCTTCACAAAGAAACATAGATGGAAAAGAAAAGAGTTTTTTTACAGACTTTTCAGATAACTGTGGATAATTTTTTAATACTGCATCAAAATTAACAAGTGGTCATTCCTTAAAGATTAGTTACAATGTGGAATCTAAAACCGTATCAGTAAATTTGTTGTGTTCTGTCGCATACAAAAATAGAGATTTTTTTTAAATGATTTTATTTATTTGGCAGACGGAGATCACAAGCAGGCAGAGAAGCAAGCAGAGAGAGAGGAGGAAGCAGGCTCCCCGCTGAGCAGAGAACCCGATGCGGGGCTCGATCCCAGCACCCTGGGATCAAGACCTGAGCCGAAGGCAGAGGCTTTAACCCACTGAGCCACCCAGGTGCCCCAAAAATAGAGATTTTAAATGTGAAACTGAACTTCAAAAAATGAAAACACTAAAGCCAAAAACATTTATAATCATTTGTTTGGGGAAGGATTTCTTAAACAAGACACAAAAACTCACACCAAAAAGGAAAAGACTAATAAATTTGACTAAAATTCAGAATCTCTGCCATCGAGACACCATAAAGAGAGGGACATTTACAGGCAAAAGTAAAAATTGTTATCAAAGTTATCACACTCCTAAAAATCATGGGAAAGACAAAGATGCAAAGAAAAAATCAGCAAAAACATGTATAGGTAATTCCCAAGGGGAAATTTAAAATAGCCAATATTAGGGCACCTGAGTAGCTCAGTTGGTTAGGCAACTGCATTCAGCTCAGGTCATGATCCCGGAGACCTGGGATCGAGTCCCACATCGGGCTCCCAGCTCCATGGGGAATCTGCTTCTCCCTATTACTTTCTCCCCTCTCATGCTCTTTCTATTGTCTCTCTCTCAAATAAATAAATAAAAATCTTTTTTTTAAAATAGCCAATATTGGGGCACCTGGGTGGCTCAGTCGGTTAAGCAGCTGCCTTCAGCTCGGGTCATGATCCCAGGGTCCTGGGATTGAGCCCTGAATCGGGCTCCCTGCTCGGCGGAGAGTCTGCTTCTCCCTCTCCCTGCTGCTCTGCCTACTTGTACTCTATCTCTCTGTCAAATAAATAAATTAAATCTTTTTTAAAAAACCAATATTATTTAAAATGCCCATTCTCAATAGTAATCAGCAAAACATGAATTAAAACAATGAGATACCATTTCCTAGCTACTCAAAAATAAAAAATACAGGAAAAAGCATAAAACACAAGACAAATTTTAGTATATAGATTCTATAGCCAGCGAGTTCAGTTTTAGAGTAATTCAGTATATATGAGCAAGGGAGATGAGCAAGAATGTTTATGGCAGGGGCATCTGTGTGGCTCGGTCAGTTAAGCAGCTGCCTTCAGCTGCCCTGGGATGGAGCCCTGCATTGGGCTCCCTGCTCAGCAGAGAGCCTGCTTCTCCCTCTCCCTCTGCCTGTTTCTCTACTTGTGCTCTCTCTGTATCTCTCTGCCAAATAAATAAATAAAAATCTTAAAAAAAAAAAAAGAATGTTTACGGCAGCAATTTTCATGATGGATGAAAGCTACAAACAACCCAAGGAGGTCCATCCACTGTAGACTGGATAAATGAGCTGTGGTATATTCATACAAAAGGCCCGTATGCAGCAATTAAATCTACAACTACAAGACACAGAAATAAAAGTTTAAAAATGTAAGCAAAAATATGTCATAAGAATGTATAAACATGCTATTAACTTAGTGTTTTTCCTTCCTTGATTTTTTTTTAGTAATTTTATTTTGAAAGTTTCGAATCACAAGAAGTTGCAACAATGAATAGAGTTCCCACGTCCTCTTCACTCAGCTTCCCCCAATGGTAATATCTAACATAACCACAGTGTATTCTCAAACCAGGACACTGGCATTTCTATACTATTCATCTACAGACCTCATCTGGATCTTATCTGTGGTTATTTGCACTCTTTTCTTTTGGGGGGGGGGAGATAATATAGTTCTGCAGGTAATATATGAGTGATAAAGTTCTTTGACTTTTTATTGCTTCTTATCACAAATACAGATAGGTTCAGGGAACCATTCTTATACTCAGGATACAAAATGATTCCATCTCTACAAAGAAATCTTCATGTTATCCTTCCCCCAACCCTTGGCAATGTTATCATGCAAGAAATTAATAAATTTAACAATCACAACAGTTATTTCATCTTGAGAATAATCATGAAGATCCCACACATAAGACCTGAGGTAGAGCAATCTCCTATCTCTTGGCTTGGTTGATGGGTACAAGTTTATTGATCTTTAACTGTATGTGTATATTTTCAACAAATCTCTATTTCAAAATTTTCCAAAGAAAAATACAGAATAGAAATCACAACCATTACTCTAATTTGGTAGACATTAATCCAAAATTATTAGGTATCATAATAAGAGACTAGAGTGGTTTATAAACTGAAAGATATTTTCAGATTGGACTTTCTTATCCAGCTACATCCTATTTACAAGGGACACATCTAAAGCTTAAGTACACAGAAGGTTTAAATTAAAAGAATGGAGAAATACGTAACTGATACTAACAAAAGAAAACTGGCATGGCTTTACTAATAATATTAAATTAATAAGATTAAAATAAGATTAAAAAATCTTTCTCTTTCCTATCTCCAATTTTTCTTCTAGTTTGTCCTGAACCCATTTCAATCAGGCTTTTGTGGGCAATTGGTCACAGAATCAACTTTGACAAGGTCATCAAGGACTTATATTGATATTTTGATATTTATTGCCAATTCAGTCAGGAAAAAGGGGTAAGGGCCAAGGAGGACCAGGTAGGGAGAGTCTCAAACCTCAGCACCGTCTAGCCAAGTCTGGGCCAGGCCAGTGCAGTGTTCTTGAACCAAAAACATCACTAGAAGAGGCCTACACAGGAATGGGCTTGCACTATTACTCCTGCCATGCTTAGTCACTGCTAGGATAGTCTTAGCACAACACCAAAGGAAGGTCCTGGCATGGGTAGCAACCAGGGCCATCAGCCAACTAAGCCCCAGGTGGCTATCCAAGGGGCAGGTTCTCATGGCTGCCACACAAATTTCTGATTTCTCCTCCACTATGAATCTACAATTAGGACTTTGTTTTAAAAGAATATCTCTTTTTCTCATGTAACATGAGTCTAGAAACAAGCAGTTCAGGGCTGGTGCAGTCTAGAAACCCCCTGGGGAGCAAGGAGTCCTATGATCTGGCTACACCATCTCTACCTGTGGCTTCTACCTACGAGTTACAAAGTAACCTCCTTCCAACACTAGGCTCTGTATCCAGGGTCTAGGCAGAAAGGAGGAGGAAGGACCATGAACAAAAAGTGAAAATAACAAGCATGGGACTGTCCCCTTTCCAAGAACTTTCCCAGAAGCTACGGCAGTGATTCTGCCTACTTGCCGCAGGCCAGGGCTCTGGGACATGACCACTCCTTCAAGAAAGACTGAGAGAGCTGGCTGGGTTTTTGCTTTTGTTTGGTTTGTTTTTACAGTAAACATTAACAAATTGAGCAAAATCCAAGTTCTGAGAGTAAGAAGAATGAGGAGAATGGATAGAGAGGCAGCCAGCAGTGTCTTCTACACTGGGCTAGAAAGTCCCAACAAATGCCAAATAACCCATATCCTACAAATCACTGACTCTGACCACAAAGCAGTTAGTTACATGTGAAATGAAAAACAAGCCACCTAAGAATTCCTGGCATTGCACTTGAAAACACATTCCTGAACAACCCACGAGTCCAAGAAGTTGTCAAAATGGAAATGAGACAGCATTTAAAATTGGGCCATAGTAAATACAAATATCACCTATCACAACTTGTTCAATAATTAGGGTATTTAGAGGGATAGGAGTGTTCTTGACTATTTAAATTATGAAAGAAAAAAACACATTAATGAGTTAGGGGTCCACCTTAAGAAGGCAGCACAAAGGCAATCCCATGTTCACAACATGGACATGGTCTCTCTCCCTCAGAATGAGTTCTCTTGTGTATAGCAAGCGAAGATCCACACCTGAAGACCTTCCATATTCATTATACTAACAGGACTTTCCGCCAATGTGTCCTCATGTGTTTCATACAAGAAGGAGGGCTTGTGAAGGCTTTCACACTTTCTTTTGTGGAAAAAAAAAATATATATATATATATGACTTTTCTGTGTGTGCAGTTCCTGCCCTAACTGATTCTTTTGAGCTGAATAAAGTGACTTTTGCCAAATGGCTCTATTAAGTGTCTGTTATCCCAGAGCTTCGCACATAAGACTTCTTAAAATCATTTTTATAACTAAATTATGTTCCAAATCCTCAATATGGGAGAGATTTGATTATATTTGTGTGCTAGAAACATTATTTTGTTAATGCTAAATTTCATCAGCATATTAATGATATTTTGATTATAGAGGAAAATGTCTGTGGGAAGGCAATGCTTCATGGGTATCTCATGTGTGCACACCTCACTCTGCTCTAGACTACGTGTTCAAGGATGTTTATATAACATCCTTAGAGCAAAGGGCAGGTTTTTTGTTGTTCTGTGTAAGAAAGATAACATCTCCCTCTGGGGGAAAGAAAGAGCAGGTTTGTGTGCAGCTCTTTAGAAAAGCTTGGGGCTCCAGCTGTGATACAAATCCACCTCATGTCACCCCTGGGGGACTTGGGAAAATCAAGAGGAACTGACAGCAATATGACGCTTGTACTGCCCGCTGGGCTGTAATAAAGTCCTGACCCAGAAGTCTGGTGTCTTTCACCAACATCCATGAAACTGTGGCAGGCTAACTTGTTAGCCTGTAAGTAGGGGGAAATCTCATATCTTTGAGTTCCTGACAATGTCCCTGTTCTTAGGATAAATGCTGAAGAAGTCTTATATCTGTAATGGCTCATCCATACAATAAAATTATACACAAACGAGAAAAGCTTTAACTGTCAAAAATGTTGACAACTGGTGAATCTAGGTGAAGGAATGGACTTTGGGAGAATTTTCCCAACCAGTACTATAAGGCTACCATATCCTTGAAACAATAACAAAAGGACAACATGAGAAAGAAAAACTGCAGGGCAATCTCATTCAAAGATGCAAAAATCCTAATATATTAGCAAACTAGGAAAAATGATGTGTAACTGATATGTGATGGCCAAGTTATTTAGGAATGCAAAGTTAATTTCACATCAAAGTAATTTGCCACACAAACATGTTAAAGATGTTACATATATTCATTCATTCATTCATTCATTCATTCATTCAACAAATATTTACTGAGTGCCTACTCTGTGTCCTACCATTGTTCTAGGAGTTTTGAAATACATCAGTGAACAAATATCATCTCAGGCGATGCTGAACAAACATTTGATAAAATTCAACATCTGTTCATGAGAAAGGATGCCAACCAACATCCTAGGGAAAAGAAAGAAACTTGCTTACCCTAGTAAAGTTATCTACAAAAATGTTATAGAGAACGCCACACTTAAAGATGAAATATGAAAAAAATGCCCTTTAAGATCAGGAAGAAGACAAGAGTACCTAGGACTGCTTCTAGTCAATATGGTTCAAGTCCCAGCCAGAGAGAGTCAGGCAACAAACGCATGAGAAAGGCACACAAATTAAAAAGGAGCAGAGGAAATCTGCCTGTATTGGTACATACAATCATCTACAGAAAACATCAAAAGATCCACACATCGGTTATTAGAATAAGAGTATAGCAAGTCTGCTATAGGCCAAACGCAACATACAAAGAGAATTATAATCTATAAGGACCAGCAAGATACACATACCTCTAGCCCTTCTCCAGAAACCTTACATCCTGGTTTAGTTTGAAGTACCCAAAGCCTATGAAAGAAAACCATTCAAGGTCTCACAAAAAGTCCAAAAAGACTTTTAAAGAACACAAGGAAAAGAACCAAATTAAAAAGTGTGGCACCGAAACTACTGAGTAAAAGGAGGAAGACTCTGAAAAGGATGACATCTCCAAGCTAAATAAATACCTCACCTGAATCCCAATAAATGAGCTTATAGAGGGGTCATACTCTTCACTCATGCATCTACTCCAAAAAAGATTCATCCATTGAACTCACACATCACTTGAGAAAAGATCATGCTGTTGTCCCCTACGAGGAATGCCACTATTCCAACGATGACTTCAGAGCTAAGTATTATGGACATATCCCACCATAATGGAGACCGTGGCTCAATTTATCAACATGAATGTACAGTGGAATCTCCTTTTATAACAGCTTTAATGAGATATAGTTTACATACCATAAAACTCGACCCTTTCAAATGTACAATTCAAATGATTTTTAGTGACTGTAGTTGTGCAACAATCAGCACAAACCAGTTCTAGAACATTACTATCAACCCAACAAGATACTCCATGCCTGTTTAATCAAGGTCCCAGCCCCCAGGCGAGGCAAACATGAACCTACTCTCTCTATGGCTTTCCCTATTCTGGATATTTCATATAAATGAAATCATACAATATGTGGTCCTTTGTGACTGGTTTCTCTCACTGAGCATAATGTTTTCAAAGTTCATTCATGTTGTAGCATGTATCAGAACTTCATTTTCTTGTATTGGCAAATATTGCTTCGTATGGATAGCTAGATTTTGTTTACTTATTCTCCAATTGATGGACTTTCAGGGTTTCCTCTTTGGGGTATTATGAAACATGCTATGAACATTTGTGGGCAAGTCTTTGTGTGGAAGTATCTTTTTCTTTCTCTTGGGGGTCAAATGGCAAATTGGTTTTAAGAAATTGCCAAACTTCGGGATATCTGGGTGGCTCAGAAGGTTGGGTGTCTGCTTTCGGCTCAGGTCATAATCTCAAGGCCCTGGGATTGAGCCCTGCATCAGGCTCCCTGCTTGGTGGGAAGTCTGCTTCTCCCTTTCTACCCACTGTTCCCCTGCTTGTGCTCCCTTGCTCTCTTTGTCCAATAAATAAACAAATCAATAAATAAAGCTTAAAAAAAAAAAAAGAAATTGCCAAACTTCTTCAAAATGACCACACATCACTTTACAATCCCACCAGCAACACATGTTCGCTGAATGCTGGAGGCTGCTTTTTTCGGATCCCTCTTTCCCCTCAAGACCCATGTTTGTCAATATAGATGGTTATTTTAGATACTAAGAAACCAACGCCCACCCATTTCATGTGTTTAAGAAAATAATATTTTAAATATGTATATATTTATCCAATGTATAAAACTTTACTGAAAGACATTAGAGAACGACTAAATAAATGAAGTTATTGAGTTTAAGGCCTGAAAGACTTAACAACAATTCTAACAGTACTGATCTAATGAGATGCCAGACATGATACCAATATGACTTTTTGTGGAATTGTGCAAGTTTACTGTAAGATACATATGAAGAAATGAAAGGCAAAGAAGAGAAAAGCTACTCTTGAAGAACAAGTTGTAGGGATCTCTTAGATGTTAAAAATAGTATAAAGTTATTAAAGATGGTGCTGGATTGATACAAGATTAATAAATTTGATTAAAATGGAATGGAAGGCCCAGAAACATAAAGACATGCACACAGACACTTCAAACGGGAGCTTTCAGATTAGAGTTCTAGGAAAACTGGTTACCTACCAGGAAGGAAATTAAATTGGACCCCTCCTGACACCACATATAAAACAATCAATAATGGGTAGGAGAATATGTTGGAAGACATTTCAGAAGGGCTTTTTAGAAACAATTTTAGACGACAAGAGAATAGAACATATTTATGACTGACTGTTGTTGTCCCAACATAATCAGCCAAAGACCACCAGGGACAAAACCTATAGTCTAACAAAGTCCGGTTTACTGGCTCATTGCAACAAGGGGGACCACACACCTAAGGAACCATGGGTGTCCTACCAAAGAATTACGGATATTATAAAATTTGGGGGAAGGAGAAAATTCAGGTGAAATTTAAATGCAGTTGTATTTTGATAGGCTCAAAAGAAAGTGACATTGTTGCGTTAAAATACATTGAACAGAAACAGTATTTAGAATTAAACCAAAATAAAAAATACCTTAGGTCGAAACTCATGTAATGTAGCTAAAGGGATGTGTAGAGGATCTCTATGGGTGCTTTTATTCACAAACATGATCTGAAAACTGAGTTAGATTTCCATTTTGAGGAGACGACCCTGCTGAAAGCAATTCAATATTTGTAACACTCGTACGGTTTCTCTCCCATTCTGTATTTCTTTATGCAGGAACTGAAGTCCCCGTGGAAGGCTTTCTCAGATGAACAATATGCACAGAGCTTCTCACATGTGAGATCCATGGGGCTTTCCTAGGTGCTTCCAATCCCAGGGCTTCTCTCCACCGTGAGTACTCACATGTCTCCTCCGGGGCGGGTGACTACTCAAGTTACTACAGTAGCTGCACTGGTCAGTCTTCCCTGTATGTACCCTCTTGTGATCAGTCAGGTTAGGGCTCCTATCGAAGGCTTTTCCACGGTTACTGCAATGGTAAAGCTTCTCCCCGTTATGGGTTCTCATGTGTGCCATCAGATGGAATTTCCTGCTAAAGGCTTTGCGACAATAATCACACAGATAGTCCCTCCCCGGTGTGCACTCTCTCACGCACGGTCAGGTTCCTGCTCCTGATGAAGTCTTTCCACAGTCCTTGCGTTTATACAGCTTCTCCTAGTTGTGGATCTTCTCCCACGCTGGTTAAACTCATAGGGTTTCTCTCCGGCGTGGATTCGCACGTGTGTCATAAAGGACGGGTGATGACCAGAAGCTTTCCCACGCACAGGGTTTCTTGCCAGCAAGAGAGCACACGTGGGTCTGAAGGGATGAAAGACAACTAAACACTCTCCCACATTCTTTACATTCATGTCATTTCTCTCCTGTGTAACTTCTCTTGGGCCAAACAAGGTTAGAATTCCTTCTGATGGCTCTTCCACACAGATTGTATTCATGGGGTTTCTCTCCAGCTGGATTTAATGCCTGTTGGGTAAGGGATAAGCGATAACTAAAGGCTTTCTCACTTTCACTGCACTCATGGGGGTTGCCCCCCACCATAGAAAGTCTGCACTAGGGACGCCTGGGTGGCTCCATTGGTTAAGCAGCTGCCTTCGGCTCAGGTCATCATCCCAGGGTCGAGCCCCACATTGGGCTCCTTGCTTAGTGGGGAGCCTGTTTCTACCTCTCCCTTCCACTTCCCCTTGTGCTCTCTCTGACAAATAAATAAAATCTTTTTTAAAAATCTTTTTTAAAATTTATTTTATTTATTTATTTGACAGAGAGAGAGAGATCACAAGTAGGCAGAGAGGCAGGCAGAGGGAGAGGGGGAAGCAGGCTCCCCGCTGAGCAGAGAGCCCAATATGGGGCTCGATCCCAGGACCCTGAGATCATGACCTGAGCCAAAGGCAGAGGCCTAACCCACTGAGCCACTCAGGCACCCCTCAGATAAGTAAAATCTTAAAAAAAAAAAAGTCTGCACTATAAAAAAAAAACAAATTCCTACTTGATAAGTAGCTACCATTTTCAGAGCATATGCACTACTTCTGCCCTGAGTTCTTTCTTTTTTTTTTTTTTTAAAGATTTTATTTATTTACTTGACAGAGAGAGATCACAGTAGACAGAGAGGCAGGCAGAGAGAGAGAGAGGGAAGCAGGCTCCCTGCTGAGCAGAGAGCCCGACGCGGGACTCGATCCCAGGACCCTGAGATCACCACCGGAGCCAAAGGCAGCGGCCCAACCCACTGAGCCACCGAGGCGCCCTGCCCTGAGTTCTTTCTAATTTTAAGTAAGGCGAATGCTCTGCCTCAAGGGCCCATCATATAGTCATGACGTTCATAAAGCTGCTTATGTAGATTTTTCTTGATAATTACTTCAACAAAAACTGAATTATATGTCAATATTCACTAAGTCATATTTATGGAACTGCTTACTTATGGCAACTCTCCATAAATAAATACTGAAACTGGTTTAGAATGTTCCCCAAATTCATGATACTCAGAGACTCTCTCCTGAGAAACAACTTCTTTTGGGTGAAGGTCGCTGGACCCAAGTGTCTCCCCATGGTGGTTACGTTCTTCTATGACACAGTAATCCCAGACTCCTACTGCAGAGAACCAGCAATGTGCCCTCATGAACCTTACCATTTTCCTGACAGTGGATGTTTTTTCCAAACTTTATTCTGCTTTGCAGTGGTCTTTTTGGTTTTCAGTTGAAACTTTTAATCTGAAATTAATGGGAGAGAGGAGGAGAAAGATTTAGTTCTTAGAGAAATAAATGATGAGATAAAGATAATTAAAAACAAAAACAAAGAGCCAGGCCCATGTAGCTTTTCTTCATAAACAGACTCGAAACATGAGAGTCTCTAAACATGAAAGAATACCCCAGCAGTTGGACAGACTTTAAGGATTTCAGCAATATGAAGAATTTAATAATTTTTTATTTTATTTTATGTATTATTATTTTTCAAGATTTTATTTATTTATTCATGAGAGACAGAGAGAGAGAGAGAGAGGCAGAGGGAGAAGCAAGGAGCCCAATGTGGGACTCAATCCCAGGACCCTGGGACCATGACCTGAGCTGAAGGCAGACACTTAACTGACTGAGCCACCCAGGCGTCCAGCAATATGAAGAATTTGACAGTGACAGGAACAAGGGATGGAAATGCTAAGAAATGATTTATTAAGAATGAGACAGCTGGGGATGCCTGGGTGACTCAGTTGGTTAAGCGGCTGCCTTCGGCTCAGGTCATGATCCTAGCATCCTGGGATCGAGTCCCACATCGGGCTCCCTGCTCAGCAGGGAGTCTGCTTCTCTCTCTGTCTCTGCCTGCCACTCTGTCTGCCAGTGCTCGCACTCTCTCTCTGACAAATAAATAAATAAAATCTTAAAAAAAAAAAAAAAGAATGAGACAGCTGCTAACAGTCTGATAGAAGGCACTGTCAAAGTTTGAGGACAGTAGAAAAATGAATAAATAAACAGTGGGGCCATGGTCCAATATTTACAAAGGTAGAAATATTCAGAAAAAAAGGAAGCAAGATAGAGGTTTCTCTGGGAGCAAAAGAAAGTTGGGGAGAAAAGGAAGAAGGAGAAGAAGGGAAGCCAAACCTTCAAGAGAAAACTCATCCCAAGTGGCCTGAGATGATTTCTTAGACAAGAAAACATTTTAGACACTGTAATAGTAGTATGTGGTGACAGATGCTAGCTACACTTGTGGTGAGCAGAGCATAACATAAAAACTTGTTGTCAAATCCCTATGTTGTACACCTGAACTAAGGTAACACTGTGTTAACTATACCTCAATTTTTTAAAAAGATTTTATTTATTTATTTATTTGACAGAGAGAGAGGTCACAAGGAGGCAGAGAGGCAGGCAGAGAGAGAGGGGGAAGCAGGCTCCCTGCTGAGCAGAGAGCCCGATGTGGGACTCGCTCCCAGGACCTGCTCCCAGGGCCCCAAGATCATGACTGGAGCTGAAGGCAGAGGCTTAACCCACTGAGCCACCCAGTCACCCCTATACCTCAATTTTTAAAAAATCACGACATTTTAGAAATTTCCTGAATGTTGTTCCTTTCACCTGGGGCTGACCTGCACTGTTTTTGGGGGGAATCAGAACTCTCCCTTCCTTCCGGTCCCCCGCTCCTCCTGCTCCACCTGGGTGAGCAGGTTGGGTTTATGGAAATGACGCCTGTACACAGGGAAAGACACATCAGGGGGATGTGCAGGGATGAAAAGGCAACCTCCCCCCAGAGTGGGGCCAACACCTTCAGAGGATGGACATGTGGACCCCATGAGCAACGAGGTGACGGTACCCAGGACCCAAACAAACTACCCCACATCATGCCCTATAGGGATGGGGGACCCTCAGCCCCCAGCTCAGAGACACGCTTCAGGAACACCAAAGCTTCTAATCATGAAGAAAATTAAGTCGGCATAATAGATGAATCTTCATTCTTGAGGAGGAGATGCTAGACTGGGGATGAATGGCTAGAGCCCGGAGTTAGCCACCTGCTTTTGTAAATAAACTTTTAGTGGAACACAACTCTCTTTGTTTACACACCATACTATTCCGGGCACCATATTAGCAATACTGTGCAGTTGCCACAGAAACTCTACGGCCCACGATGCCGAAAACATCTCCTCTCTGGCCTCTCAAGAAAAGTGTGGCCATTCCTGTTCTCCACTGTCACTCCTCAAGAGCGGGCCACATCTCCTTCTTCGCTACTCTTTACCCAAGACCAAGAACAGTTCCCGGAATGTAACAGGTGCTTAAGAAATACTTGCAGCAGAAATCTACCAACGAAGAGATAAGCATGACAGAGGCCAGGTTCCTGTAGTTCTCGAGCATCAGGTCTCTGTACAGAATTTTCTGAGCAGGCTCCAGGCATGCCCACACCTCCTGGGAGAAGTCCAACACCACTTACTTCCTCAAAGGTCACTGACTCCTGAAACGTCACACGTATTCAGGTGCAGCCAAAGCTCATCTCAATCAGTGTCCCAGGAAGGCGAGGTGTGAGGAGGGCGGCACCAGAAGAACAAGGAGGGGGAAATTCAGATGCGGAGGGAAAGGGGTTCCTCACTTCTTCTCTCTCCATTCACACATCCTCAGCGGTCTAGCTCAGAGATTATTACCTCTTCAACAAGTGGATGAACTGTTCTCTCTGCAACTCCTCCGTGAACCCACCCGGCCTGGGTCCCTAGGTGAGATGCCACACAGCCCTGGGCGCACGGAGGCCTGGGACAAATACACAGAGTAAGGGAATGAATGATGTCTCCATGAATTCCTGAGACGAAGTCATCTCATAGCCTTTCCTGGTTTTCCGCCCCAGCTCTGAAGTGACCACTGAGCTAATATGAACAAGGCACTGGAAAAAAACTCACAAACGCTGAACGTTCTCCGGGAAGTCCCTCAGCCACCATTCATGAGAGGCTAAGGGTCCCGGGGAAGTGCGGAGACGAGTCCCGGTCAGATTGGAAGGCTCCGGGCCACCAGAAGGAGACACAGCTAACCTCACGGAGGGAGAAGTCACATTGGAAAAAAGGGGGTTAATGATTATCCGTGATCAGATTGTTGGCAACCCTGGAGCCATCACTCCCGCCTCCACATTCCCTTCCTGGAGACAGGCAGTCATGAGCAGGCACAGCTAGAGGACAAGAGGGTGAATGTGAGAGGCAGGGTGTGCCCTAGACTCCAGCCAGCACATGCCTGGAAGCTGCATCCCAGGGCCCAGGACCCCACATGAAGACAAAGCAAATGCCTGCGTGCACACAGGTTTCCTAAAAGGCCACGGGGAGTCCTGTCTCTCACAGCCAGGAAAGAGGCCGGTGGGCCTTGCTGCTCGTGAGGAAGACGTGCAAACTCCCGTGACTGTTGAGGGTACTCAAGTTCAAAGAGGTTTAGCAAGTCAATTGCCCAAGTTTATGAAAAGAATACAAGGTATAATGTATTATTCCCCAAACATCTCAAACCCAGGCACCAACTCTGGTGCAAGCAGACTGGGAGGGTTTCTGGGGCTCCATTCCCACCTTGGGGAATGATGAGGTGATGATGAGCCTTTGGGGCTCCATTCCCACCTTGGGGAATGATGAGGTGATGATGAGCCTTTGGAAGCCCTGGAGGAAGAGGCCAGGGCATGATCTAGCTCCAGGCAGGTGCGCAACAAGGAAGAAAGCCCATGCGGGTGTGGCTGGAGTTGGTGTGACCTGAGTGTCTGGAGAGGAAAGTGATGGGAGAGGGTGGCAGAGGCGCCAGGAGCCAGGTCAAGATCAGGGCAAACAAGCCTAGATCTGATCTGAATTTATACCTTCTACCTGGCCTCCCTGCCTCCTATGCGATCTCTCTCTCTCTGTCAAATAAATAAATAAA